>NC_135592.1:11246175-11553969 GCF_965152235.1 Eretmochelys imbricata | reverse complement strand
GGGAGCGGATACCCCCAGAGATCCAGCCCTGGAGCCCCTGAGGATCCTCACTTGCAGAAGACTTGAAGGCTTCATAGAACTGGCTCAGGTAGGTGATGAGTCCGAGCTGGTTGGGCTCGGCCACGGAGGCCATTTCAGTGCTGGAGAGGACGGGCGGGATGCCTAGCTCCTGCTCGGCGATGTCCAAGGCCATCTGGTTGTTCTTGATGGGACTGTGCTGGTCCAGGGAATTGAAATCTCTAGGGACAGAAACAGGGTGTCAGGCTGAGGGGGAGGGAAAGCCGGCGATGCCTGCTCAGGAGCTAGGGCGGACAGGGGCGAACCCGGTTTAGATTTCCCCCTCCTCGTCCGGTGAAGGAACAAACTAAGCACACGAGAGTCAGGCAGCTGCACGCCTGCCTCATGCCCCCCACGCTGACCGCGTATGGAAGCAGCCTCTGTGGAAGAACCACCCCTCGGCACTGGGCGGGGGGGGGGATCATCCATTGGGCCAAATACAGCAACATTCAGCAAGGGCGGGGGGCCAAAGGTCAGGTTGTGGCAGGAACTAGAGGCTTGGGGGTGCAGGGTGGGGTAGTAGGAGGCACCATCCAGCCGCCACGAAACGCACATCATCCCCCCCCGCAAACCGGCACCTAGGAATTCCCAGCAGCAGCCACCGCAGGGACACACACGCTCCCAGCCCGGGGCCAAGTGTTGTGTGGCAGCCCAGCCGGGGTCGTCCTCCCGTCCCCAAGCCACGGGGACAGGAGCCTTACAGGAGGTTGGGCCGGAAGCGGTGGATGAGGGCACACAGGGCCAGGCCGCTTTTCCAGGAGTGCGTGAAGTCCGTCACCGTGACGCCGCGGTAACCCGCCGTGTGGGTCTGGCACCAGCTCAGGAGCTCCTCGTAGGCCCTGCCGACGTCTGGAGGAGAGAGAGGATAAGGCACGGGGCTGGGACTGGGGTGGGGCACAGCTGTAAAAGGGAGCAGCCAGGGGATCGGAGCTGGGAAACCTACAATCATCTCCATCAAGGGCCTTGGGGTGCAGGGGGCAGCAGGTGGGTCGCTTTCTTGGGCCGCAGAACGTGGGAGCAAGGGCATAGGGCTCATGGAGAGGACGGGGAGACCGAGTCTCCTGTTAGCTGCTGCTGAGGCGACAGCACACCCAGACTCAGCCTGCCAGCCCAGCCGAGGACAGGTTCCCAGGGCGACCTGCCAGCCATCGGGGAGCAAGTGGCTCCCAAGGCCACCTCCCAAAAAATGAGGGAAGAACTGCTCATGTCCCCTCCAGGGAGGGAGCCACAGTCCCCATGCCCGGCTCCCCACCCCTCTGCAGCACTCGGACACTCTGGCCCCCAAAGGCTCCTGGGACCCTGCTGGGGTGAGCGGAAGTGGGGCAGGAGGAAAGAGGGGGCGCCCTGGGGAGGAGAAGACAGGAGAGGATCTAAAAGAGGAGCCAGAGGGTGCACAACGTCCCACCCCGGGGGCACCAAGCCTCAGCCAAACGCCCAAGGCTTGGGTATAAGCGGGCACATGGAGAAAGGGCGCCAGGAAAGTCAGCGATAGGGGTGGAAAGCCCGACAGAAAAGGGAGCAAAAAGTCAGGCAGGCACCCAGCACCGAGGCTGGGTGGTGGGGGAAGCTCCACCAGCCGCTGCTTCTCCAAGGTGAGGAGGGCGATGCATGTATGGGGTGGAAAGCAGGTCTGTGGGGGGATCCGTCCAGCTGGACGCCCAGGGGTGGGCCCCCCAGACTTGCCTGTGCTCTCACGACTGTTTCTCTTCTTATGGTCGATCTCGATCATCCCTACCACATACATGTCACGGACCTGCAGAGAGAGACACCCCGAGATCGGTTACTGACATTGCAGGACAAGGCAATCTGCAGAAGAAAAGGCCTCCGGTCCCGGTGAAGGGAGGTCAAAACCCCAGTAGAGGGAACACAAGGAGTGTGCGGCCCTCTGACAGAGCACCCAGCCATGCCCTCTCTCCTTCTGAGACCAAGCTGGCTAGCGACCTGTGCAGCTGACCGCTGGCTCTTCCCCAGAGCTGGCTGCATTCGCTTGCTTACTGGGCCTGTGCACAGTCAGCTGCATCGTGGATTCACGGTTCATTCCTCTACTACCCACCGGCTCTCAAGCTGTGCAGATATACACCTGTCCCTGGGGCAGAGGGCAACAGCCGGGTGGAATCAATATGGGGTGTGAGGTTACAACTTGGATTATCCCATCATTCCTATGAGAACAGAGCAGAGACCTCACTCCGTGTTCAGTTCCCAGGAGCGTGCAGCGCCATGTCGGCCAAGTGGACACAATTATCCCTTGGTGGAGGTAACAAACCAGGCAGGGAGAGAGAAATGGCTTTAGGAACAAGGGCTGGTGCTTGTGACACCAGCTGCAAGGAGCCCCGGCAGGGCGGGATCTCCGTCTGGCCTGGATGAGTTACCTGGCTGGGCTTTATGGCTTGGAGGTTGATGTTGCGGTAGCGAGTAGTAGGGTCAATGCTGTACTGGCTGGTGTTTTTGTTGGTGTTGTCGGGGGACGTTTGAGACAGCTGCTGGTAGATGCTCTCCCTGCACAGAGGAAACGAGCCAGGTTAAACACGGACGTTCCTCCGCCACTGATCTCAAAAGTGAGGAAGGTAAAGGAACGGAGGGTTCAGAAGAGGAAAATAGAAAGGAGCATAAACTTTGGCAAGTCAAGTGGGAAAGCATCATGAGGCAGGCCAGGAGAGGATTGGGAGAGCAAGTAGCTAAAGATGCAAAAACCAACAGTACATTTTTAAAGTACATCAGAAGCAGGAAGCCTGCCAAACAGTCAGTGGGGCCACTGGAAAACCCAGGTGCTAAAGGAGCACGTGAGGAAGACGAGGCCGTTGTACACAAGCGAAATGAATTCTTTGCACCGGTCTTTGCTGCAGAGGATGTGGGGGAGATTCCCACACCTGAGCCATTCCTTTTAGGTGACAAATCTGAAGAACTGTTGCAGATTAAGCAGGGTTTGGAATAAACTGATAAATTAATCCATAATAAGTCAGCAGGACCAGTTGGGATTCACCCAAGACTGAAGAAATTCAAATCTGAAATGGCAGAACGACTACCTGTGGTATGTAACCTCTCGCTTAAATCAGCCTCTGCACTAGATGACTGGAGGATAGCTAATGTAACACCAATTTTTTAAAAAGGCTCCAGGGGCAATCCTGGCAATTACGGGCCAGTAAGCCTGACTTCAGTACCAGGCAAATTGGTTGAAACTATAGTAAAGAACACAATTATCAGACATATAGATGAACATGATATAGAATCATAGCACTGGAAGGGACCTCGAGAGGCCATCTAATCCAGTCCCCTGCACTCATGGCAGGGCTAAGTATTATCTAAACCATCCCTGACAGGTGTTTGTCCAACCTGCTCTTAAAAATCTCCAATGATGGAGATTCCACAACCTCTCTAGGCAATTTATTTCAGTGTTTAACCACCCTGACAGTTAGGAAGTTTTTCCTAATGTCCAACCTAAACCGCCATTTCCTCTACAATTCAAACCCATTGCTTCTTGTCCTATCCTCAGCGGTTAAAGAGAACAATTTTTCTCCCTCCTCCTTGTAACAAACTTTATGTACTTGAAAACTGTTATCATGTCCCCTCTTGGTCTTCTCTTCTCCAGACTAAACAAACCCAATTTTTTCAGTCTTCCCTCATAGGTTATGTTTTCTAGACCTTTAATCATTTTTGTTGCTCTTCTCTGGACTTTCTCCAATTTGTCCACATCCTTCCTGAAATGTCTCTCCCAGAATTGGACACAATACTGCAGCTGAGGCCCAATCAGCACGGAGTAGAGTGCAAGAATTACTTCTCGTGTCTTGCTCACAACACTCCTGCTAATACATCCCAGAGTGATGTTTGGGGAAGAGTGAAGACAGATTTTGTAAAGGGAAATCATGCCTCACCAATCTATTAGAATTCTTTGAGGGGGGTCAACAACCATGTGGACAAGGGTGATCCAGTGGTTATAGTGTGCTTGGACTTTCAGAAAGCCTTTGACAAGGTCCCTCACCAAAGGCTCTTAAAAACAAATTAAGCAGTCATGCGGTAGAAGGGAAGGTCCTCTCATGGACCAGTAACTGGTTAAAAGACAGAAAAAAAGGTAGGAATAAATGGTCCAAAGCAGACTGCAAAGAGCTACAAAGGGATTTCACTAAACTGGGTGACTGGGCAACAAAATGGCAGATAAAATTCAATGTTGATAAATACAAAGTAATGCACCGTGGAAAACATAATCCAAACGATACAGATCAAATGTTGGGGTCTAAGTTAGCTGTTACCACTCAAGAAAGATCTTGGAGTCCTTGTGGAGAGTTCTCTGCTCAATGGGCAGCAGCAATCAAAAAAGCGAACAGAGTGTTAGGAGCCCTAACGAAAGGGATAGATAATAAAAGAGAAAATATTATAATGCCACTGTACAAATCAATGGTCCACCCACACCTGGAATACTGCATCCAGTTCTGGTCACTCCATCTCAAAAAAGATATATTCGAATAAGAAGAAGTACAGAGAAGGGCAACAAAAATGATTAAGGGAATGGAACAGCTTCCGTGTGAAGAGATATTAAAAACTCTGGGAAGGTTCATATTAGAAAAGAGACAACTGGGGGTAGGGGAGAGAGATGATAGAGGTCTATACAATCATGACTGGTGTGGAGAAAAAGTGAAGAAGGAAGTGTTGTTTCCCCCTCACATAACACAAGCACTATGGGTCTCCGGATGAAATTAGTAGGAGCGGGTTTAAAACAAATATAATGAAGTTTTTCTTCACCCAACGCACAGTCAACCTGTGGGACTCGTTGCCAGGGGATGGTGTGAAGACCAAAAGTATAACTGGGCTCAGAATTAGATACGTTCATGGAGAATAGGTCCATCAATGGCTATTAGCCAAGACGGTGAGGATGTCTCTAACCCTGCAGCTGCCAGAAGCTGGGAGCAGATGACCAGGGACAGATCACTCAAAATTGCCCTGCTCTGTTCATTCCCTCTGAAGCACCTGGCACTGGCCACTGTCGGAAGACAGGATAGTGGCTAGATGGTCTGATCCATTGGTCTGATCCAGTCTGGCCGTTCTTATGCTCTTAAGAGCTCAGAGTGAGAGTGATCTAGGCAGACACCACAGCTCTGAAGACACAACCTGCAATCAGGCGCTTCCTGGCAGTCAATGGTCTTGAGAAGGGCTGAATTTAGTGCTAAGCAAAGGTGCCAGCTTGAGACCAAAGTCCTTTATTTGTCAGCAGGAACAGTGCAGACTTCCCCCACGCCCGAGCCCTACCATGCAGGGACCCCTCCAGGAGCCAGAAGGGAGCTCAGTCACTCCTTGCCCTCTCTGTTGAGGCTGCCGTTGTGCATGTGATGGCTGTTGTGACACAGACACCTGTCCACTAGGAACTAGACAGACCCAACTCAGTTCACACAGGGCACCAGACAGCCACCGTTACTGCCCTGGGCCAGATTCCGGGGGGTGATCTAGAAGTGAAAGGCTCCACATTGCCCTGACCCAGCCCCTCACAGCAGCCACGCTTCCTAGGTCTCTTCCTTGCAGGGGGCTCAAAACAGCTGAGCCACATGGATCTAAGGACGCCTTGTGCTCTGAGCACCTGATGTGCCGTATCCTTCCTGCTGTACAAAGGCACTAAGTTCTCCAGAGCAGGGATTGTCTTTACATTTAGGAACACGGGGATTGCCAGATTAGGGGTCCATCTAGACTGGTATCCTGGCCGCAACAGTGGCCAGCACCTGCTGCTTCAGAAGAAGGTTCAAGAACCCTGCAGTTATGGGATTACCTGCCCCCAGGGGAAGTTTCCTCCTGACCCTCTATCGTTAGAGGTTGGCTTGTGCCCTGATGCATGAGGGTTGATAGCTTTTGTACTGCACCAAGCAAACACACACAATCTGGAACCTGTGAACAGCCCCCGTCCCCACCCTTGCAGGAGTAGAGTCCTCACCTCTCAGCCAGAAGGTCCAGTGGGGAGGTTCCTGCTGCCCACCTTTTCACCATCCAGGCAGTGTCAAAGGCGGCCAAAAAACCCCGCGCCACACCGGTGCCCAGCGGCCAGAATGGCTACAAAACACGAGACAGAGAGAGTGGAGGGGATGGGAGCTGCACATGTGTTCAGTAACCCTACGGGAGGATTTTCAGAGTCCTGGCTGAGGTCCCTGGCACACAACAGCCTCCAGCTTCGAGCGCAATTGAACGCACAAAAAGCAACCTGCTCCTCAGATCCGGAAGGTTGGTGCTGTGATCGGGAGCCACCCAGGCTGGTTCTCAGGGGTGGCAGGTTTGTATAATTTTTGGTGGTGCCCAGAATGGGTCCAAGTCCTGTCCCCCCTACCAGACACACACACCTGCCTAAGGTTCTGGGAGGGAGTTCAGGTGTGGGAGGGGTGCGGGCTCTGGGAGGGAGTTTGGGTGCTGGGTGCAGGCTCTGGGCTGGGGCAGGAGGTTGGGGTGTGGGAGAGAGTGAGGGGTGCAGCCCTTACCTCGGGCGCCTCCCAAAAGCGACCCACACACCCCTCTTGCAGTGGGTCCTAGGCAGGAGGGCCGGGAGTCTCTGTGCACCGCTGCCCACAGGCACCGCCCCCATGGCTCCCATTGGCTAACCAATGGGAGCTGCGGAGTCGACGCTCGGAATGGGGGCAGCGTGCGGACACTCACACACACACACCCAGGGCCGTGCTGGCCCCTTCCGGGAGTGGCACGGAGCGAGGCTGGGCAAGAAGCTGCCTTAGCCCTGCTGTGCTGCCGGTGGTGGCGGCAGGGGGCCCCCGGGGCCCTTTTAAATCACCATGGGGCAGCAGGCAGGGCTGGGGGACAGACTGGTGGAGCTGGGCCCCCGGGCCCTGAATATTCCTGGAGCACAGGCAGCATGGGCCCATATAACTCGCCGCTGGTTCTCACACAGTGCTCAGCATTCACACAGCTGCTGCCCAACTGGGTAGCTGCCAATGGAAGAAGTCAGAGCTGCAGGTCAGCAGAGGGAAGCACGCATCTGGGGGGCTCCTGCTTCAAGCCTCTCCCCTCCTTACTCCCACCCCTGACCTCCGAAAAACCAGAACCTGGGTGTCAGCCTGGGAGCTGAGCCCTCCCAGACAAAGGGCTGCTAGTGGACAGAGCCATGGGGCCCAGCTCGAGGATGGGACCCCAGGCTACAGACCAAACAAAGGGGAGAGATTAGAGGAGAGAGTCAGCTTGCTCCCTGGTTGGCCGGAAGGACGACCCTCAGCCTCAGGATCCAGAGACAGCATTCAGCCCAGCCAGCCCAGCGACTCAGCGGAGCCTGGGGCCCTGGGCAGGGTGCGGCTCAGAAAAGAAAAGCTTACCGGAGAGACAGGCACAGAGCTCCGTGTGAAGCTGCCTAGTGAAACGAGGCCTGGACAATTTCCAAACCCCGGCCAGGCTCTGCCCTGTGACTCAGATGCAGCTTACAGGGACCCCAGGCTCCAGCGAGTTGCCGGGCAACACAGAACCCTGCCTGGTGCTGGGACCCATAGTCTCAGCACTTCGGGGCCCGCTGCCCAGTCATCTTTTGCACATGGACAGGGCTTTTTGCTAGGGATCTCTCAGCACTGAGCACGTTCACCAACCTGCTCGGCCTCACAGGGGTGGTCGTTATCCCAGTTCAACGGAGAGGGAAACCGAGGCGCGCAGGGGTGAATGTTCCGTAACAAGGCGGGGTCAGGAATGGCAACCCAAAGTCCTGACACTCAGCCCTTGCTCAAACTACTAGCCGGCTCCATGCTATATAAGGCTCCACCTTCGCCGCGAGCGAGGGGTGGGGCTCCCCTGGTCCGTGTGCAAACACTCATGCTAGCTTTCATCGAGCTAGCGTGAGTCTGAACAGCAGCACAGCCATGGCGGCGCAGGTCACGGCAGCAGAGCATGGCTTAGCCGGGCCAAGCATAGAGCCGTGGCCTAAATCAGGAGCAGCCCTTGGGCTCCTGGCATGACACCCGCACTGCCCCAATTGCTATAGCACGTGTTTGAAGATGCTGTCTCGGGTTAGGGGAAGAATCACCACAGCTGGGAAACACGGGCATGGCCCTGAGCGGGAGTGGGGAGTGTGGCCGGTCAGTCTGCTGCCTGACGGGGAGAGTTAGGGTTTGCATAAACTCTGCCCCTGGGCTGGCAGCGCTGCCAAGGGGACCCTCTCAGGGAAGGAGATGCCTCCAGCCTTGCAAGCTGAGGCTGCAAAGGGATCCCGGCCAGAGCCCATCCTCCCCTGCCCCCACACCTGTTCGTCTCTCGTTAGGCGGGCACTGACCTCCACCAGACAGTCTCCCACCAGCCCGATGAGCAGCCGGGCCCCGTGGCACTCGCGTACCAGGGCTGCGTTCTCCGAGCGGTTCATGCAGGTGAAGTCAAACATGTCGACGTCCGGGCAGTTCCGGTGGTTCAGAGCGAACTCCAAGTCAGGCAGCTGGTAGTTGGTGGAGAAGTTGGCGGCTTCCTTGGCATAGCTGAGGAGGGCTTCTTGACTGATGTTCTCAGCAGACAGCAGGCTCTCTATGTCCGCTTTGTCCTACGGGAATGGGGGGCAGGGTGTTACTCAAAAGGGGATTCCTGGCACAGGTGCCCAAAAGCGTATTTGTTTGTAAAGCAAAGGGATCACTTCACCACCTATCAAGATGCAGCCACCTCTGAGGTGGAACATGGCAGCTGAATAAGAGTACACAGCAACAGGCATGGGCAGGAAATATAAAGTTATAACTGTGGAAGTATAACATTGTATAAGTATAACGTTGTATAAGGGGACATGCTGGATACATTGTATATGAGAGGGCATGCCAAAACATGTTACAAAGTATCTGAGGGAGCACACGTAGGGACAGTTAGCTTTTGAATGGAGAAGCAATTAAGATAGAGCCAGCACGTCTAAGAAGCAGGCATCAGAATGGAAGGTGTGAAGGGCAATTAGTTAAGTTAACTGGAAGCTGTTAAAGGAGATTGTTAAGGGTGGCAGGTAATTGAAGATACGTGACTGGTCTCAGGTATCTCGAAGGGTGGTGACTAAAATCTTTTTCTTCTTTTGTCTGTAACTTCTCTGTAACTTGTTCTCCAGCAAGCTGTATAAATTAAGAGACACCAGCCCCACTCGGGGGGCTCACTTCTAAATGTATTAGCAGAGCAGCTTTACTAATAAAACAGAGTGGTCTGATAAATTGTGAGTCTGAGTCAAACTTTGACATAACGTATCCCACTGAAACCACAAGGAACGATGTAGGTCAGCAGGATTTAACACCCGTATGGAAATTTGCCAGGACACACCCACTCCAGCAAGGAGTTCCATAGAGCGTTAGTGGTTGGCACCTGCGTTTTAGGTCTCATCTGAAAAATGGTCTTTCCAGCAGCACTCTACTCTTAGCACCAGACCGATGCACTGGCCCAGGGTACGTCTACACTGCAGCCCCTGAGTGTGACTGCAACTTGAGCTGCGGTAGCCATGCTAGCTTTAATCTAGCTAGCTTGGGTAGTGGAGCCCTGAAGCCATGGCAGCATGAGCTGTCCACACCCACCTGGAACTTCACACACTGAAACAGCTCCGCCGGGCAGGGACCCGAGCAACCTGCGTTAAAGCTAGCTCGGGTATGTCAGCTGGAGCGGCAGCCACTCCCAGTGCTTGTGGGCTAGCCATACCCTAGAGAGAGAGAGAAGTGCCCCTCAGCGAATCCCCAGCACCATTTCTGTCCTCTGGAGGCCTCCCAGCCAGGCACTGCCCCCAGCCCTTGCAAGCACCGCCGTGCACCACGCCTACACGTACATGTTCCTTAGGTTCCAACAGGCTGGGCGCATGAAACGCAAGCCGGTGCCCTGGTGAACTCAGCTATCTGGTCCCATCGCTCCCATCCCAAGGCGGCCAGTCTCCTCCCCACGTCCACGCTGGGCCCCCTCACCTGGACAATGACCCCCTTTCCGAGCAGGCTCTGTTTTTTGGCCGTCATGACAAAATAGTGGGTGTCGTCTTTGTAGTAGACAATGTTCTCCAAGTCGATACCTGGCACGGGGCAAAGGTATAAACAGAGGGTTGAGGTGGAGCCGGGCCGAGAGAGCTGGCGTGAGAATGCCGTCCAAGATCAGGCAGCTGCCCTACAACCTGCTCCATTCACAGACACACAGGGTGCGGGTTGTTGCAGCCCTGGAGGACGGGGGATGCACAGGGGAGGGGATTAGCTGACGGGGGAAGGCCCTGCCAACCTGTTTTGTTGTAGAGGTTCTGGAAGAACTGCTGGTTGTAGATGCGGGCCACACCGCTGATCTCGGCGACCTCCACCTCGGCCCGGCTGTGGCGGTTGACGAAGTTGGTGGTGATGCCGATCGCCAGCTTCCCACGCATCTCCTTCCGCTTGAAGCCTGGGGACAGACACAGACACCGCACCCGTCAGGCCTGCTGGGGCCCTTCCTAGCCCCCAGGAAAGGGGGCATTGGCAGTGCAGGGAAAAGCCTGTGGGGTGTGGAGGCAGAGAAGAGGGGTGCAGGCCGAATCAGGCTGGCGAGGGTCAGGACATACCCCCAGGGGCACAGCGTCCTTGTCTGCCATTCGGCTGCTCCAAGAACCACCCAGCCCGACATCCAGGGCACTGCGTCTGGAGCAAGTGCCAGCCGTGGCAGGAGCAGGGTTTGAGAAGGGCCTGGACCAAGCCCCAGCTCGGAACCCCCCATCCTCCTTGGGCCAGCACCAAGCTAGCAATGTGCAGCCAGAGGGCAGGACCACGTACCGATTACTGAGCACCGAGGGGGAATCGCTCCCTGCCCCCAGGAGCTCCCGGCCCAGCACAGACGCTGGGGAGTGAGGGAAGCACCATTAGGAGACTGGGGGGACAGTGGCCCAGGAAGGGAGGTCCCCCGCTGTTCGGTTTTCTCAGGGAAGGGGCGGGCCTGGAGGCCGGGCAGTTCTGGGCTGTAGGGGCCCCGGTGCAAGCACTGGGAATGCCCCGCTGCATGATGCTACATGCATTTTAAGGCAGCAGCTGGCCAGCCCTGCGGCCACGGCCTTGCAGATGTTCGGGGCACGCCTCAGCGGGTGGCGTGAGCAGCGCCGGCTATCAGGAGCCAACCTGTCTCAAGGCCTCTTCTCCCCATCCCCCGTTTCCCCCGCAGCTGCATTTCAGACCCTGCACGGTACAAGCCGTGGCTCCAAGCTGCCTGGCTCATGCACATGCCCTGCTCCAGAGAGCGCTGCATTTCCCCCCCCCAGCCCGCCCCAGGCCGAGAGACTCCAGCCCCACTGGGTGGGGACCCACGAGGAACTGAGCCAAGAGAGAACGACCCCCATCCATTCCCACGCAGGCCCTGCAGCCTCTCTCTCCGCCCCCCTCACCCGTGAGAAGAGACTCGATCAGGGTCCCGGGGCCCATCGGCCCAGCTGACGTGATCAGAAGCTCCATTGTTTTCCCTTAGCCCGGCCACCCTGAGAAGGGTGGCGAGCACTGGCCCCTCCTCGGCCAATGCTGCTGGCCAGCCCCTGGGTACCGGGGGTGCGTCTGGCCCAAGAGGGGCCCCCCCATCAGCCCCCGAGCCCTGTGGGGACTGTACTTGCCCTCATGGTAGAGGAGAAGGAACATCAAGCAACAGAGGAGATGGAGTGCCCCCCGCCGCGCTCTAGCCAGGCTGGAAGGGAGGGGAACACGCTAGCTGCAGCTCACGAGGGAGCAAGCCCTCACCTTTAGGCACAAATTTGCCTCCTCCAGCTGAGATGAGGACGTCAAATTCATACTGCCCCATGGGAGAGGAGCTGGGCTGGAGCGCAGCCCTCCAGGCACCACCTGCGGAGAAGGACAATGGAGAGGGGGGCGTCGGAGGGGGCCTGAGCGACACCCCAGTATGAAAACTCCCCCGTCCCCCTGCCAGGAACGTTTATACATAACGAGGGGGGTGCAGTCTAGTGGTTTGAGCTCATGGCTCATCGTCAGGAGTTCTGGGGTCTAATCCTAGCTCTACCAGTAACTCACTGCATAACTTTGGGTGAGTCACTCCCCCGCTCCATGCCTCAGTTTCCCCATCTGAATAATGGGGATAATGGTATTGGCCCCACCCCCCAGAGAGGGGAGGAGTTTGTGAAGCTGGATTGGCATTTGTGGAGGCACCGGTATCGTTATTTAAAATAAAACAAAAACCTCAGGGGACTGAGGGGAAATCGACCCACAGCTCAAAACCATGTCACGAGTGCGTTAGTCCTCTGCAGAGACTTCAGTCTTGGTCAGCAGCATTTAGCAGGCAAAGGGGATAAATCCCCCAACCCCTCCTTAACCTACGCCTAGTTGGTGTTGGTCCTGCTTTGAGCAGGGGGTGGGACTAGATGACCTCCTGAGGTCTCTTCCAACCCTGATCTTCTATGATTCTGTCTGGAGGCAGATCTCCCTGAACTCCAGGGAACAGCCTAGCCCTAGGTGGAGGTGCCAGCAGTGTGATGGGGCGGCTTGAACCCCTCGGTGTGATCTCAGAAAAGTTCACGCACACCTGGGGCACTTCTCTGCATCCCCCGACCCCAGGACAGCCCCTCCACGATGAGCTGCACCGTTAGCACAGGACAGGCTGGATTTCAGCCAGTGACAGCTGGAATGAGTCCAGGCCACAAGGCTCCGGCTTCCCTACCCCGTCCGCTTCCCTTCTCTGCGGGGGGGATGAGCCCCTCAAACTGCACGTTGACATGAACTTCAACCCCCAGGAGCAAGGCGACCTTCAGGAGGATCAGCTGCAACTGACGGATACCTGGAGAGAGAAAGACAGAGCGAGTGAGCAGAAATCAAAGCTCCCCAGAGCTCAGCCGCAGACAAAGACCATTCAAGTCCATCCCCCACTCAGCTCCTCTGCCCTGTGGGTCACAGACTCCAACCACTCCCTGCTATCTGACCCAAGGCAGCTCCCTAGCTACTTGCCTGCCAGCTACAGACTTGGGGCCCGGACCTCTCCCCACCATGGGATGCAGGATGCTTTACCAGGGAGGGCAGCTGCTACTGCAGAATCCCCTGGAGCAGCGCTGGGGTAGGGGGACCCCTTTGATGTGCAGACACAGGTCGAAGAGCATGGGAGATGGGGCTCGGCCCCAGAAGGCAGGTGCCAGCTGTGTTTATTGTGCAGGCCGGGGGCAAAGCTGCCCTTGGTGTGAAACGGAGCATGGGGGGAGCTGAAATCCACAGTAGCGTCTCCGGGGGCACGCTGGGATGGGGCTCCCTTTGGGACAGCCGGGCCCCAGACCCCAGCTCACCCAGCCACAACCACAGGGCACTTTGGCCATTCCACCAGCCTCCCCCACAACCCCAGCCGCAGGTGCCCCTCACTGCAACAATCCCCACAGGCCGCAACATGCCCCCAGCACAGCTCTGTCCACCCCCGCCCACACACACGCACACAACCAACCCCTGCCACAGTGCGCCGGGCACTGTCCTGTCACCCAACACCCACACACCCATTTTGCACCCGACATCCCTGTGCCCGCCCTGCTTCCCCAGCCCCACTCACTGATGTGATCCAAGGTCCCGGTGCAGAAGCGCCCGTAAAACTTCTTGGCGCCCAGCACCCGCAGGTCGTGGATGGTGAAAGGCCAGAGGTGCAGCACGTTGTTGCGGGAGAAGGAGTCTCTCTTTTCCACCAGCACGACGTGGGCCCCCAGGAAGGCCAGCTCGATGGCGGTGCGGAGCCCGCAGGGGCCTGCCCCGATGATCAGGCACTGGAAGGGGCAGTGTCAGAGCTGGGTGCCCGGGGCAGAACGCAGGGGGCTCCCCGCTTATAGGTGGGAATAAGCCCACCAGGTACCCCAGTGCTGATCTCCTGGGACGGGCACATCTGTCCCCCTGGGGGGCAGAAGGGCCTGACTAGCTGAGGGAGGGGAGACTAGGCCTGGCTGGGATCTCAAGACCTGGCAGGGCTGAGGACTGGGGTGAGGCAAGCGTATTGCAGACGGGAGGGAGCAGGGGGTCTGTACTGCAATAGCCAGGTGACTCCGTCCAAGTTGACCGAGTCAGGAAATCGCGCCAACCCCCTTTGACACAGGGCACGAGTCACACCACTGGTAGGGGAGCGCATGCAAACCCCAGGCCAGAAAGTCCTCCAGCTCTGGTCTCCCCTCGTCCCACAGCGGGTCCGACTCCCTCCATTTTCACTGGGCCAGAATCACGGTGATCTGCTAAAAACCCTGGCCTTGTCTGCACTGGGGATTTGTCCTGGTTGCAGCCCCCCATCCAAACCCCTGGGGATGGGCAAAGCCTCTAGCTGCTGGGATTTGCACCCGTGCAGCTAACCCCGGATTCGAGCAGGGGTGAGCTACCCCCAGCACAAGCAGCAGCTCGGTGTGTCAGTCCTGTGGGTTTGCACCAGTGCAGCTATGCTGGGTGGTGTCCAATGAACACTCAGTGCCCGAGATGCTCGTGGAAGATCTCTTTGCGGACTCTCTGCCTGGGAAGCTCAGCCCTTAAAGGGGTACCACACACTGATGGCTGAATTCCTCAGCGTAGACAAGGAAGCCCCACGTTCCCCCTGCTGGGAATTCAGCGAGCTGAACCCTTGCAGGTTTTAAAACAATGTGTTTTAGTCTCGATCCCAGTTGTTCTCATCCAAGGACAGATAATGGGGGATCTAATCTCTCCCAAGTCAGACTGAACAGCACCACCCCCTACTCCCCCCCAGCAGTGACACTGCCTGCAAGGAAGCCATTAACTCCCTGTTCTCCACAAGGGGACATAAGCAGAGAGCTCAACCGCCCAGGGAATCAGTGTTGGGGCGTGGGAGTTCCTGGCTCCTAGCCCCCCACCCCTCCTGCACGCCCTGGGGCCTTGGACAGAGCAAACACGCCGTACGACCCCGGCCTAGCCAGCATGAGGGTTTCGGGAACACTCCCGCCTGGAGCACTAGTGGAGACAGGGTCCAAGTAGGAGATTTCCCGAAACATACTGGCACAGGCAGAGCTCACCAGGACGCTGCACCATGCCTGCCCTTCGAGCCAGGGGCCCGATTTGCATCACAGGTGGGGTTGTTGAACTGCCAAGACCTATTTATTCACAGTGTCAACATCGCAAGCCACTGCACATCCTATCAGGAGCAACCCAGGGTGCTCAGATACCCTGTCTGATCCGCTCAGCTCTGCCTGGAGAGGACAAACACTTCAGCCCTGAAGACAGCGTGGTCATCACCTCGCTCTGGGCTCACCCCGCACCAGCAATGCGCCCCACGCACCCCCGGCTCTGACCTGAAATGTCTAGGTGCAACGAACCACAGCTGCCTTCAGACAAACACCACCGTTGACATTCGAACCCATGATTCGAACCCACGATTCCCCATACTGGAAGCACAAGCCCCCACCACTTGAGGTAAAAGAGCAGCTCCATTAGCTATAACTTAGTAGTAAGTTGTTACAGTTACTTGGACCTGCCACTAGAAGGAGGCAAATCACACAATTAGCCTGTGTAATACCTCCCCCTTGCTCTCAGCAGGGGCCCTTCCCTGGTTATACCAGCCATGCCCTCCCTTCTCACCTTGGTGTTGGCACATGCCCTTCCCTGGTCATAGTCTTTGTGTCCAGCCTTCTTATCCAGCTTGCCCCACAGGTCCTTGGCACTCCAGTCGTTAAGGCAGGACTTGAGCTTACGGTAGAACTGCAGCTGGCCCTTGTGCTCCAGACCCAGCTGCCCACATAAGGCCTGGAAGCTGTCCAGCACCTCCTGGCAGTGGCTGGCATGGAGGAAGGTTTCGAAAAGGGAGTGAGCCGGGTTACCCTGCTCCCCATCCTGAGTGTTCATCCTGGGTGCTCGGGATCAAGAAGGGAGTCTGGAAAAGAGTGAGCAAAGCACAGACTGAGTGAGGGAGGCGCTGCGGAGAAGCCACCTCTCAAACAACCCCCATTTCACAGACGTTACCCCAAGGCATGACACAGGGGAAGGGAAACCAGGACCACGGGCTCGCTGTAGCGGATCGGACCACATAGCCCGGTCTGCTGCCACTAGATAGTCAACCCCTGATGCTGCAGAGAAGGGACACACACATATACCCACACCGAAACCCACGATGTACCAAGCTAATTGTCCAATTATAACAGACCCCATTTGGGCAACGGCAGGATTTGAACCCAAGAGCTTTAGAGCTAAAAGCATGAGTGTCTACTGCTTGTGCCAAAAGATTAAGGCCTAATATAGCCCTCAGCTATGTTACATTTCACAGCTTACAGACAAAGATGTTGGATAGAAACATCAAATACTCTGCTGGGAGGTTGCAAAAGAACACTGTTTTTATTCTTAGAATCCAGAAAGATAACACCGTGACATTCCCCTGGTGTTATCTGGACCAGTGATCTTCTAGGCCACTCCAGTCCTCGGCTCTGGGAGCCAGCCTTACCCTGCTCCGCTGCGAGACCCCCCACTCCTGGGCTGTTCACGCACTGCCTCTCGCATGTAAGCTGCTCCCAGATACATGGGTGAGCACTTTTGGCCAGCCGCTGCTTGGATTGTGCAACTAAATGACACTAGCCAATATCTCCGGTCCCAGACACAACCCTAGGAACGTCCGTCTTGCACTGTCCAGTTATGCCCGCTGGATGCCGCAAGCCTATATGAGTTTGTCAATTTAACAAAGAAATTGATATGTACCAGACTTTGTTATCCCAAGGGGAGTCTCTGACATGCTTTAAACCAAACACACTGCTTCAGGTAGAAGAAACAAACAAATTTATTAACTACAAAAGATCGATTTTAAGTGATTATAGATCAAAGCACAACAAGTCGGATTTGGTCAAATGAAATAAAAGCAAAACACATTCTAAGTGGATCTTAACACTTTCAGTGCCCTGAAAAACTTAGATGCTTCTCACCACAGGCTGGCTGGTTGCCCTTCAGCCAGGCTCTCCCCTTTGAGCAGCGCTTCAGTCGCTTGGTGGTGATGTCTGTAGGTGGAGGTGGAACAGAGAGAGAGAGAGAGCCTAGCAAACGTCTCTCCCTTTTATCATGTTCTTTCTTCCCTCTTGGCTTTGCCCCCCCACCCTTTAGAGTCAGGTGAGCATTACCTCATCATAGTCCCGCACTGACCCAGGGAAGGGGGGTGACTCACTCAAGAGTCCAACAGATCCTTTGTTGCTGCCTAGGCTAGTGTCCTTTGTTCCTGTGAGGCTTGGTTGGTCCCATACATGCCCTGATGAGGTGTGAACTGCCCCTCTGCTCCTGGAGAGTTTTGCCTGGGCTTGTTTAAAGCCATGAGGACACATTTTCAGCCTCGTAACTCTATACATGAAATTACAACCTATAACATTACTATAACAACAATGCTCAGTGCATCATGAGCCTTCCGAAGACACCCAACATGACAAACTTTGCATTGGATACCACACAATCATATTATAAGGATGAACACGGGGGTGCAGGATGTTCCCCTGAAATACAGAGTGTCACAAACACGCAGCAACAAAAAACAGAGAGAGAGAGACAAAACAAAGGTTGCTCCCTAAGGCAGAGAGGCACAATTCACCCCGCCTTGTTCATTTCTACACTGGTTCTTTTCAGACTGACTCAGTGCTGGATCACACTGTTGCTACAGAGAGCCTTTGGCCTGCAAGCCGGATCAGGAACCCACACCCACCTTAAAGGGATAGCTTGCACTTCCAACACAAAAAGAAAAGGAGGACTTGGGGCACCTTAGAGACTAATAAATTCATTAGAGCATAAGCTGTTGTGAGCTTCATTGGATCACTTCATTGGATGCAACACAGTCTTCGATATGCCACAAGATAAAGATCCAGATCCTCTTCTTCCTGCAGCAGTGAGTTCTGCAACAACGTGCTGCACCTCTGGCCTTTCACCACCCACGACCTGCAGGTGCTGGGCGCCAAGAAGTTCTATGGGCGCTTCTGCACCGGGGCCTTGGACCACATCAGTGAGTGGGGCTAGGGAAGCAGGGCGGGCACAGCTCTGGGGACAGGGATGTCGGGCGCAAAATGGGTGTGTGGGGGCGGGTGTTGGGGTTGGGTGACAGGATAGTGCCTGGCACGCTGTGGCAGGGGTTGGTTGTGTGTGGGGGTGTGGACAAGGCTGTGCCGGGGGCACGTTGCGGCTCTGTGCTAGCATCCGCTACAGGAAGAGCAGAGAGAGCGTAGGCTAAAAAGCTCTAGGCAGAGCGTTCAGATCTGGTGCACAGAGCAAGGCTCCTGTGGCCACATTTAGGCACCTGAATCTAAGCCACCCACACACTCCACCAACCTCCTTGGGAGCTGCAGATGTTCAGCCCCTCTGGATATCCCCTCTGGGATTTAGGAGCCAAGTGTGACAGTTCTGACCAGAGAATTGTAGCAATCAGCCTCTTGAGCAAGTCGGCTTCAGTGCTGCGTAATTTCTTGTGTGCACTGTGCACCTGAAACACACAAAGTGGATCTGTACACAAGTACACAAGTACTCCTTTTCTTTTTGCGAATACAGACTAACACGGCTGCTACTCTGAAAAAAGTGGATCTGGGGAGTTTCAAAGTCTTTTCCTGTGGCATCAGAGGGACCATTCTTCTTCCTCTTTATCACCCATTCAGTTTCGGGAGGGCAGGAGGTTTCCCTGCCAGACAGGGGCCCAGGGCTACTGCATGAATTTCTAAGCGGGCCGGATGTGAGTGGGGACCAGCCGCAGCTCCAGATTTCAGCAGCCTTGCAAAAGACTTCAGGCCCCTCTCAGTCCGCAACTACTGCATCCCAGCGGCCACCGACCCGGCTTCAGCGCTGCAGGCGTTATGGATATTGTGTATGCAGAGCCATGGGTGCTCATGGGTCTGAATAGCAAGAGGGCAGAGCTCTCCCCTTACAATCTAAACAGCAGAGCGGATTTATGCCCCTCTCAAGCTCCCCAAGAGACCAGCTGGCTGCCAGCTGGGGAGGGGGAAGATTAGGAAAGAGAACAGAAAGCAGCAGAGGTGTCTGGAATCTACCCAAAGTGGGTGGCGGCTGGTGGTTAGAGTAAATGACTTTGTATAAGTTGCCCTTTTGCGCTGCCCACATCTGACTCCCCTTCCCCCCAGAATCAGCGGGAGTTTTGTCATCGACTTCAATGGGATCAGGAATCTTACCCCCTCCTCCAGCGCCTTCTGTTTAGCCCTTGTCCATACGTGAGAGTCCAGCCACCAGTTTAGCTGCCCCGGGGCAAATCCCCAGTGTAGACGGGCTCCGAGTTGCCATTTGCACTGGTGCAGCTTCCCCTGGTTTCAAGCAGGGCAGAGCTCTGCCGGCATGAATAGCACCTTGGCCTGACTGCAGTAGTGCAGAAACCCCGGCAAGCCCCAAGGCCTTTGTTTAGAGTTAACTGCTGCTCTGGGTGTTATCGGGATAAAAAATATTTCATACTCTTGCTGGAAGCTTGGAACATAACACTGCTTTATGTCTTAGAATCCAGAACAGTGGTTCTCAACCAGGGGTACGCAGGCCCCTGCGGGTACGCAGAGCTCTTCCAGGGAGTACATCGACTCATCTAGATATTTGCCTAGTTGTACAACAGGCTACAGAAAAAGGACTAACGAAGTCAGTACAAATTAAAATTTCACATATACATACATTTATACTGCTCTATATACTACACACTGAAATGCAAGTACAATATTTGTATTCCAATGGATTTATTTTATAATTATATGGTAAAAACAAGAAAGGAAGCAATTCAGTCCTAGCGGCTGTGACACTTTTTTATTTTTATGTCTGATTTTCTAAGCAAGTTGTTTTTAAGTGAGTTGAAACTTGGGGGTACTCAAAACAAATTAGATTCCTGAAAGGGGTACAGTAGTCTGGAAAGGTTGAGAGCCACTGATCCAGAACACACAAGAACCCAAAACAGAGAGAAACAAAGCAGGCTGCTCCCTAAACAGCAAGCAACGACCCACCCCACCTTACTGTAGGCTGGCTGGCCCCAAACTGACTCCGATGTCTGACTCTGATCGCATGCTCTTTGCCACAGAGCCCTGGCCCCTAGCCTATAAGCTAAGGGAACACCCCTCCCCGCTCTTAAAATGATAGCTTGCAATTCCAACACAGTCCTCAATACACTACACTGGGTAGTACTGCAAACCCAGCCTGTTATGTGTTCTCTCCTACCTCGGACACAAACTCACTGCCAGGCAAGTTCCAATTCCAGGATCTTTATTGCGGGCGAGACAAGAAGCACAAAGCACACAGTATTGTTTCCGGCTCTCCTGCTAAGCTTCCAGCCAGGGAATGCCTGCATTTGACTTGCAAATTACACAGACTTGGAATGGAACTGACAAGTGAAGGCAATCGAGATACAAATTAGGGGACTCCTCCAAGGAAGAGGCATTAGAAGGGATTGCCTCTAAACCCTTCCGCTGTCCTGACTCCTTTCCATTGAGTTTAGGGAGTAAAAGGTCTCATCTCTTTAAATTATTATTATTTAAACACTTACGTGGTGGTAATGCCTACAGCCTCCATTGTGCTAGGTGCTGTACAAATAATAAGTGACAGTCCCTACTTCAAAGAACTTACAGTCTAAAGTGCAAGTGTCTCTGGGGCGAAACACAGCAATTGCTTAACAGCGCAATGCAACATGGCACAAAACTTTGGAGGGGGGGAAGAATTCAGGATCCAATGAAAGTACCATGTTTACAAGGGGGCTTTTAAGTCATTATGGAGGTTATCAACCCCCAAGAGTAACGAGGTGCTCACTATTAATTCTTTTAAGCCCAGGGTCTCATGCAATGTAATTACCTGCTGTTTGTAGAGCCCTGGGAGCTCTTGAGGAAAGGCACCGAAGAAATACAATGCAGTTTTCCATCCACAACAGTTTTGCAAGGCAATCAGCCTCCAGAAGCAATGGGGTAATTGACTAGCACGCACAACGAGGAGTCCTTGTGGCACCTTAGAGATTACCTCTGCAGCAGTACTTGGGTTGAGCAATGCCGCCCTAGATTGAGGAGACATACCAGGGAGGCACAATCATCCCTTAGCATTACCACTGTGTCAGTGTAATATACTCATTTGGGGCAGA
This sequence comes from Eretmochelys imbricata, assembly GCF_965152235.1. Taxonomy (NCBI): domain Eukaryota; kingdom Metazoa; phylum Chordata; order Testudines; family Cheloniidae; genus Eretmochelys; species Eretmochelys imbricata. Next base: position 11,533,005 of record NC_135592.1, on the reverse strand, counting down.
TCTCTGCCCTGGCTCTTCTCCCACATCCCTAATCAATTCATTGCCAGAATGAGAACCATCTAGACACCTATTCAGCTTAGGACTTGTTTTTCAACTGGAGTGGTGGGAGTCCCTGACTTCTGAGATATCAGGGCCACAGAATCGGCGCTCTGCCCAAGGTGCTGTGCTCTGTGAGTTAAGGAAACAGTTTATAGATGGGGAAACTGAGGCACGGAGAAATTAAGATTGTGCAGGAAGCCTGTGGCAGAGCTAGGAACTGAACCCCAGCTCTCTCCGGATTCCCAGCCCAGTGCCCCAGCATTCCCCCCCGTGGGATGGCTTTTAAGCAGTAGAACATTGCCATAAGCTAGGAAGGAGCAGGCCCTCTAGCCTCGAAAGCATCATGCAGCACATACTTGAGCAATTATATTGTCTTCCCAGGGGCATGGCGTCACAGGGCCAAAGGCAGAGCGAGCAGCTAGCCAACGTGCTCAGTAATTGCCGTGAGACACACTTCCTGCTGTGGTTTGTTGCTGTTATGAAACGTAATTTATGGCACACACAAAAATAGAACAATTCGCTGCCAAGAGGTGACTGGGGATACCTGAATCACTCAGGGCGATCTACAGCCCAATTAAAACCACATCAACCCGGGGGTGCTGGAACAATTTTTGTGATGGGGCTGCTGCTGATGGAAACCATGTATTTGGTGTTCGTTATTACCAGCTCAAGCCAGGGGGTGCAGCAGAACCCCTTCCTCCAGCACCACTGCATCAACCAGTCGAGAGCCACGCACTGGTGTTGTCCCTCCTCTTCAGCTTGGAACAAACAGCGCAGGGCATTTCCTGGGGATTGAGAGCTATTTGGGGCTAGCTCGTTCTCATCCCGTCTTTGCCCATCTGCTCTGCTCAGCCAGACAGCAATCGCCAGGAAATGAGTCACTGTGAATGCTGAACAATACAATGGGACAATGCAATGCACAAGGAAAGCACAATGGGAAAAGGCAGTTGGACGTTACGGCCTCCGGCCCAGATCCACAAAAGTTCCAGGTTTGGCTCCGTTGCGATCCACATACCACCCACCGTCCCCTGTAGGTTTGGCCTCTGGGCATGGGCACGGCTGCCTCCCTTAGGCAGCCGGGACCAATCTCCCACCTAAGCCCCAGAGCGAGTCACAAACGGGGGGAGGACTGGGCGCTCGGCCAACCTACATTGCACATGCGGCCTGATCCGGAAGGCGAGCTCAGAGGCTGCAGCCCAGATCGGGTCGGGTCCCATTCAAAATCCAGCTGGGGACAACCCGGTGGAGCCACCCACCTTCTAAGTCTTATCCCCGATGGCTAGAGCACTCACCAGGGAAGTAGAAGACTCGGAGTTAATTCCCTCCCTCTCTGGTCCAGGCCAGATCATTGTTTCATTATTTATCCACAGTGGAACAGCTTCAGCAAGCGAGACTAAGGATCACCACATCAGACCATCCCCTAGCTTAAGGCACACTGGGGAGACCCCGGTTTAAATCCTCTCTCCCCCAGCAGTTCTAGGAACCTAGAACAGGGTCTCCGAGAGAGAGGGGCAGGGGTCAGCACACATCCCTCTCGTCGGCATCTCACATTGGCCAGCTTGAATGCCCCCCACAGCATGCTGGCCCTTGTGGATCACATTCTGACACGCCTCATTTCCCCTAGTGATTGTACAGGAGCCCCGGTGCTTAGCTCCACTTTGTGGTTCACAGTGTTCCTGTGATTTTCTAGGTGCCTAAAAGTAAGGTGCCATGACACTGAGCGTTGCAAGCAGATCCAGGCCTCTGTCTACACTGGAACTGGCTTTAAACTCTTCTCCAGCAGCTAACCCAGTTCAGAGCACAGATTTGGCTGGGAAATACAAACGGGGCCAAATCACATTCTCATACGACCTAGTGCTGACACAACGCATTTCACTTGTCCATCCCAAGGAGCTTTCCCGAGGGTCGGGGGCAGTATAAAGCATTTTAGAATCTTAGGGCCACCATTTCAAATGAACTCAAGACCCATCCCTGGGGCCACATTGTCCCAAGAGATCAGCGCCCCAATAAGGGCCTAGATTTTTCAAGAGGGTGGTGAGTTCTTGTGAAAATCTGGCCCCCCACTGCAGGTGCAGCTGAGCTGCTGAACGTCTGGCCCTGAGTGGGTAAGGTTTGGGTCAGATTCTAGTCTTAGTAACTCTGCTCAGTTACTCCAGACTCACAGCAGCACTACTGAGATCAAAATCTGGCCCCCCCTTCTAATTTTCCAAACTGGTTTACAACACACTATGGGGACAGGCCCGAACCATGTGGAGACGGAATTTTAAAGGAGTTCAGTGAGCATGCTGCCCAGTGTAAACAGCGAATGGCATTATATCAAAGTCACCAAGCCTCAGACTCCCCACCCCAATGGAAAGCAAGCTGGGTTACACAGGGGAACAGTCTCTTTCATTTGCTTCTGGTGCCACTGTTTTGCTTTTCCCCTTCCGCCTCCTCGACAGCGTGAGTCGTTGTCAGACAGGGCTGTGATTCAAGGCCGTGTTGCGTGTCTATCATCCTCCGGTTTTGCTGTGGTTAGGACAATAAACACGGAGAACGGACGGTTCTGGCAAGCCTCAAAGAGGGAATGAGTTGGATTTTATTACCAGCCTTGACTCATTTCTCTTAGGCCTCATGGAAGAAGTTGTGAAAGGTTTTTCAGAGATGCTGGATGCACACAGCATCCATTGTTTTCGCTGGGCTTTGGATCAGGCCCTTGGACTTTCAGAGGCTCAGGCTGAAAGGCAGTGTGATCCAGGGGGTAGGGCACTGCAGCAGGACCCAAGAAAGCCATCTTCTAATCCCAGCTCCGCCAATTACCTTGTCCCACCCTTCATCTATCTTGTCTATGTAGAGCAGGGCATGTCCCTTACTGGGTGTTTGTACAGCACCTAGCACCATGGGGCCCTGACCTTGTCTGGGGCCCTCGAAGTCAGCGTCTCTCAATGACCGGTCCGTGGACCAGCGCTGGTCCCTGAGATCTCCCTGACATAGTCTAGGAAGACAGCAAGCCGGTCCCTGGTATCAAAAAGTTTGGGAAACACTGCTCTCTGTAATAATCTATACCTCTGAACACCAGGCCCCGAGTCTTTAGCTGGGATCTGATGGAGAATGTGTTGTGGCTTGTCAGACCGGCCCCGGGAACAATGAATAACTGACGAGAGGCAGGAACAGTAATTAGATGGTGGAAGAGGCCAGGAAAACCCCACACAGAGGATGTGGGCTCTGAGTGACTGAGGCAGAAAATGTGGGTTCAAATCTACATGTAAAACTGGACAAAAAGACATCACTCTCCCTTCACAGGGCAGTGCTCACGGAAGCGTTTCGCACGCATTCCACGTGAGGTTACTTAAAACCAGGGGGGATTCTGACGACCCAGTGTTCTGCCAGGATGCGGGCGCCCCTTCCCCGACTCTTTGGGCATATCTGCATGCCAGCCGGAGGCGTAATTTCCAGCGTGGGTAGATGCACGCTAATGCACTGAGAACAGACCTCTAGCTACAGTGGGGTGAGTGCTGGCTGCCTGAGTACAGTCCTTCCCAGGGACCTTAGGCACTGACTCGGATGCTAGCCCATCCCACCCCGGCTACTCTTCTACTTGTATCGCGTTCGCCCGATCAAAGCTAACATACATGCGTCTACCCAAGAAGGGAATACACCCCCATCTCCAATGTAGACACACCCTATGTCTGTCTAATCTATTGAGTTTACAAGCAGTTCAGAGCAGAACCACTGTCACTCCTCTAGGTTTGTGTGGAAACCCTCAGTCTTGGTTGGAGTCCACAATAACAACACCACTCTGAAGTTCAGCAGAGAACTCCCTGTGGTTCCTCTTTGTTCAGCTGGGAAAAAAAGAAAGAACTGGTTTATTGTTGAGTCTTGGAGGAGAAAAGGGGACTGGATCCTCAGAGCTACCAGAGTCAGGAACAGAACCCAGGGGCTTCAAGGCACATTAATTTCCCTGTCCCTCCATCTTTCTATCTCCATTTCACAGATGGGAAAAGTGAGAGAGACAGGACCTGCCCAAATCCACAGAGCAGGTGCCAGTAATGGAACCCAGGAGTCCTGACTTGACAGGCCTGCGCATTAACCACTAGATGGCGATGTCTCCCGCATGACACTGACTCTCCCACTAAGTTATGAATTCAGAAGTTCTATGTGATAGGTGGGGCTGGTAGGACCACCTACTATCAAGGTTGCCCAACGCCTCCCATTATAAGACCCTGTTTTCAGTTGCATATCCCTTTGCCAAACTTTAACCGTTTGGACTGAAATTTTCTATGCCAGGTGTCCATTTCAAGCTGAATATTTTTGGAAAATCCCAATCAAACCAGTGTGGCCATATCCAAGAACAGGGCTAAGGACAAATCCATTGTTTTGCCCACATTAAAAAATCCTGGTGACCTTTTCTTCTTGATGCTTTGGCACAGGGTCTTGCAATTTGGCAGAAGGGTGGCCTGTGCATCAGGGATTGCCTTTTGCTGGCCATGTGAAAATCTGCCCAAATTTGGCCCAGTTATAAGCCTTTGAAAAAATCGCAGTTCACTTATGCTCAGTACAGACTTCTTAGATTTTAGCAGCTTAATTCCCTGAAGATTCTGCATGAACTGAGCATGCTCCAGCCCGGGACTGAACAGAACTTTCTCAGCAATTGCAGTTCTGGGCTTTTGTGAGCCAAGCCGGGTCTGGATCTGGGCACCTGAATTGAGAGGAGGGAGCTGTCTGTCCGGCAGTGTGGAGGAGGAGTTCCTGACATGAATGCATAGGGAACAAGAGCTGGACCTGGGGAAGTTCGGGGTAAAGGACAGATGTAGACTGGGGCAAGAACCCGGGGGGGAGGGGAGGGGTCTGACATGAGCTGGCCCAGGGACTGGAAGGCGCACAGGATGAGAGAGGGAAACTGGGACTGGCTAGCCAAGAACATTTTTGAATGCTTGACTTTGCAACCTTAATAAAGTTCTTTTAACATAGCTTGTATGTGAATTATATATGATGATACTGACCAGCACCTGGCTCTGGAACTAGAGGACATGGAGGACAGTCTAAGAAGACATGGCTATAAAAGGGACCATATAGGAGTTTCTACTTGTGACAAAATTTTAGGGGAACTCAGAGTGACTGAGCTTTGTGACATTTTCCTCATTTCCTCCCCCGCTGGTTCTTCTTCCTCTTCAGTATTTCCTCCTGTGGGCCCTAACCAGGCAGCCTGTAACTAGCTGCTTTCTCTCCTGCTCTGTGCAATCAGCTACAAGTTATCTCATCAGGACAAGTTATCTCTTGTGATGTGGCTAGAGCTGTCTGTTACCCTTATGAAGTAGCTACTGCTAGAGCGAGGGAGGGGCTCCAACAAACGCCTTGTCCAAGCTCCCCCTGATCTTTGGGGAAGATAAGATCCAAAGCCTAACTCTACTGCCATCTCGATGGGCTGAACCAAAAACCTGGCTCTGGACACCCCAGATCTTTCCATCTGAATCCAGGCTCTGAGGCTCATGCTGGTCTCTCATGGCATCTCCCAATTTACGCCCAGAACAGTGAAATCTTCTCCTGCACCACCAATGGTGCCTCTTACCTGGCTCTGGAGCAATCACACTTCTAGGGGATCACAAGAGAATTCAGTTTCCATGACCCATTTGATTCTAAGCCTCCCGGCCAAGACTGCCAGCAACAGGTCTGGTGGCCTGGGGGGATGTGGGCACCCTAGGAACTTGACTGAGCTCACTTGGGTGTACAGGACTGGAGAAAGGAAGCCAGAAGTTTCCAGAGGGATCTAGTTTGGGGTGACACCTGGAGCTCAGGAGTGCAAGCTGGTGGCTATTGGATATACACAGTCCCTCTCCGCGGGGAACCCTGGCTTCTCTGTATGCTCAGTATAGATCTCTTTCCTACAACTCTGCCTGCCTGCCACAGCACTTACTGCTAATGAAACAGGCAGCCTCCAGCCAAAACAGCCATGGCCCGTTCCCAAGCGGCAACAACGCACAAAGTCTATATGCCCCCTGCCCCACCGCACGCACCCAGCAGAACCTCAAGCTGCCCTGGGAGGACTGCACCAGAGAAAGCAACAGGCTGCACAAGAACTGCCTGCCCTCCGCCCCCACTCAGCAGCAGGGACACAAGTGGCGCGGGCCTGGGGCAGGGAGGCCTGCAGCTCTCCCTCGTTCGGTTGTTCCCAATGGCGTTTTAATCACAAGACGCTCCTCGCCACATGGACGTAAAAATACGGGGGCCTGTCTGCCTGATGAGCCGTCTCTGGGCTGCTAGGAGCTGGAGATACCCTGTGGCTTGCAGCCCACATTAATATCTCATACCTGCTATGCTCAGGAGCTCTGGGCTTGAACGCCACAAAACCGGTGCTGTCTTGCACCCATTTCCCTCCCCCCCCCCCCCCCCACCGTGAGCTCCCGGGGGTATGCGATGTGCGGCAAAAGCCAGTCCCATATCTCCCTTTCCTAGAAACTGTCCCTCCATCCCTAGCTGTCAGACCCAGTCAGGAGCGGGCTCGGCCCTCTGACCCATTTCGCGGTTGGAGCCACGGCAGACGTTAGCTATAGCTAGCGAAACAGCAGCTGATGGAGACGGGCTTTATGGAAACAGGGGAATCGTTAAAGTGGCCCACAGCAATCCCAGCGGGTCTGAATCACTGGGTGAGTGTGATGCTGGGGACGGTCTGCCTGGCCCCTGGCGAGGGAGACCGGAGGGCGCGCCGGACTTAACCCTAGCCCAGCTACGTGCCAGCAGGAGGGGTGGCTTTATCAGGGCAGCAGGGCAAAGTCCAGCCTGCAGCCTCTGGGGCTGGGCAAAGCGAAAGTGAAGGTGGCGAATGCAGCTCCTCACCTGGGCTGGAGAGAGACGGGAGCCCCCAGCCCCAGCCTGCACCTGCACCCTCAGCTCATTAATGCCAACAGGAGTGGAGCGGCCTCCTAGGAACAGGCTCCTGGAATGGAGCTCCAAGGGGAGGGGGGAAGGGATGGGAGAAATAAGCCCCCCACCTCAACGCTGGGTGCGTTTGTGGGGGAAGGGATAACAACCCTTCAACCCTGAGAAGTGGAGGCAGGGAGCTTGTCCCCTCCACTAGGAAAATATCCCCTTTTTCCCAAGGGAACAGAAACGGCAGCAAGTGAGAAGGGGGGCAAATGCAAAGAGGGGCAAAGTGCCGGAAGGGGGGAGGCAGGTGGGATGGGAGGGAGACTGGCAAGAACCCCTCCCCCCCACACGCAGCATGAAACAGGAGTCAGGAGGGGATCTCGGCCCACGCAGGGGGAGAAGTGAAGGGTGATGCTTTGGGTCGTGCTCCACCAAGGGAAGGTTTAGTTCCCTGAGGGAGGGAGGATCCATCTCGGGGAGGGACCTTGAGGCTATTCTCCCCCACAACCCCACAGGAAAACAGGGCTGGCTCCTGGCAAAGGGAAGGGAGCGCTGCCCTCTGGAAACCGGGACCCCACAGGGTTACCCTCCAAAGACAGGCAGAGACAAAGGGCAGCCCGGCTGGGGAAAGATTCCCCCAGATCATGTGGGTGCCAGCCCGTGGGCAGAGTCCAGGCAGATAAACGACTGCACAATGCCATCTGAAAGACTCAGCAGCCCGGCCCTGACGTTCCTCCCCGCCCAGCCCATCCCCACGGCAGAGTGTGTCCATACCCTGACACACGCCTTGGGGCTCCTGGCCCAGGCCGGGCGGGGTGCTAGGGAGTCAGACAAACCAGCCAGTCATTCTCCAGAGCAGGGGAAACAGGCCGAGCTGGGGGTACAAGCGAGGTGACAGGAAAGGCTCCTTCTGGTCCCAGCCCAGTGTCTTTAGGAGCTCTTGGCCTCCCTGCATCTCACTCCTCCCTGCTGCGAGGAGCTGGGCCAAGTGCCCCTTCAAGGACCTGGGCTGGCAGCCTCAGCCTCCAAAGCCCCATCACTCACTGCTAGGCCATGTCACCGAGGTGGGGGGGAGGGAAGGGGGACGGCGAGGAATCCCTGAGCCAGCTAGCCGCATTCCTCCAGGCTATAGCCACGCTGCGGCGTGTCCTGGGAAGTGCCGGACTTCACTCCAGGGACAAACGCGGGGCCAGATCCTGGGGGCGCAGCGTGCTCCTGGCTCCTCCAAGCGCAGTCAGCGCTAGGAGCCGCCGACCCGCAAGCCTTTTGCACGGCCCCGCAAGGTGCAGGGCAGAATCAGGCCCCGGACTCCCCGGGTGCTCAGCACAGAGCCGCAGAGGTGCTGGAACGAGGGATGCTACCGCACCCCCTGGCTTGAATCGTATACAGTTTAGTTCAATGGCTCTCAGCCCCCACGCCCACACACACACTGTACAAATGGATCCAGCTCCGCTGGAGAGCTGTGGTGGGCTTTCGGATCACTTGGCCGGTAGCCACATCACTGCCCCCCACCCCGACCCTGCAGCCACCCAGAGGCACCCTGAGGCTCTTGCCGTGCCAGGAGCTGCCTGGATCTCTCCCCGCTGCAGGTGGCCGGGGGAGACGCTGGCAGGGGCAGGCCCCACCTTAAAGCCCCAAAAGTCGACTTACATGCAGAGGTGCCCGGAGAGCTGGCAGCCCCGGCCTGCGGAGGCGCATGGGTTGGCTCGGAGATCCTGGCCCCCCAGGGTCCGCCCCGAGCTCGCTTCCTGCCTGTCGGGGCTGGGCAGGGCCGGGCTGCGTGTGACCGTGCGGGAGTCTCGGTAAGACAGCAGGAAATGGAAATTAAACCCGCTCTCCGTTTCCTGCTCGCTGCGGCAGCGAGCGCGGTCCAGGCTGTGCAGCCCCCCCGGGCTGGGGGGTGGAGAAGCCGGCAGCTCAGAGACCCGGCCCCCGGGGAGGAGCCGAGACTGCGGAGCTACTGCCAGGAGCATCCTTGCGGGGCAGGATGGAAAAGCTGCAGGATTAACCCAGCCTGCCTCCGAGGGGCTGTCACTCCCCGCCCAGAGCCGGGGTGGGACCCAGGCGTCCTGAGTCCCTGGCCCCTTCTGTGACTAGGAGCCCCCCCGCCTCGCTCGGAGCTGGTGGTGGGACCCAGGCGTCCTGAGACCCTGGCCCCTTCTGTGACTAGGAGCCTCCCCCGCCTCGCCCGGAGCTGGGGGTGGGACCCAGGCGTCCTGAGTCCCTGGCCCCTTCTGTGACTAGGAGCCCTCCCTCCCCTCCTGGAGCTGGGGTTAGGACCTAGGGTTCGGGGCTAGAGCTGGCTGGAAAAAAGTTCTTTAAAAGTTGCCAACATTTTTCAAAAGCGTGTCTGTTTTGCGGCGTTCAGAATGGACCAACTCCCTTTTAAAAAAAAAAAAATCCAGAATTTTCACTGAAACTATTCTTGGCTTGCAGAAAACTCAGCTTTCAACACACACAAATTTCTGAGAACTGTTTCTATAACGGTTTGGTTGCAAAATGTTGCAGACAATGTCACAACCCTTCCCCCAACACACACATACCACCACCTCCCCCCCCCCAAAAAAAGACAACAGCTTTTTGCCATTTTTTGGGTCTTTTTAAGGCAATTGTTTGGGATGGGGGAGAAAAAAATTGTGTTTGAAAATATCTGGCTAGTTCCAGTCCCAGCTGGGCACTCAGACTACCCTGTTAGTCACCACTTCCTCCCCAAGCTGGGCACAGAACCCAGGAGTCCTGACCCCCAGGCCCCTGCTTGAGCCATCTGCCCTTTAAGTTAGCCCTGTCAATGTCACTCAGCCTGTACCTTTTACAAGGCTCCAAGGACACCCTCACTTCACATGCTCCTCAGCCCTGGGAGCGGGGAAGGTCCCAAGGTGAAGAGAAGAGGGTCCCCTGGAGGAACAGGGTGCCCCGCCTGTAGGAGGCACAGGAGACCATGCAAAGCCCAGTGCCCAGGATGCTGCTGCGTGGGGCTGTTAGAATCCTTTATCTGCCCCTCCCTTCTAGTCTCAGGGCTTCAGGCAGGGGTGCAGGAACCATGTGGATAGTGGGGGTGCTGAGAGCCATTGAACCAAACTGTCAACCTTGTCAGTGATGGACACCACGTCAAGCCGGGGGAAGGGGGGGCACTGCCCCTAGTTCCAGCCCCTCTGGCTTCAGGGAGAGGCTGCTGCTGGCAACATCACCCCCGCTCACACACAAGGGCAGACGCCCCCTCGCACTGGGGAGCTGCTCCCTGGCCTGTCCCTCAGGCAAAGCGAGCAGAACATGCAGGCATCTGGAAGCCTCCCATCGCAGGAGCCCCTCATCCTTTGCTCCCTGGCTGGCCGTGTGCCATATTTAATCCTCCCCTGACGCTCTCTTTGGAGCCACGGGATTTTATCCATCTGAGACCTTGTGAGGCCCCTTTGTTGTGGTGCTCTCAAGCCCTCTTCCCCTGCTGTGGGGCTGGCCCCATTGAACTCAGTGGGAGGCTGGGAGCAGCCCAGCTGAGGCCCATAGGCACCCCCTCTAGCGCATGTTGCAGGATCAGGCAGTAGCCAAGAGGAGGGAAGCCCTATGCCTCGTGTAATGAGGCACCTGCCAGGCAGGCAGACCACAGAAAGGGGGTGACTCTGGGCAGGTGGCAGGGCACCATCCAATGTGGTACCCCACATGCCTCCGAGCAGGTGAGGCCAAGGGTGTACCAGCAAACACAGCTAGGGGACAGAGACCTGCTAGCATCCCCCAGCTACCTCCTCCCAGCCCCATCCTTCATCTCTCTTACTCTGATCTCCCTGCTCTGCCTAGCCCAATTCCTGACCTCTCACGCCCCTCCCCCATCCCTCCTTAAAGCCTGCCTTCCCTTTATGATTAGTTATCTTACAGTAGCACCAGCGGGCTCCACCCGGGATCAGACAGCCCTTCCCCAAAGAGCTTCCGTTCCAAATGGGTAATGTGGTCAAAAGCGGGGAGGGGAAACTGAGGCACGGCAAGGGGCAGCAGCGCGCCCAGCGGCTCTCACAAAACACAGCCCCACTGACTCCCAGCCCACTGGTCCGCCCACAGCCCTCCCTTCTCCCCGCCCCTGGCTTGTGCTCATCTGACTAGTTTAGAGCCGTGGTTCTCAGCCGCCAGTACGTGTACCCCGGGGGGACCTCAGCTCACCTAGACAGCCGCCTAGTTTTACAACAGGCTGCATAAAAGCCCGGGGGAAGTCAGCACAAACTACAACATCCTGCAGCCAAGGACCTGTTTATACCGCTCTCTGTGCTGTACCCTGAAATGTCAGTGCAGGATTTCCAGTCCAGTGGATTTATTTTGTAACTACATGGTCAACCTGAGCAAGCCAGCCATTTCTCAGTGCTCCTGGCTGTGACGCTTTTCTGTGTTTATGTCCGATTTTGTAAGCGAGTCGTTTTTAAGCGAGGTGAAACTTGGGGGCGGGTGGGGGGTACGCAAGACAAATCAGACTCCTGCAAGGGGTAGGGTTGAGAGCCCCTGGCTTAGGCGGAGGGGAGATGGTCCAGCTGGCTGTAAAACGCAGTTACATTTATGTCACACACACGCACCCCCAACTTAACAGGCATCACCACCCACCGCCCCCCCCAATTTCACAAGCACCCCCCAAGTCCTGTAGGCCCCTCTCTGGCTCCTGGCCCTGCCTCCAGCAGCCCTGCTGGGTTTTTATAGGGGCAGGTTAAACTTTAAGGCGTTTGTTGACAGAGCTGGGGGAGAGCGGGGGGGGGGGCAGGGACCCTTCCTTTGTCTGCTTATCTGCCGAGGTTACGCGGCGGGGGCGGGGGGGGTTCTACTTGTGTCGGACTCGGCGCGGTGTGTTTCTGAATGTCTGACCCCCCCCCCCGACCCCTCCCCGGGGTAGCTCGCCCCACGTGCTCCCCCGAGATCAGTCACGCAGGGCCAGGAGATAGACGGGACGGCGACTTACAGCTTGTGGGTCAAGCCGGCCCCGAAATCCTCTGCTGGACTCCATTAGACCTTCCCCACCCGCAGGGCGGACCGTCCCGCGCCCCGGAGCTGCTCCCGCCCCGGCGGCCGGGCAACCTCCAGCAGGTGCGGACAATCCCGGGGCGTGGACCCCCAGGGCGGGGAGCCTGGCTGGCGAATCCGGTGATCGGCGATTTCCTCTTTCTTACCCGATCAAAGGCAGGGAGAGCAGAGTGCAGGGGTCCTGGGCTGTGCTCAGCCAGACAAAGCCTGGACATCGCCTTAATTTCCTGGCTGGGGTTTCCCCAGCTCCTCGCAGGCAGCTAGAGGAACTGCCCCCTTTAATGCCCACCCCCACTGATTACTCAATTGTAAGCGTTAGGGGAGGGAGAGCATCTTTCTCTGTGCGATGCACCTGGTGCCCCTTCCTGGATGCTGCCTTCCAGCAGCTCAGCCCTGGGGCCAAGCATGGGACAGATTTAGATGGCCGAGCATACCATTGAGCAAGCAGCTGATGTCCTAGAATCATAGCATAGCAGGGTTGGAAGGGACCTCAGGAGGTCACCTAGTCCCACCCCCTGCTCAAAGCAGGCCCGATCCCCAATTTTTGCCCCAGATCCCTAAATGGCCCCCCCCAAAGGATTGAACTCACAACCCTGGGTTGAGCAGGCCAATGCTCCAGCCGCTGTGCTCTCCCTCCCCCAGGGTGTCTGAACCTTACACCTGCAGCCTTCAGCGGCTTGGTTACAAGTATGGGACCCTTCTGCAAACGGCTCAGGTGAGAGCCCCCGTGAGGATCGTAATAGCAACCAGCTGATAGATCCACAGAGAAGTAAAGGTAGCACCACGGTTTGTTCCGAGGAGTGCATATGTTAAAGCATCTCCCTTGTACCTGATGGGGGGGGGTGTCTGTCTCTCTTTTCCCTTCCCCCCCATGGGGAAGGAAGTGAGTCTACACACTCAAGCAGAGCGTGTAGACAAAAGTGGCACTTGTTCCCCTAGCCCTTCCCCCAGGGGGAGGTTTAAAGCAGAAACCAGCAGCTGCTTGGGGAGAGGAGACTGCATCTAGTCAAGAAGGGAGAAAAAGGGGCTGAGGCCCTTCAGGGCAGCTCAACCTGGGGGGGGGGGGGGAGAAGAGAAGGCCAGGAGCTGGTGGAGGTACCTACAGCCTGCCACCCCTCCACTATCACACACCCCCTTAGCCCATCATAGTACAAGGGACCCTTGCACCAGACCCTGCCTGGCAAAGCCCTGGCTGGGATGATTTAGCTGGTGCTGGTCCTACTTTGAGCAGGGGGTGGGACTAGATGACCTCCTGAGGTCTCTTCCAACCCTGATCTTCTAGGATTCGGCTGACAAGGGACAATCTGATACTGCTGAGCCCAGCTCTCATGGGTCCAAGTTGGGGCAGGGGCCCCTTTCACATCAATAAGCCTCCTAGAGCCACCCTGCAGCTTGTAGGAGGGAGGTTTGCGTTTCCCCAAAAATCCAAACCCCTTTTCCCCCCTATTTTTATTATTTTATTTTTAAAATTAAGCCCAGGGTGGCATGCTGTCTCTCGTAGGCTGCATCTTCTTCCTCTCTCATGCTAGGAGTTGGGGGTTGGTGCTGGCTGCTGTTTCTGCAGCTCCAGAATCCGCATCAGAACCAGACATGAGAGCCCCAGGAAAAGCAGCCCCAGGAAAAGCCAATAATGCTGGGGCAGAAAGACCCAAGGCCAGGGGGTCTCTTTCCCACATGCCGTAGACCTGCCAAGAATGAGATTAGGACATTTATCATCCCAAGGCGCAGAGCAGATAGAATAGACTTCCCACATCTCCCATCCCATGAAAACACTAAGCAGCTGGCAAAAGGGTACAAAAGCAGGGGTTACTTCCGGCTGCTATTTAAATAGACCACATCCTGTCTGTCTACTCATGTAGAAGTAACACCTAATCTTACCGTATATGAAAGACGATAGAGGAAGTTCTTTTCACCAGCTCTTCTGAACTGCACGCAGCCTGCTATGAAGTCAGGTGTGCTGATTGCCCTAGCAATTGGTGTGGGTCTTGGCACCAAGGGAGCAAGATTTGAAGGAATATGACAAGGCAGCTGTACCACGGCCCAACTGTGAAAAGGATCAAGGGGCCAGGACAGGACCTGACACTGCTTTTAATTCTGCTTTTGAAACTGACTAGATTTCAGGCTGTCATCTGCATCCCTTTAATTCCACCCCACCCCACCCACACAAATGTTTGAAATGTAAAGGGTCTCCTGCGGTCAGAGATGCACATGCAGGAATTTCTCTGTATACGGTACGTCATGGGGGGAGGGCTCTGGAGTCCAAGGGGAGGGGCTGGGCGCTATGTGGGTCTGAGATGGCGTTAGCTCACGTCAGACTAAGCTGCTCCAGCTCCTCTGTCAGCCCGCTGCTGTCCGATGCCCCGTCAGGTTCCTCCTTCATGGGCTTGCTGGTGCTTCCCCTTCTCCGCAGCTCCAGCTCGCTCCTGGGGAGGAAACACAGGAGGGATGGTTACTGCCAATGCCCCCTGAGCCTCAGAGGCCAGTGGTCCATCCAGTGCAGGATCCCCTCTCTGGCCTCCACTGACATCAGGTGCTTCAGAGGAAAACTGAAGCCCAGACCACATTGAGGTGTGGGGCACAGCCCAATCAGGGCGGGGTCAGGAGGGAGCTGGTCTGATAGAGCACTTGACGCACCCTTACCCTTCTGCGTAGCGACCTCTGTTGCCCTCACACTCGAGTCTGTCTGCCTCCGGCTGGCTTTGGTGCAAGGAGCTGGAGGAGTCTGAGCGTAGGATGAAGTATCCATCAGGAGAGTCCTCCTGGAGGCAGCAGGTTCGCCTGCAGACCAGAGGGGATCCAGTGACGCCCTGGGCTGACCAGCCTCTGCCCTTCTGTGTGCGAGTGGAGGGCTCTGCCCCCCCCCCCCCCGCCCACGTCCTTACATTTATTATTAATGGTCACACGTTACCTCTCTGTGCTAGGGCTGCTCTCCCACGCCGCCTTGGCCGCCTCCCCCTCGGGCGCTCGCCCGCTTTCGGGGCTGGGAAGCGGCTGCAGACAAAACCCAAGGGACAGCGTGAGCGAAACGAAAGAACCGGAGAGGAAGCCAGAGCTGTGCGTGCACAGGGGTGTCCAGGAGGGGCGGGTGGGAGTGGCCAGGCAGGAGCGCACGGCAGCGGGACGTGCTGATGCAGCCGGTGTCCGTGTGTACGCAGGGGAGTGTCGGGGAGGAGCGTGGGGGCTGCATGTGACATGTGGGGCGCCAGGAAGGAGCGCGTGGGCTGCGGGACAGCACGTGGCAGTGAGCCTGCGAGCTTGTCCAGTCCGAGTACTCGTGAGCAGGCGTGCAGTGGGCTGATGGAACAGGAACGCGTCTCTGGCACTTGGCGGGACAGCACCCGTAGGTATGACGTGAGCAGGCACGATCCCACGCACGGTTTTGCCCAGCCGGCACGCAGCGGGGTTCCTTACCGTGAGCTGTTTGGGAATGACGGCGATGCTGACTCTCCGGCGTGCCGACGCCTGGGAGGGAGGGAGGGGAAGCTCGGTTAGTGCTGAATCCCCCCGTTCTGCTCCAGGCAGCAAATGGAAGGTGGGCGCTAACTCCCCCGTAGGGCACAGTTCCCACTCAAGGGTCCTGCCATCCTTGTCTCCCCATCCCCCTCCCCTTAACTCCCCCCTGCTTGCCAGCAGGAGTGGCGCGGCATGATGAGGGGGTGGGATGTCACTCATACCATCCCCGCCGCTGTGGGTGCGAGAGTCGGTCCAGGCCAACCCTCCTCTGGGCTCACTCTGGGGCCACTAATGGGCCTTGGATTTTCAGCTGCAAGGGCAAAAATTGCCCAACCCCCAAGAGAAGATCAAAGGCCAGGCAGAGGCCCACAACGGTCCCCCATACCTACCACCTCAGGAAAGGCTTTGCAACTGCCCCACTCTACCCCCCTACACTAACCCATGCAGGCCACCATCCAGGCTGGGCCTGGCCCAGTGCCCGGTCACCTCGAGCTGCAGGGGAAATTGCTGCATATTATGTTCAAACTGCTGCTAGAGAACCACCTCCTTTTAGCCAAGTCTCTGCCTCTCGCTCTGGATACTGGCGCTGGACAGCCCTGCGCGAGACGGGCCCAGGGAGCAGTGGGCAGGGACAGAGGCTGGGAGACAGGCGCCCTCGTTACCTGCTGGAACGTTCGCATCAGGGGCAGTTTCAATCTCTGCTCTCCGTCATCTAAGGAGACAAAGGGGTGGGGGTTGCTCCAGAGGTGGCCCGATTGCGTCTCACGCCTTGGGTGACTAGCTCCATCTTGCCACCTGCATACCAACCACCCAGGCCTGCTCACTGCCCTGCTGCCCCCTCAGCTCTGTAGACTTGCTGTGTCCCCAGTGGCTTCTGGGGGAATTTGCCCAGCGGAGAAGCTCAGTGTGGACGGAGCAGGCTGTTGTCCCAAAGGTCCATTTGGTTGGCTGGCCGAAGTCCCCGTAACTCGCAAGGAAAAGGGCTGCTCAGCCAGGAAATCCTGGAGCCTCCCACACAAGGGCCTGGGGAGTGGAAGCGGAGAAGGGGATATCGGATGCATTGCACCCCCTGCCCCAGGGCTAAGGGGCCTGTAGCCCTGACCCCGCATGCTGCTGCACTCCCAGCGGTGCTACCTGGCTGCCCGCTGCGGCCAGGACCGAGCACTCGCAGACACTCAGGGCTGGAGGTCACGGTTAGCCCCCTCTGATAGGGCCCTTCTGTGGTTTAGACATCCGGCCCTGTGTCTGCAGCCAACAGCTGTCACCAGCGGCACGTGGATGCCAGGGACCAGGTGGACTCCTGGTGCGAGTGGGAGCAAATGGCTCTAGCATGTGCCTGCCTGGGCTGAAAGGGACTCGGGTCACACAGGCCATTGGGGACCAAGTGACCCGCCCAAGGTCACGTAGTGAGTCAGTGGCAGCACCAGGAACAGAAGCCAGGAATCCTGACGCCCAGCCCCAAGATGTAACCATTACGCCACGCTCCCTTCCCGCTGCCCATGCCCACCCCCGGGGCTGCTGGGCCCACCGCACCCCTGTTCTCAGCCAGCTGCCGGTTGCGGGAGTTCTGCTGGATCAGCCGCTTCATTTCCTCCAGCTCCGTGTGCTCCCGCAAGTGATGTCTCTTCAGGTTCTCCACATGCTGCACCATCACCTCTGCTGCCCGGCTCATCCGCGCCTCCTGGGGCAGAGAGTGGGGAGTGGGATCAGGCCACCCGGCAGGGACACTGCTGCAAAGCCTGAGCCCCCTCCCCGGGCGACTGCCACCCCCTTTGGTTCTATTCAGGTTCTTAGACCAGGCCCATCGCCATGGCGTCGGAGCTCACGCAGAGCCCGATAATGGCACTGACTTTAATGGGAGCAGACCAATTAGCCAACCAACAGAACCCAAAGCAGCGCTGTTCAGACAACCCAAAGGCCTCCCGGGGGCTCCCTCCCCCTTGGCACTCCCCACCCCCAGCTCCTTGAACGCGAACATCCACTGCTGCATCGTCATCTTGATGACTCTTAAGTGCTTCCCGTGGGCCAGCGGATGTTCAGATTAGCCCCTTCCTGCTTCCCCCACTGCCAGGGGCAGAGGAAGGCAGGATTCAATTGCCCTGGCCAGCTGGGCTCAGGCACAAGGAGGATCTGGGACCCAAGAGCGAGCAGGAGGAAGACAAAGCGAGGTGGGAGCTGGGGCAGGAGCATGTGAGATAACAGGCCAGCTGGTACATGGTTAGCATCTGCCCCTGTGCTGGCCAGCCTAGGAGAGGAGCTGTCACTAATGCCAGCAAGCCCAGGGGTAGATCTGCCAGCTAGCTGAGGAGGGTGGGGGCCAGGGGCCGTGAAGCCAGCCCAAGAGAGCAGGTTGTGTAGAGCTCAGCAGGAGTGTGTTGGGTTAGCCTCGTTGCGATGAGCCTCCCTGCTCCCCACGGTCAATGCAGCATTGGTCCCCTGTACCATGCTCTCCAGTGATGGGGCTGGGGAGCAGCCTGGACACCCTCCCACCCTGGGCTCTTGCAGCTGCTGGACCCACCTGATGGACGGCTCCTAGCTTCTCCGCCGCGCTCGTCGCCCGCTCAATGGACCCCGCCAGCACCGTCAGGCTGAGCTGCAACTGCCTGACCAGCTCCTTGCACTTAGGGTCGACGCAGGACAGGCCCAGCCTCTGTGGGGGGGGGGGGGGGAAAACCAGCAGCAGCTCTGCATGATCTGCACAGGAACCAGGCCCCTCCCTCGCTGGACTATAATAGGAGCAGCCTGCAAAGAATTCAGCCCAGGAAATGCCCCAGCTGGACTAGGACACCCCAGTTCCAGCCAGTTCCGCACCAACAGCCCAGCCGTTCATCCAGCGCTGGTGGATGTGGCCAGAGGAGAGCCTGGGCACGTCCCTTATCCACGGAGCAGGACAGCCCGGGCAGCAGCAGGACCAGCTCCCGCCACTGAGCCAGATCACTGCCGAGGCCAGTGGGAGTCACCACAGCTGCAATGAAAGCTCGATTCACAGCAGCTGAGAACCTGGCCCCCCGCCCCGGCGGGACATCCTCAGGTGGAAGCGTTCAAGCCTCTCTGCTGAAGTTACCAACACTGAAGGAAGGTGCTAGGATGCGGACAACTTGCCAGTAGGAACTGAGCTGGGATCCACAGGCTAAATTGCACACCAGCCACCAAAGAGCCAGTGAGCCGCACTTGGCTTTGGGCCACTGCCCCAGCGGGGCAGGATTTGAACCAACAGCCTTGAAGCGAAAGGCTCGGGATCCCATTGCCAGTGCCACGAGCCAGCCAACTCCCCAGGCCGGAGAGGACTCCCTGCGCCCTGGAACGCGCCAGCGGCCACATCCGAAGCCGGGGCGATCCGGAGCGCAGGGCGTGACAGTGACGGCCATGCAGGAGTCAGCACCTCTCCCAGCGAAAGAAACGCCCCCCCCAGGGGGAGCCTTAAAACTGCCAAGAGAATCTGCATCATCGGCACCTGCGGGGCAACATGAGTGACCTCGCCTGCTCCCCACTTGGGAGACTGGCCAACAGAGCTGGGATCAGATCGAAATCGAGCCCCGGGCATCCCTGGGGCACGCACAGCCAGGATCGCCCTCCCCAGCAAGGCGCCCCCAAACCTGGCCTCACTGACCTGCAGCGCTGCCCGGCACTCCTCCAGCTCCTGCTGAATGTTCTCCTCCGCCACGTCCCGCACCCGCTCCTCCACCTGCACCCGTCGCCGCAGGGTGAACATGTCGCAGCGGAAGGCCAGTGCCAAGTGCGTGAACGCTGCCTGCAGAGGGGAGAATGGGGCAGGGGTCAGAGGTCATCTCCGATCCACGTCCACAAAGGACAGGGACACCGTTTGTGGCCAGGAGCGGGGCACTAAGGGTGCAGTGGGGCAGGTGTTTCTGGGCGCAGGGGAAGGAATAGGTTTGGCTGGATTCCTTTGGTAGAGCCAGGGGAAGCCACTTCTCCCATTTCACCCCAGCCAGTCCCTCAATCCCACCGCCCCATCCTGGACAGCTCCAGCACCACCCCACCCCTCAGCGCTCACCCCTCCTGCTCTGTTCAAGCAGGCAACGGGAAGCGCTGGGAGCTGTTTGCACAGCCCCCCTCTGTTCTACGTGCGCCTGACTGCAGTCACACCGGTGGGTTTACACTGGGGTAATGGGAGAGGAGAATGGGGCCCTTTAACCGGCACATCAGTGCAGCTATCCCAGCGGGACTGCGCACACAGCATTGCGGGAAGGGTGGTCTTCAGGGTCTAACTGGGGGAGAGGAGGTCTTTGCCTAAACTGGATCAACAAAGTGGCATTTTGCTGAGCTAGCAGCGGAGTGCTGGAAGCCCTGCTGGAGACTGGCAGCTCCTCCCCTGCAGACAGCACAAGCCAGAGACCCAATCATCCTCATTAACTGAAATCTGAGCAGCTGCCAACTGAGAAACAAAGCCCCAGGCCGCCCTGGCACTCAGGGGACAGCCATCATCCTCATCTACTGATTTAGTGGGGCCTTTCGCGAGGCTCAGAGCACTTGAAAGAATTACCAAGTACTGTACATGTGCACAGAAGGATCACCTCATTTAGGACTAAAATGCAGCCACCTCTGGGCTGGAACACAGCAGTCATTTAAATGTGTGCGTCAGTGTCACTGTTTGGAGGAGGGTAAGTGGAGCATTTCTGTATGGGGTTGAAATGGCTAAGGGAATTCAGGTATGAACGAAAGGAGGAAGAATGAGCTTGTGGTTTTGGCCCAGGACCGTGAATCACGAACTCTAGGCTCTGGGACCCTGGGCAGGTTGCTTCCCCTCTTGTGCCTCACTTTCCCCATCTGTAAAATACAGACCATTCAATCCTTGGGGTCTCTACTGAGATTGTGAATTGGTGAGCCTGCAAAAAATGGGTTTCTTGGGGCAGGGCAACCCCAACAGCCTTCAAATGGCCATAATAACCAATTCGGGTCACTGCTGGATTTGACCTGTGACCTAGAGGTGAGCATGGCTATGCCTCAGCTCCACTCTGGCCAGTGGCCTGATGTCCCAAATGCCGGCGCTGACCCAAGGGGGCTGTTCCAGGCTGTAACCATATTTCTTGCTGCACACGGGGACCCTAGTTTAACCCATTCACTGTCGCCATTGGCCTCAGTGAGAATGCACCCCAGTGTCTGGGTTGGAGGGGGAGATGCACGAGGCAGCCTGGGTGATGAAAGCCCGTACACCCAGCTAGAGGGGACAGTTCTCGAGTGCATCGGTCTCTCATTGCAACGGCTGATGGGCAGAGCTTACCTCCACGTCCTGCTCGGTCAAAGCCACTCTGCAAAGGAAGAGCACACGTGGCCGTCAGCGACGCGGGTGACTTAGCGACGTGTACCACTCAGAATTTACGTCCTAGCACCCAGCCAGCCTGGTTGCAGCCAGCGCCCATGGCCTGGCGGTGCCCAGCAGGTAGAGGGCGGTTCCCAGAAGTGCCCTTTTCCTCTGGGACACGGTTTGCCAATGAGCCCTGTGCACCCTGTGTCCCAGGAGAGAGTATTGCAGCCCGAGCGAGTAGAACCGGGCACGCTCAGGGGGGCTGGGTGTGGTTCAGGATACACAGGTCAGGGGCTGGCTTGACAGAAGTCCTGCGTTTATACACACAGCAGGTGCAAGTCAGGGAAGCTTTCCCAGGCCCACCAGTGGGAGCCAAACCTGCCCTGGGAGGGACCCCCTTGTAGGGCTGAGGGAGGAGTCTTTCCTGGCCTCTCTGCTGAGTGTTGGGGCCGGAGCAGAGCTGGCTGGGACATTTGCACTGCATCGTGCTGTAGTGCGGAGATGCATCGGTTGTGTGTCCTCGGGAAGGTTTTTGGGGGCTGGGAAAGAGGAACAGAGAGTGGTTGATAATGTAGCCGGGCTGTTAGGGCCCCAGCCTGCAAGGCCACGTTCACAATCCAGCTCTGCCTGATTTGGAGTCATCTGGGAAGCACTCAAATCAGGCACAGCAGGGACCTGAACCTGGGCTCCCCCCATCCCAGGCCAGGACCGTATCCAGCAGGCTGTAGAGTGACTGATGTGAATGAACCTCGCCCCCGGCACAAGCCTGTCTCCGCAAGAGGACTCCAAAGGTTTGGGTTTCATTCCAGCTAGAACAAGTTGAAAACCCTGTGAAGTGGCCATGAAACAGACCAGTCAGCCACCTCCTGCAATTGATGCCCATCGTGGCAACCTGTATGCTGGGAAACATCTCACCCTGGGGCCAACCTGCCAGGAAATGGGGACTGCCCAGTCATTGCCAACCCGGAGCCTGATTCTACCTCCTGCAGGATATGAGCAACTCCCATCTGCTGCAGGAGGAGAAGGGGGCCCCTGCACGGGATTTGAACCAGCAACCCAGAGGTGAAAGGCTCTGTACCCCATTGCCACCTTGGCTATTCTTATGACTGCCTGCGCAAGGCCCACCCAGCAACCAGCTCACCTAAAGCTTGAAACCTTCCAGCATCTTGGGCACACACAGAGTTTAACCCCAGAGAGGAGGAAGGGCAGGAGTCCTACCTGTGCAGGCCCAGCCGCTCCAGCACCGAGAGCTCAGGCAGAGAGTTCAGCAGCGGGTCCTTGGGAGGGTCAGGATCTGGGGAGGAAAAAGGGCCACAGTTAATCCAGAGAGCCCGAGAGGAGGAGAAACAGTAACCCCCTGGAGGTCTCCATGGGGCCAGGCTGCTTCTCATGTTCACTCAGCATCCGTGCACGCTGCAATCAGGGGATGTGACCAGAGCTTAGGTGCTGGAGTAGTGAGACTGCAGCAGCCAGGGCTTTGGCGCAGGCTGGACCAGCCTACCCTGGATGCTGGGTAAAGGACCACAGTGGTTTGGGCACTGGTCTGGGACGCAAGAGACCCCGGTTCAGTTCCCTGCTCTACCAGATTCCCTGTGTGGCCCTGGGTTTGTCATTTAGCCTCTCAGTGCATCAGTTCCCTGATCTGTACCAGGGGGATAACAGGCCTGCCCCGCCCCACCGCGGGATAATTACAATAAAGACGGAGGTGCTCCGATGCCGTGGTAACGGCAGGGGACAAAAGCCCTGCCTCAGTGGGGATGCCATGGTAACGGAGGCCAGGGAAGTATCCTAGACTGCAAAGCAGCCCCAGGTAGCAAATTACACAGTGGCGGATAGAGAAGGGCCCATCCATTCGCATCACTGGGACAGGTCCCACCCTCCCTTGGCGAGAGTCACACTGGGCTTCTACCCCTCAATGGCCCGGCCGCTGGCTAACAGCTGGTGAGATGTCACAGCCAAGAGCTCCGAGGACCACGGTGCATGTTGGCTTCCTACACAAAGACGGGCCCCAACCCCAGGATGCCCCGTTCAGACAAGTAACACCCCTTCCAAAGCTTGTCGAGGCTCCTCTCCTCCGACTCTCTTCTATAGCCTATTCCCCCCTTTTCCTCAAGGCAACCGGATCCTCCACCCAACCGATCCCACCTCCCTCACTCTGGGTCCAGGGGAGTTTCTGGATCTGGGGGATGGCCCCATTGTGGGGGAAGGAGAAGGGATGCTGGCGGTTGGGGGTGTAGCCCCTTCTCCTCACTGAACTATCCCTAAGTGTGAGAATCCTTTCCCAATCTTTATCTGGACTCCGAGTTCCCCCTGCGTGGCCCCTCCCACATCTGGTCTCTTCTTACCCAAAGATTATCCCACCCAATAAGGCTCTGTAGGTGCTAATCCTAATCCAGTTAGGATCATGCTATATCAGACACTGAACGCAAAGGCCTGGCTCCGGACCAGGGTGCAGAGAGCCTCTGATGACGCAACTTCGGGTTCCACCACGCTTGGAAACGCTGCGTGAGAGGATTTTCCTTCACGTGCGAACGTACGCATGAACCAGAGGGGACCCAGGGAGAAAACAATAAAGGCCTGGCAGGATTGACCCCCAAGGAAGGGATTCAAGAATCCAGGCAGGTAGCTTGGTCAAAAGCACCATGGATGATGGGGTGGGGCCAGGGGCACCTTGGAAACTCAACCCGCTCTTCTGGCTCGGAGGGGTTCAATCCATGGCCCAAGAGACACCTTTAAGCACCCACATCTGCTCCCAGCAAAGATAACTGGGTGGGCGAAAGGGAGAGAGTTATTGGGAAGAGGGTGGTCCTTCGCTGGGTGGGAGCTGTGGATTAATCCACCCCCTGCCTTAAAGAGGGAGGTGGGGGGGAATGTCTGACTGAGGGGAGAGGGTCCAGGCCGGGTTACATTCCTTCCTAGCCAGTGTGCAACCAAGTTCAGACCCTTCATGCCACAGCCCAGTGCAGCGGGCGTTCCCAGCAGCCTGCAGCTCACAGGTACCTGCCCCATTGGCACCCCCAAAGCTCTGCAGGGCACGGAAAGGAATGGGACCCAACGGCCCAGGAAATGGGGAGGGAAAAAGGAAAGAGAAAAAAAAAGAGTGAAGGGGGAAAGGATGGGAGAGATCAGAAGGCAGAGAGGGAGAAAAAGGATCAAGGAGGGAGATGAAAGGATGGAAAGGAGACAAGGCTCTGCAAGGGGAGAGGAATGGCAGCAGCAAAGACAGAGACTCACTCACCAACCTTCATCACTCTCACCGCTGTCCCTAAACTGCACGCTCAGCTCCCTTCTCCCAGCACCATCCACCTGGCCTTGCTCCTGGGGAGCAGAAAAACACCAGTTAACACGACAGGCAGAGGAGTAATCTGGCCTCCTGCCCCACAATGGCAGGGGAGGCTGTAAGCGAACAAGCTGGGGCAGCAAGGCCGCGTCTCAGAGGTCCACATGAGGGGCACACAGCTGAGGGGCGCTGCCAGCTACTCCACTCCCAGGAGGCGGTGCTGGAGGGAGCGGGGCAGCGGAGCTCCTGGGTTCCCACATGAGGGAGGAATTCCATTCTGCATCTGTTCTAATGGGAGCAGGATTTGGCCCTAAAGTCCATGGGGGCAGGGGAGCACACATTAGGTAGGTAAGTGAAATCCCTTCCGTGGTGGGGGGGAGGGTTCATACCCCACCACCACCCTCTCACCTCATCCGTATGCTCTGTGCTCTGCCTTCTCGCAGCCGAAAACCTTCCAGAGCCTTCCTGGGAATGGCTCATTTGTTCCTAGAGAGAAGGCAGGAGCCAGGCCCATGAGAACGTGAAGGAGTTCACCTCTATCCCGGGGTAGAGCCGAGAAACACACGTGGCGCATTTCCTACTAAACCTAACACCAGAAACCAGCCAGGCAATGAACAGCCCTCAGTAATGCGCAGGCTTCACGTTGCCGGTGGAGAAATAAATAAATCCCCGTACAGAAATAAACACCCCTGTGCTTTGGGATCCTTTGAGGTGAAGGTGGCTGGAGAAATCCAGAGTTGGTGCATTATTGAAATGTATTGATTGGTGTTATGAGACAGAGCAAGCGATGGGAGTTAACCAGCTCATCATGGGCCGCAAGGTGACCTAGTGGCTGGGAGGCACACACCTCAAATTGCACCAAGTGGCCGACCTGACCATGGAAGGGGGAAGGAAATTAAGCCCCCACACTCCTCCCAAATTCAGGTCCAACTCGGAGACAAATGTCACTATACATACTCTAAACTGGTTTTAGGCTATTCAGATGCCATTGGGAACAAGCCAACTATACTGCCCCCTGCTGGCGAGAGCAGAGATGAACCACCTGGAGTGCCCATTGTTGGCGAGGCAAAGCTGATGCACCACAGTGCCCCCTACTGGGGAGGAGAGATGTGAACTACTGCTGACAAGGGCAGAGTCACTGAAAACGGCTGAATGGGGCCAATGGGAATGGGTTAGGGCACTTCTGGGGAGCACAGAGGGGCCCAAATGTCCTTCTGGTTTAAACACCCAGCCTACCAAAACCAAGGGCACGGCAGGTCACTGGATCTGCGCCGACCAGCCTCCTACTGAGCCTGGAGGCACCCCGAATGCGGGGGCAGCTCATGCTTGGCAGAACCAGTGGGATATGGCAGGAGTTGCCCTGGAAAACCGTAACAGCTCTCTGCTTCTCCCCAGCACAGGCTGCAAACCCCTCCTGCCCCTAACCCATTACCTGCATGTGAAGGTAGCGCAAGTCTGGCCAGCTGCTGCCTCAGTTGCTCTTCACTGAAAGGAAGGGGGAGTCAAGGTTAACGAGCAAGACGCTCCACCAGCAGCAAGAAGCCCTTAAAGGGCCAGTGATGGATTCTCCCCACAGCTGCCCTTCCATAGGCTTGACCCACAGCACAGACCTATGCCCAGAGGCAGGCAGAAGGCATCCCCATCGTGAATCCAATTCCGCAGCGCTATGCCATCGGGGTGGTGGCGGGGAGAGGAAGTCCTCCTGGATCCTCCACCTCTCGGCAAGCCTGAGGCTAGCCCCTCTCCAGCCCACTCCGCTGACACCATTCGCCTGGCATGTGCGCCGTGGTCCTTACCCTTTCGATGTCACCCTTTCACGCCCGCTGCAGCAGGTGCAAGCCAACCAATGCTGCAGACTCCTTGCTTATGACCTCTCCCTCCCCGGTGAGCGAGGCACAGAGACGCTCTCCAAAGCCATTTCCAAAAAGGAATGAGTCACCGGCCCATGGCGACATTCGCATTCATCGCTTTTCACCCAGCTGCCAAACGGACCTAGCATCCCCTGGCTACTTAAGCACCAGCGTCCTTCCAGGAGGCATGAAAACAACGCAGCTGACGATGGAGCAAGAGTGCCATCTGATGGGAAAACTGCCACACTGCAGGCATCTCCCCCCAGGCATGTTCTTATTTCCTAGGCATAGACCTCACTGCCCTGCGGCAAGGAGCCCAAAGGAATCACAGAATATCAGGGTTGGAAGGGACCTAGGAGGTCATCTAGTCCAACCCCCTGCTCAACGCAGGACCAATCCCCAACTAAGTCATCCCAGCCAGGGCTTTGTCAAGCCAGGCCTTAAAAACTTCTAAGGAAGGAGATTCCACCACCTCCCTAGGTAACCCATTCCAGTGCTTCACCACTGGAGTTGATAACAAGCCATTTCTTTTCCTTAAGAGTGCAGACTGATGTTCAAACACACAGGAGAGAGCCTCTCTCTCACACACACACACACACAGGTACTGCCATTGCCAGGCTGCCAACCGGGTGTAATAGACAATCGGGAGGGAGGGGGGAGCAATACACATACCATGCTGCCTTGCCTTACCCACCCATCCCTCGTCACCAGCGAGAGAAGGACAAAGGTACCAAAAGGCGTTTGGCTCAAAGGAAGCTCTCGCATGGGTACATTCAGACCCCAGTGCAGAGTCTCATCAAGCCACGGGTGTTTAGTGGTTGGAGCAGGGAACAGATTCGAAAACTGGCCATGGCAGAGGGTGACGCCTAGCAGGTAGAGCCGGGGTCTCCCAGGTTTTATTCCTGGCTCAGGCAAGGAGTGGGTGACCCCACTGAGTGTACCCCCTCACGGGTCAGGCTTCGTGCCTTTACCTCTCCCGGGTTTTCCCACTCCGAGGCTGGATCCTGGGCTATAGCACCCTGCGTAATAACTACACGTACCCTGCAGGTCCAAATGGATTCAGGCACCTGCCGTTCTTCTCTTCAGGAGTCTGGCGGATCAGCAGAGATCGGAGTGACCAGGCAGCCTTCTCAAACCCAAGTATTGCTTACCCTAACAATAGAAACAAAGCAGTTAGAGAATTTTAGAATGACAGGCTGCGTGCAGGTCTGTCTTACCCAACGGCTTACCGGGGCAACCAGGGCAGGCCTGACATCTTCAGAAACCTGCAGCAGGTGCCCGCAGCTCAGTTTGGTTCCATAACACCTCTCTTGAGAGCGCGTGCCCCTTTTAAGCCCTGCTAGAGTGTCATCCCCCACCCCACTGTTCCTGGGCTTTGACACTTCTGGACAACGCCCCCTCCCCTGCCCTCAGACAGGCCCAGCAGGAGATCATGCCTGAGTCACCAGAGCCACTGGCTCTGCCCTTGTCCCTTAAAAATCCTCAGCCATTTGTTGAGGGGTGGCTTTCTCCTGCCCGCTTGTTTTTCCAGACAGACCCCTATAAACATAACCAACCTATGCAGACAGTAAACCTCCCAATAACCTGGTCAACAGAGCAGCTCCATGTCCAGGCTCCTGGATTGCATCCCACCAACTAGTGCATGACCTGGGGCAAGCCACATCCCTCTCCGTGCCTCAGTTTCCCCCTTTACAAAGGGGACTAAGTTGCTGCCTTCCTTTATACAGTCCTTTGAGATCTATGGACACACGGCACCTACACAAGAGCTACATCTCTGCTGTATACAGAAGGGAGAAAGCCTCTCAAATGTGGTATTTTTAAACTGTTTCTCACCCAGCAATGACTCCCCACTCCTCTGCTTAGCATGGAGTCGCCAGTGGGGAACGAGGGGGTGGGGGATGTTTGAATTCAGGATGCTGTTGCTTTGCTGTTTGGTTTCACACTGTTCCTCAGGGAGGAATTCATTACTGACATGGCAGGGAAAGAGACGAGGGAGATTTCTGCGCCGCTCTGATGCCAGAGTTTCCCTCGGTGGCTCCATTCTCACCATCCTGCTGTTTAACTCCCCTGCTGAAATCACCAGCCAGCCACCTGCCCCAGAGACTCTACCCAGAAAAAGTCCTAGAGACCCCACCAACCATGGATAATTTGGGCTCCTTTAAACTGTGGCCTTCTTCAGGTGTTTACCCTCTGTGTGCCTCAGTTTCCCCATGAGGGTAGGGTAATGATATTGCTCTTACAGAGGGGATGAGAGGATTAATGGCTTTGATTCATCTGATAGAAGGCACTTGTGTGTGTTCCAGGTACCTACTGTTCTGTCTACTTTATGGCTCCAGCTTAATCATAAAGCTTTAATTGGAGGATCTTTTTTTTTTTTTTTTTTAAATCAGCAGATCTGGTGCAGACAGAAAGGTGGCAGGCTGACAGCCCTGCTTCCTCTGTCTGTCCACAACATGGACAGCCTGGCCTGTGACCAGGCAAGCTCCTAATGCACCTCTGCCCCTATGCCTTAATCAGGGCTAGGAGAGACCCTTTCCCTTGAGATGGGAAAGGAGCTCAGTCTCTGGGACCACCCCAGCAGCTGAGATAGTCAACAAGGGGAGGAATGAGTGCCCCCGTGGTGGTGGGTTTGGCAGCATGGACCGGTCTACTGGGAACTGAGGCCCACCTGACTCATGACACCAAGCCCCCATCAAGTGGGAACAACTTTCTCTGCGCGAACCTGGGCTGGATTCAAACGGCCATTGCAGAGGGAACAGGCGCTGCATCCCCTTGCCAGCCACCCTCAAGGATCCAGCTCCAAAACGAACATCTGAGCCCAGCACATGTGTTTTCCAAGCAGCCACTACAGCTGGTGACTTTGCACCCACCCTTTTCCCTTGACAAAGGGGAAAGCGAAGCAGTTTACCCCGAAGCGGGTCTCACGGACAGACGCATTTCCTGGCACTGGAAATAAAAACGGCACATTCTGCAGTGAGCTGGAAATGCAGCAGGAGCCCAGATACCCCAAGGATGGGCACAGGGTAGATACATTCAATGAGTATGTTTGAAGAGGAGTGGATAGATATACTGATGAACAAGAGAGGGAATCCGTGGATGGTTGGCTAGACTGATGGGGAGAGAGAAAAAGATGGAGATAGATAAGTATATATGGAGGTAAATGAGTCGGTATAGACAGGCAGTAAGACTTGGTGAGGAAAGAGTTAATCTGTATTGTACAGAAGGGAGCCAAAGGTCTTCTTGGTGTTTTATTAGTAGTATTATCGTTAATAATTTTCCCTGCAGCTATATCGTCCCACTGAAGCAGCTGAGGGTTTACATCAGCGCTTTGTTTTGTTAAAATGTTGCAGAAACAAATAAGCCAGTGTGATGGGCATCGGATTGTTCAGGAGAGGAACGTGGTACACCTGGAGGACTACAGCATCAAGGGGGCACGCAGTCAGAGGGGCACAACTGGCCAAAACAATCATTAAAAATAGACTAAGAAAACATCTGGAAGAGCCTGATCTAGGATCTAACCAACAAAGCTCCTGCAAAGGAAAATCGTGTCTCACTAACCTATTAGAGCTCTTTGAAGGTGTCCGTGACCTAGCAGATACAGGAGAATGAGCGGACGTAGCTTGCAAAGGACACGTTTACATGTACTTGGTCCTACTTCGGTGCGGCGGGCTGGACTAGACGGCGTCTCGAGGTCCCTTCCAGCCACGTATTTCTAAGACTATGGGTAAACTGCAATCATGGGGTGTGGCCGCAGCTCACGTCAACCTTTAACCTCGCTACCTCAGGTAGCGGAGCAGAGCAAGCCCTGGCAACATGGGCGTTAGTGTGGGCTAGCCGCCCTAGAATGACCCACAGTTCTGGGAGGGGTTGGACAGCCCACCCTGAAGCCCATCCTACCGCTGCTTCGCTGCCCTGGCACCAGAGATCGCTAAATTAAAACCAGCTCAAGTACATCTATACCACAAGCTGCAATCACACCCTGGGACTGCAGTGTAGACAGACCCTTAGGCTTTCAAAGGCCATTAGGGACATTTAGTCCTGGGATCAGTGGCGAAGTATTGGCAAGGAACAACAGCCCTCCTTAGGGTCTTGTTTAGTAACTTACAGCTCTAAATTAAAGAAAAAAATCTCCCCTCCAGCCATAAGATGTGCACCGTCCCAAACTCCTGTCAGGTTCAGGTCCTTTCTGCCCAAGCAGGCTACTCCCAGCCCTTCCCACCTAGAGCAACTGCCCTGGTTTCAGGGTTTTCCCTGCAGGAGCCTCTCTCGCTCTGAAGTCTCCCCACAGCTTCCCGAGCTTCCCCCTCCCTCTGCAACTTCCTACTGCCCTTTACAGGGGAAGCCCACTCCTCCATACCCAGCTGGTTCTGAAATCTGATTAAACCCCACAGCTCATCCAGGTGTGGCAGGCAGAGCTAGCGGTACTGGGCAGGCCAGCTCCAGGCATCTGGATGGGGTCTGGCACTCCTTGAGCAGGACTGAAAATCCCACAGAAAACCACTGCAGCATTTCCCGCAAACAATATTGGGTTGATGCAAGAACACCAGGGAGCTTTGGGGTTAATTTAATCCCAACAAGTGGGTTTAAATCATGCATACAATACAGCAGAGGAGATGTATGGGAATCCCAGTTGTCAGCAGCCAGGATTTATGCAACAAGAGTTGGATAAAGGACTCTGCCACTTCAGTATTAGAGAGGATTAAAGGAAGGAAGCATTGGCGCATGAGGACATCCAGGGACATGTAAGAAGATACAGACCCCGTATTTATCAGATTACGGTTGGTATTGTTTCCTTCGTAACTAGGTTACTGCTTTCATTATAGGGCTATGGCTCTTTATATGAGGCCACTTAATCATCTTCGGAAAGAACTTTGGGAACTATGGATGGAAGCTACTACTTAGGTTTAATAACGAACGAACATGTGAAACTTCTGTGCCTCAGTTTCCCCATCTGTAAAATGGGGCTAATGACCCTGACCTGCTTTGTAAAGTTCCCTTTCCAGATGAACGATGCTTGGCAAGTGCCAAGTATCATTATTCTCCACTAGGGCCCCACTTTAAACATCATCAACATGAGTCGTCCTACTGATGTCAAACAGGACTCAAGGCCCCAGTTCTGCAACTAGATCCACAGGGCTGGGGTGGGGAGGATGCCTGGTGCAGAGCAGAATGGTTTGTGAATAGGATTGTTGTATATTCTGGAAAGATGTGATCTCTGAGTATTGCATATTGCTGAGCATTCTCCCACTGTTAGAATAAATAAGTGAGATTTCTGGTGTATGTTTTATAAGGCTTGGAAGGAGTAGCTTTATCAGTAAATTGTCAGTAAACATCAATTTCACCCTACACACAACCGACTATAAAATATTTCCATGAAAAATCAAAATGTACAGATAGGAAAGAAAGAAAAATGCTGCTTGAAAATGTGGAGTTTGATTTAAGGATATTGAACTTGTATATTTTGACATGGGATGTTGACAATTTGTTTTTACAGTTATAAAGCTTTCACTTATTGAATTGCAACATCTACAGTCATTAAATTATTACCTGATCCACCCAACCCCATAGTTTCCTGCAATTGTGAAGGTTTAAAAATCAGAAAAAATGCTTTAAAATAAATAGACATTATCCATTGAAATTATATAAAAAATTGAATTCCACCAAGCCTCTTTATAAGGTATAGCTTGGGTATGTGATTTAAGGAAATCTGTTTCATAATGGTTTAAAGAGTGAAAAAGGAAATAAAAAAGCCCATGTCAATCTAACAGTCGATGCAGGACAGTGTAATGGTATGTTACACAGTGACTTGCATACAAGCCATATGCCCTCAGGCCAGTTGCGCTCAGGATTTGGAAGGACCAAAACCTCGTCCGTGCAACAATTCCTCGCTGATGCCAACACTGGTTCAGCTCTGTGGTATTAGCAAGACTGGGATCCCTAGCACCGACCGTTCACCAGTGTTCGAAGCACCGCTGTCCCCCAGTCCAGTTCCCACTGAAGTTAGCGGAAAGATGGTTATTGATAACAACGGGAGAGAGATCAGACCCCCCAGGGTCCAGCCCGACAGATCTTAAAAGCCAGCAGCCAGCCTAGGCCAGGCAGCCCAATGTTCTTAAGAGGGGCAGAACTAGTGTTAGTCCTGGGAAAGTGTCCCTAGAGCAGAGAAGGCCAGGGAGCAGGCGATTTCTAGATGAGTGACAATCTAGAAACAGCAAGACAAGCCAAACTCATATGGTAGAGTATGAGACGAGCAAAGCTGGTACAGTGGAGTATGATGATCAGAAACGTGCAAATTGCCTATTCTTACTATTTGCATTGTGGTAGCACCTATGAGCCCCAGTCGTGGCCCAGGATCTTTTGGTGCAAGGTGCTGTATAGACACGGAACAGATAGATGGTCCCGCCCCAAAGAGCTTCCAACCTAATAAATAATACCCAGCTCTTATCGAGCACTTTTCATTAGTAGATCTCAAAGTGCTTTACAAAGGTCAGTATCATTATCCCCATTTTACAGCTGGAGAAACTGAGGCAAAAGCTAATACATCTGTAAGACCTAAATCTCTCCTCCCGATATCTATCGATCAGTTCAGTGACTACCAAGTAGCTCCCCGGGTACTTACCTGTGGGAGCCTGCGAGGTGGATCAATATGTAGATTTTGTGGGGTGACCCTGCATTGATTCCTGAACTCCAGCCTGCCGGGGATCTGTCAGTGGAGTGAGGTGGGAAGCTAAAGACAGAGAAAGAGAAGGAGTGCTGCAGAGGGATGACAGAGCTCTCTGGAGCTCATCGGGTGCTGCGCAGCCCTACGGGTGAAAGAGACAGTCAGAGGGGTACCAACACCATGGACAGGGAGCAGAATTCTTCGTCTGGGAAGAAGTCAGCGTCTGAAACAGAACAAGCAGGCAGGGAATGTGCTGATCTGGGGGTTCCTTTAGGAGGGGTTCCCCCTTACACCAGAGAGACAGGGATTCTGGGTTTGTCCTGCCGTCCCCTCACTGCAGAACCCCAGTGTGATCTCGGGGCCAGACCAAGAACTCAATTCAGCCCCAGCCAGCCTTGGCATGGGCAGCTGATGGAGGGGAGGGACAGGTCAGGAGTCACCTCCAAACGGTTCCTCCTGCTGGAGCTAGAGAGCTATATCCATCAGCCGGAAGCAGCGGCAGGGTAAGGACCCACGCTCCCCTAATGGGGGTTACACAGGGCCCTTTTGAGCAGCCTCCACAACCCAGTCAGACACACAGGCACCCCCACCTCCGTCAAGGCTGATGGGGCTATGGACAAAGGCCTCACATGTCATTTCAGGGGGGCACCCCACAAACCTGTGGGGGCAATGCACTGTGATCTGTAGCATCTCTATGGCCCTGGGAGTCTGTGACAGACACCCCATTTCACACCACACCTGCAACTCTGCCCTCCTCGTGCTAACCCACAGACCCCAGGCCCCCTCTGGGCCTCTCTTGTGGTTAGCGCCCTACAGATCCTCTTTGGACCCGCTGGGGAGTGAGCAGCTCTCTGCCCTCCTGGCTTGCTCTGCCGATGCCCGTTACCCTTGCTCCCTGTGGTCTCTGTTGCCAGGGGGACATACAGGGCAGCCTGGGTGAGGACCCCAACTCTTCCAACGGCCGCTGTCAGCATCCCTTCCCAGCACTGGGGACCAAATATTCCTCTGAGCCCGCTTGCCCCAGTCCAGAGCTGCCTGTACCCTGATGTGGCCTGTCAGGGTCTCTTCTAAGGCCGTCCCTGGCCCCGCCATCCCCCTGCCGGGTCCCCTGCACCCCGGGGCAGAGTGCTGGCACACCCAGGGCAGACTCCTCCAGGGCTGCATGCCAGATCCCTCCCCTGCCCAGCCTTGGCGCACTGAGCCACTCCACCTCCCTCATGGATAAACCCTGCAGGGAAGGGGGGCCAGCCTGAGAGAGCTGGCACTCTGAAGGGGCCCAAGCCCAGCCCTGCCCCTTGTTGCCAGCAGAGAGGCCGGAGAAGGCCTGAGCTTTGGGGTGCTCCCTGAGAGCTGCCCTGTAAGAGACACCCTAGAAGCCTGGAGCCTCAAGGCAGGCCCTGGGTGTAAACGGCAGATTACCCCCTGCCTCCAAGTATGCCCCCACCCAGAGCCGTGCGCCCAGCCTCCCCTCCTCGCCTACCATCGAGCAAGTCTTTGGCTCCGGGAGGAGGGACCGTCCCCTAGAACAGGGCTTTGGAGAAGCAGGCAGTGGAGACGGTGGGCCTCGGGAGAGCTCCCTGCCGCTGCAGCGCTGTGCCCAGTGGGACATTCTTCTGCTGTGGGAGCATCTGTTTACGGCTGCTCCCTTCCCACAGCCTGGCTTTTTCTCAGTTATATACACAAAGCTCACCGCCATGCTGCCCCTCCCCTGCCAAGCCCACAAGCCCAGGGCAGGGGGCAGGCAGGGCGCTAGGCAAGCTAACAACCCTCTAGCCCCTTCCACCTACTGATCTCCAATCACTTGGCAGACTAATGAACTAAGCCTGACAATGCTCCCCCCCACCCTCACCCCAGGAGGGAGCCAACTGATCCCTTTCTGACAACTGGGGAAACTGAGGCACACAATACATGACCCTAGACAAGTCACTTCCTTTCTAAGTCAGTGGCAGAGACAGGGATCAAACCCAGGTCTGCTGCTAGCCCTTTGCTCCCACCACAAGGAATCGAACTCCTCTGAGTCTCAGACAGAGAGAAACGCAACATTGTCACCCCCACGCTCTCAAGTGGCCCCTGTTCCCCTGCACCACCAGGTCTCTCTTGTTGTGTATGAGCCAGTCTTGGCGTCATCTGATCCCAGCTCACTCCTCTCCACCACCAGGGAGAGACCCTCCTCCCCTCAGCTCCTGCCATGCAGCCTGCGACCTCCCTGTTTCCCTCAGTCACCTCAGTGGTCCACCTTGTTTCAAAGCTCAGCTGCAAACTCCTCCTTACACCTTTGCCTCTAACTTCTCCCATCCCGGCTAGCGTTCGTTACAGGGGAGGGTGAATAGGGGGATCAAGCGCTGGACTGGGACTCAGGAGACTTGGGCAAGTCACTTCCCCTCTGTGGGCCTGTTTCCCCAGATGTAACACTTGCCTCCGGTAGAAACGTTTAGGTAACAACCAAGCCAGGGCCCATTGTGCTAGGTGCAGGATAGTCAGTACCAGTCCCTGCCCTAAAGAACTTACAATCTAAAATATACACTTGCCCTGCCTCACAGGACTGACGTGAATCTTAGTTCATGAAGGCACTTTGCAATCTTCCCAAGGAAGACGCTGGAGCAGGACAAGGTATGGTCATTTTCTGGGGCCAAGCGTTTGGTGCCATACCATTCTATGGCACTGTGTCGAGACAAGGGGACTCCAGGCAGCAGGCAGGTGGGGGCGAGGGGGGCTCAGGCAGGGTAACGCCCACTGGACTACTCCTCCACCTCCTTGAGCTCTCCTCCCGCCACACCCAGCAGACTCCGTGCTGTTCTGCTTGCTACCGAGAATGACGGCCCAGTGGCTCTGCCAGCGATTGTCTGTGGCCTTGGGTAAATCCCTTAGTCTCTGTGCCTCATTTCCCCCATCTGGATAACGAGAAGGACCTACCTCCCAGGGGCCGCGAGGATGCATTCGTGCTTGGAGCGTGCTCTAATGCGGTCAAGGATTAAGCATTCGTGAAGATGCTGTTTCTGCTCGGGGCAGAGCAAGACGACTCCCAGTCCATCCAGGCCGCTCCAAGAAGCTGATCTCAGGCTTGCTCTCCTTGGAATGTGCTTTCACTGCTCCCAGCTGCTAAAGAAGCCCCTTGTTTATAAGCTGCATTGCCGCCTTGTAAACACTGCGCGCTTGCGATGCTTTCGGCTCCTTCCAGCCGTTTGCCAGCAGAGCTCAAACCCCTTCAGGAAAGGGCTTCTTGCCCGTGGCACTTGGAAGGGGAGAGTGCGGAAGCTCCGCACCTGGGAAGGTGAGGCATTACTGCCGGGTCGCAGGGGAGACCGTGGTACTGACCCAGCATAGAAATGGTGAGGGAAGCCAGCTGCTCTCTCCAGAAAACTGGACATTTGTCTCCCAAGGATTTCATTAGCACGAGTCAAGATGTTTATACTGCAGCTGTCTCCATAGTAACCCCATATCTTCCCCCCCCCAGCATTGCACCACTACTGCCCCCACTGTACAGTAAACCCAGCTGTCCCCAGCAAAGCAATGCAGCAGGCCTAGTGCACCCCGCCCCCCCCCCATTTCACCCCATCCCCTGCTACAACAGGCCCCAGATTTCATTTCCCCTAGCACTGCACCTGCCCTCCCTGTAACCCCCCACTCTCTTGCCAGCAGCGTAATGCAGCTGCCCCAACTGATCAAATCCCATTGCAGCCCACAAAGCAGCTTGTTCCCTTAATAAGATTAAAGCTGCAGTCTGGTGGATGGCCTTAGGAGCTAAAGAGGAGCAGCTGCCCCAGGCAGGAGAGAGAGACCTGTGCAGTCTCAGGGCAGATACAGCCCTAGAGCACAGTCACCCAAGCCTCCCGGCCCAAGGGGAGTAGCAACTCTGCCTTTTCTGAGACTTGCTATTGAACTCCTAGGACTGTAACACTCAACCCTCCTGGTGCTGCTGCAGGGGGAGGAACAGGCCAACGGCTCCCCAGATGACCAGCCAAGAAGTATGCAGAAAGATCACGCTGTTTGGAGGGTTGTCCACACAGTAGGCTCGGCCCCCTCTTCCAGCTCCTCTGGAAACGCTCACTGAGGTTCTGGCTGCACCTCCTGATCTAGGCACACCCCAGCCCCGGCCTCACGAAGTCGTGGGACCTTCTCGGCTGCTCAAGACGTCCATCCAGCACTGCAGGAGGACGACAACGGAGGACAGGGGGTGCTCTGCAGCTGTGGGGCCTGTATCTGTTCCCTCATTGGATCACACCTCCAGGCTGAGTTCCTCTGCGGCGTCCCCTGACTCCCTAGATGCCTTTGAGCGGCAGTGGGCACTGCCTGGGGACCCCTGTTCAGTGTCCCCCTCTGGTTCCCTGATTTTTAACCTCTGGACCTCACTCATTCCCCTTCGTTGTCCCCAGGACTCAACTGCGGCCTGGACTTGGCAGTTCCTACCTCTTTAGTTAAGGGGCTGGGCCTTTACTTTTGGACAGGCCTAGACCCACCTGTCCCAGCCCTGCAAATAGTACAGTAGGCGTGGTATGTTATTGCCAGACAGCCACACTGAGAACCCTTACAGGTACACGTAGGCATGCACTGAACCCATGCTGGTGTGCTTGGCTGCGGGGCAGAGAGCTTGCTGAGCTGTGCCCACATCCCTACCTGCCCACTTTGCAATGGGGAGGCAGCAACAGCCCAGGTAGCTGGGCTCCCATTTACACAGTCCTCCAACTCCTCTCCACAATTCCCTGTATCTTCTACCTACTCGCTTACCACGTGCTCTCCATGCCCCAGAAGCTGCCTGCCGGTTAAGACACTTCAGATTGGTTCGAGGCGCAAAATTTGGATCAGGCTTCCAAAACAACCTCGATGTTCAGACCTAGATTAAGGTTTCAAAACATCCCCCAAGGATTGGGGTGAGGCAGGTTACTGCTTAAACGCCACACACCCCACCCAGAAAAGCAGGACTGCCAGAACATACTGAATTCTTAGAGGAAGTAACCCCAGAAATGTTCTTAAGGCCCTAATCATAAAAAGACCTACTCTTATGCACTGGAAATAGGCCCATTGTCTTATCTGCAAGATCATGGCTTTCTAAAGGCCTGTTAACCCTTCCAGGTTTGGATTGTCCGTATGGCACCTAGCACAGCTGGGTACTGATCATTGGGGGCCACCCGGGGTACAGTAATATTAGTAATTAGTAATAAAAGCTTAGGAGGGTTTGTGATTGATAATGAGGGTTCATCACAATTAGTAAACATTTTTGAGATGTTTGAGAGCTGAGCAGAGCTATATGAGAGCTAAGTATAATTACTGTGGGTGGACTGAGATCTTGCTTGGACATTTTGCAAGGCGCAATTGTCAAGTTTCACCCCCTTCTTTTCATACTCTGAAGTCTTTATTGAAAGCAAGATTTCTCCCCACCCTCTCCCTGTTCTCTCTCCCTCTCCCCTTTCTTTTGATGTTGATGCCTTAGGGTCACACCAACTCTGCATTAGTCCACTATACAGTTCAGAGAGCAACCCAGCCCCAAGAAAGAAAATGCAAGTCATCTCCCAGCACATAAGCCCTTGCAATATTGAACCTCTCCCTACAGCACTCCTTCATCATCAAGTTTTTGGAGAAACTGGAGGCAAGGCAGAAAACATCTGACAGATGCCAGATCATCCACAGGTTAGGGCACTAGCATGGGCATGGAATAGCAAGCAGGGGAAGGGGTCTGCAGCTCAGGACTGAAGTGCATGATTAGACAAGTGGGTGAGAGGAAAGATGGCCTAATGGTTTGGAAGACCTCGGTTCAAGTCCCTGCCTTACAACCAACCGCTGGCAACCTTAGGCAAGTCACTTAGTCTCTGCGTGCCTCAGCTCCCACTGTGTACAATGGAAATAGCCCAGCCCTCCCTCACAGGCATGTTGTGAGGACAAATACAGGAAAGATGCTCAGGCATTAGGGTGAGGGGAAGCAAGTAAGTACCTGAGTTAGAATCCCAAGATCTGCAATAGGCAGAAGCCAAGTCACAGGTGCTGTTGATAAGCAATAAAATAGAGCAGCATAACTCTTTATGAATACTTTAACACCTGTGTAGTGCTTTTTACCTGTAGCTCTCCGCATTTTCCAGTTGGCTTCTATACATGAACATTAAACATCCATCTTTAAAATCTAGTGCCTGGCTGTTTTAAAGCTCTTTCCAAAGGTTGGTCAATATCATTATCCCCGCTTTAAAACGGAGAAATGGCAGTAAAGAGAGAGATCAAGTCAATTACTGAGGAGTCAGTAACAAAACTAGAGAACAGAACCCAGGAGTCCAGACCATCCATCTGGCTCCCTCTCCACTGAACTCTGTCTTCTCTAATCCATTCGCAACACAGTGAGATAGGTTAGACACAAAAGGTAAGATTTAGCAAAAAAATTGTCTAGTACAATTTTAATTTACATAAAAAACTTAAATATTCACTTCCTTAGGAGTTGCAACCAAAGGAGTACATACTAGGGCACGGAAGTGAGAAGGGCTTGTTTTCATGATCCAATGTGGAGGAAGAGCAACAAGTAAATAGATAATCTTAAAGAATTCAACAGAAAGAGGAGGTCAGCTAAGGGTGACAACGACAGATACACCAGGATTGAGAGATTTAACTGAAGGGTCAGGCGTTTCAAAGATGGAAAAGAGGGGACATGACCAAGATATATAAAATAGATGGTTTAGGGAAAGTAAATGGGACACCCTCCTGTAGACTGACTTTTTCTTCGATGTCCAGTGTTGTGGAACCTGTGGAACTCATTGCCACTGTAGACCACTTTGGCCGGATCAGACATTTGCATGGATAACTGCCACAAAACACAAGACAGGATACTCACTGCAGTGGTTCAGAGCTTCTCTCCTCCAGCTGAGAGTAGAGACAGCCTCCTTCCATCCCCCCACCCCGGCCCCCCAGGGCTCAGAGCAGCAAAGGGACCTGGCGTGAGAGCCTGCCTCCCCACGCACCCCAATACCACAGGGGTGCAGAGACACCTCCATATTGGAGGGCAAGAAAGACCAAACATCCATTGACTCCTGAGCAAACCCCTCGGGGGGTTTCAGTTTCATGCAGTCCATCCCCCGGAGACAGCACCTTTGCTATTAAGGTTGTTGGATCAGGCCTTACCCACACTGTTCCCACATAGGGGGGACCCTAGTTGTGAGCAAGAAGCCAAAAGGGGAGGGCCCAGGTTAA
The DNA here is from genome assembly GCF_965152235.1 of Eretmochelys imbricata. NCBI lineage: Eukaryota > Metazoa > Chordata > Testudines > Cheloniidae > Eretmochelys > Eretmochelys imbricata. The sequence continues at coordinate 11,493,457 of NC_135592.1, read as the reverse complement.
TGCACATCAAGAGCTAAAGCAGGCCATGAACTCCCCAGTACCATGCTCCATCCATGAGCTGAACTGCTGGCCTGGTCCTGCTGGAAGGGTCAAATGTTATTTTTGCAGCACCTAGAAGGTGCATCAAACATAAAGACAAACCCTGTCCCCAAGCGCTTACAATCTAGTAATCAGTGTGGCGTGGGCACGAAGGGGGCATTTGCTCTAGCTGCCTCTGAGGATTTACAAAGCCCAGCATTGAAATGAACAAGAGATGTTCCCACTTGATCAGTACCAGCCTGGCTGGCTGGCTGAGACCTTATAGACCAAGCCTCTGTACTCTGCTCTCTCAGTGCCTTGGGTCTAGTAATAAAGATTTCCCTTTAAAGCTTGCTTTAAATCTAGACATAATGGAGCCTGCCCCAAATGAAAGCATTAAAGCACCCCATGCAGACACACATTCCAGCTAAGCATCATTAACAGAGACAGTAATAACCTGATAGAAGACTTCCACAGGCTCCCTCAGGCATGAGCAGCAGCTGCTTTCTCTGGATTCTCGGTTTACACGCCTCGAGCTCTGCTGCGAGATCTACCACCCCCTTAACCGATGCAGCCTGCTACAGTCACATCTTCCCAGGCTCCCTTCAAAGCTTCCTTAGCCTGCTTGCAAACAGGAATAACTGTGATGGTGGGGGATTATCCAGTCCTTTGCTTGCAAAGCAAGCTGCTCAGACGACAGTGGCTGCTGATGCTGCAGGCATGATTGGTTAGGTCTGTGCAGAGGGCATGGCTCAGCAACAAGCAAGAAACAAGCCAATGCACCTTATCATGGCCCTCAAATTCCCCAGCTGGCAACTATCTATTAGCCATCACACCTTCAGCAACAGCCCCCGTAAAACAAGCAGCCAGGAGGAGAGAGAATTTCAGGATTAAGAAGGTTCCTAGCAGAGCCATAGGAAACGTATCCATTCTCTTTGCTCTTGCTTGGAATTTCAGGCCTGAACAAAATTTCAGCTCAAACTTCCCCAAAACAGCTAAGCGCCACCCAATTTCCTATAACTGCAGATGCCACATAATTCTGACACAAAACCTGAACCCAAGGCACAGGGGCATAAACCATACCTGAGCGAGTACTTGCCACTGAAACGCAGCCATGGCCAGGGTGGAACAGGGCAGCTGTTTTAACAGTTGGGAGCAGGAAGTGACCGGTACTGTGTAAAAGAAAGGGGGACTTGAGGCAGACAGAATGTAAACACCCAAACTGAAGTTTGGCCAGAATAACGGAGCCAATACCTTTAACCCTTTGGTGAGAAGACAGGATCACAGCTCACCGCCACACAGCTGTAGTCCTATATCCTTTTTCTAGGCTATCAACAGTAGGCAGTGACACACTAGGTTAACTGCGTCAAGGTAATGACTGAACCCTGTGCCAGCCTTTTACCACGCCGAAAGATAATCCCCAAGTCACCATGGGAGACAGCTGACTGCTGCTCTTGCCATATTTTCTTTGAGCATTGAAAGCTCATTGGATGTCAGTGCTCAGCTCAGGCCACTAGCTGCCCACTGAAGCCACTAAAGGATTTCTGAAGCTATCTCAACTCTTACAAGAAGGCATACTCTTTTGGCTCCAGGAGACTGGAGTAAACGTTACTAAGCAGGATCTGATGTCTGTCCTTTTAAAATAAAGGAATTGTCTGTATATCAGCAGGAGAGAATTGCAGAGCTGGTACCTCCTCCCTCTGTCAGCATGGTGCTGTACATCCTGCTCACTAACTCTTGGAAAGTTAGAGAGACTCCTGAGAATGTTGGAAAGATTAATAGGTCTTTTTTTGCAAGTGTTTGGCAAGCACTGATTCTCCCCCTGAAACCCCAAAAAACGAATAAGGCATTTTGTTCCCTTGATGGTGCTTCAGTACATTCTGGAAATGAAGGTGAAGATTTATTAGTGACCTGATGAACTGCGAAAGCAGAGTACAGATCCCAGGAAAGGGGATGGGATGAGGGACTTGGTAATAGAACATGAAGAATTTCACCTGTGGGTTTCTACTCACCTTGTTCCAAAGTGCAGGTTGGTAGGGATCAGGTTCTTAAAACTAACTGTTGCTCCATAGCCTGCGGAATTGTGCTCAGTCCAGTTTGAGGAAACAGGTGCCATTATAAAAGCCACTAAAAGTCTTGAGTAATTAACCCCATTGTTGGCAGTCTCAGCCAAGCGAGTCCAACTGACTTTTGCCATCTGTATATGATGTCTCCTCCAAAATTCAAACATATTGGCAGAGCCAGCTGAGGAGAATCTTCTTTGACTAGCCCTTCTGGTCCTGTTCTCTGTGGATACACAGTGTAGGGCTACCTGCCATCTTTCTCTCCTTTACTGAGTGCAGGTAAAGGAGTTTCAAATCATCCACAGACGTGGATTTTCTGCATGCTTTTTCTTTGGAACAAAGCAGGTGACAGGCCAGTGAAACTGGAGGTGCAGTTTTGAATTCAAATATATCCAGTGATCCCTAGTAATCCAAAAACCCACTAAAACGCATTAAAAGATCAATGACACCATGGGAGGATTTCAATGAAGCAGAAAATCTCTGCCAAGACTAGTCAGTTGTGGTTTGAAAAATCCATTAATAGTGAGCATTTATTTTTACTGTATTTAAACCTTATTTCTTTATCCTTTTAGAATGAAGTACAGTAAAACAGCCTTACAACCATTTTCCTTTCTTCTATAACAACGAGGTACCTCCCCATTTCACACAGGCACACTGACGAGTTTGCTACTCCCAATGAATTTTCACTGGGAAGGGAACATAACCTGCTATGTTTATTTCCATTCATAGACAGTCAAATTCATGTCTTTCCCAAGAGGTTAGTTAGAAGTCATTTCAGCCCCTTCGCAAATTTGAGATTTTACAGTCATACTCCTTTAGGAAGTTTCTCTCAATCTTACTGTGAAATAGACCCACCAGAGGAAACTGACAATACACATGGTCAAATATATGACGTAAACCAACTGAAAAATAGAGAAAAATATTTTCCCTTCCCATTATCTTGAGTTCTTGTCATAAGCGTTCAGAAAACAAAATTCAGGCAGATTTAATATCTCTCTTCATGGTGGCTCTATGAACCTTACCATTAGTTCAAACCTGTGCCTACTTCCCAGTACTCTCAAGATGAAGACCAGTTATGGGTCTATCCATGCTCAGGCTTTGCTGAGCTATAAAAATACGACTACTTTGGAGTTTACTTTTTTTACACTCCTGGCTGGATTTTAAAACTGATTGGGTGGCAGGGGGGCTGCAGGGTTTATAAAATTCTGTGAAGATATCATTCTAAGAAGGGCTTAAAGAAGGTTTCATCAAAGAAATCTTTCCATGTTGAAGGCTCCTGACTAGCTAGTGAGAGCCTTCAGGATGGGAATCTGCTCATCTCATCTGGCTTTGCAGTTCATCTTTATGAGAAGCCTCCCTGCTGATCCCTGTCATTTAACTGCAGCTGCTCCTCCTCATTTGACTTTAGGTACTCTCTCAATGGCATATGGGTTGCTCTAAAACAGTTTTCAGAGTAGCAGCCGTGTTAGTCTGTATTTGCAAAAAGAAAAGGAGGACTTGTGGCACCTTAGAGACTAACCAATTTATTTGAGCATAAGCTTTTGTGAGCTACAGCTCACTTCATCGGATGCATAAAGTGGAAAGTACAGTGAGGAGATTTTATATACACACAGACCATGAAAAAATACACATTGTAAGGCCTTTTGGTATGATGTCCATCTGTTTGCATTTGGAAAGGAAGATGATGTCTGTCTGGTTCTCAACCTTTCCAAACTACTGTACCCCTTTCAGGAGGCTGATTTGTCTTGTGTACCCCCACGTTCCACCTCACTTACAAACTACTTGCTTACAAAAGTCAGACAAAAATAGAAAAGCGGTACAGCACACAGTTATGAAAAGTTGCTTACTCTGATATTTACCATATAATTATAAAATAAATTGATTGGAATATAAATATTGTACTTACATTTCAGTGTATAGTATATAGAGCAAAATAAACAAGTCATTGTCTGTATGTGTCAAGGCTGATTCCCCACTCTGGCACTTTGAGTGCAGAAGGTGGGGGCTGCAAGGATTCTAAAAATTAATACTGGCCACTCCAGGCTTGTATTAAACTCCTAAGGTTACTGCTTTTCTCTGACCTTGGCTTGGTAAACGCTGCCACCACCCAAATGCAAAAAAACCCCTTGGACCCAGGAAGGCACACTTGGGAATTCCTCCCTGTGGGGTACCCTCAAGCCCTTTCACTGCCCTCCCCCAGGAAGAGCTGAGAAAGAAAACACAGGAAATTAGCTGTTGCTACCAGCTAATCAAACAACATGCACAAACCTCTCAGGACACCAAAAATCCAATCTTGTTCTTAAAAAAGGTAAATTAAAAACAAACAGGAAGAAAATACATCCGGAACTTAGGCTTTTGCTAGATTTTAAAAGAGCCATTCCAAAAATCAAGCACCCAAAATAGCGTTCTTGAGAGTTCAGCATAAGGTTACAAGCAAACAAAAACATCTGCTGTTAGTACAGAGGAGTCCACAAGTCTTAAAAAAATAAAGAGAAAAACCTAATTGCATCTTTCTAAACATTCCTAATTTACTTACATATGGGGGGAGGGGGTTTAAATAAGTAATTCTAGGTATAATCTGATGATTTCTCATACCTGGCTTAAAGCTGCTTACAGAATAGTCATAGCCCTGATTTTGCTCTGTTCCCCTCTTTCCTGGAGCACAACAGACAAAAGGAAAGCTTCTTTCCCAATTTTAAAAAGCTCTAGCCTTCCCATTGGCTCTTTTGATCAGGTGCCCACTCCCTTTTCTTTACCTGGGGGACTTTTTAACCCCTTACAGGTAAAGCAAGCAGAGAACAGCTACCAAGAGTGATTTTAAGGCTAACTGGCTGGCTGTCCTTAAAAAGGAGCTACTCCCCCCCGCCCTTCATTTATCCCAGAATGAAAGTTTAGTTTGTATTGACTTTGCTAGTGCTTTTCACATAGCCTGTCCTAATGCTAAGCAAATAGCTAGATGAGTTAATGTACACCTGGAAGACCTACACATAACCAGGGGTAAGTGTATCCCTGGGGGTGAGAATCACGGCTCTAAAACCCTGAATCACAAGCAGCTCCACCATAGGTTAAGTTACACACACGTATGCAGGAGGTGACAGACAACAGCAAGGGACAACAGGGGTTTCAGTCTATTAGAGTGAGACGACTACTCAGAATGATTGGGAACAAGAGTCCTAACAGGACTGAAGACTCTGCAGATGAGGAGAGAGATGCAGAGTGACTGGGTGCTCTGAAACATTTATTACTGCCAGTTTAGTAGAGGCGCTGTGCTTTCCCCATGGTGCTCTTGATGTACAACATGCACATTCTGACAGTTCTTCAGCGAGAACACCAGGAAGTTGATGGCCAGGTGAAACTTGTAGACTAGCTCATCTTCAGTCATTTTTACATGGCCAACAGCCACTGCCAGACAACGCACCTGGGGCAGGGAGAAGGACAAGGGCATCATTCAACTCCAGCGGTACAGACTTTATAGTACAGTCAGTTTAAAGACAACCATACAATAGCTTAAGTAAATTCAGTCATCAAAAAATGTATATAATTAGATTAAGAGGTCTGATTTAAATCTTTGGAATCCATCTGTAGGCTGCAATTGAGTCTCCTCATAAACCTTTTTTAAAGAGATAAAATATTATACTACAGGGTTTACAATTCCCCAGTTCCTCTGCAGCCTGGAAATGTTTTATGGAATTCCAGAGTTTGACACTTGAAGACTCCATTAAATACACCATTTGTGAAATTGAGATCTGAACAGCTTTACTTTCTACCAAGCTAATTTTTTCAGTTTCTCTATTAAAACAGACATAACTTTGCCACTGGCTTCCACGTGCTGTAACTAAACACCATGCTAAAAAGCTGGGTGCAATCTTTGTTGATGATTAAACTAGTCAGCTGATTATACAGTACTTTTTATTAGCAGATCTCAAGTACTTTAAAAAAGATTATAAGTATAATTGTTCTTGTTTTGTAGATCAGAAACTTGAGGCAGAAGTTAAGTGACTTGCTCTACACCACAAGATCAATGGCAGACGAGGGAAGAGAACTCCCGCTTATTAATACCCAGTCCAGTACACTCTCCCCACGTTTTACAAGAATTTTGTTTATATTTTTCATATTAGAAAATTATTAGGATCCTATTAATTTCTGCTTTTTTTGCATCTCAGCCACCAAGCTTTGCTTTTCATTCTGTTAAGAACACACCCTGGGTACCAAATTTGCTCAAATCTATGCTATATAGCCAGATTACAGACTGACAGAAAGTTTAAAATGAAAACAATAGATCCATGCTGCAGTGTCAGGAATTCAGTAGCTCAAGCTGTTTAGTGAAAGATTTATATGTTCAAAGCCGGCCACTTTTGCTCTTGGTTCATTCAAGTTGTTTTTAAATCAAGTGGCCAATTAAGCTTGAGGGGGAATACTCAGTCAAGCAATATTTGCTATGAATCAGGTTTCGACCATCATGAATTTGAATTTGGATTAGGGCTGTGTTCATTTAAAACTCTGGTTCCATCCTCTCCATTAACTTTCTTGAAAGTTAACAAAAACAGTTTTAAAGCAAATGCAAGAAAACACTACTCAAAACTCACTGTTTCACCTGTAAGACTGAAGTTCATTTACACAGTATTAAGCATAAAGCTTCAGTGACTACATACATCAGTCTGTATAATACAAACCTATTATCCTAATTCCTGGCTAACTGAAGCTTGGACCATTTGATCCTCTCTAACTGCAGGAGCCAGTCACGACAGGTGCTGAGCACGTCCTTAATTCCCACTGACTTCAGTGAGCACCAGGAGCACTCTGCATTTTCCAAATTCAGGCCTCTTCGCTTGCATCTGTCATTTAAAACAAATTGTAAATTCCCTCCACCCTCAGGTTAGCATCTGAATGCATTGTGTTCCCTAAATGCACAAACTGAGATTGATTAGATATTTTCTACTGGCAGCGTCCTTAACAACCCTGGAGGAAAACTGCAGTCCAGCCCTGACAGTGCAAATCCATGTATAATGGCAGGCAGCCAATAGCTTCATTACAGTCCTGACTCCGACCACATGCTGTGTAACTGGCTTCTGAGGTCTGGTGTTCTGCATTTATTTTTTGTTTACCTTTTTCATTTGAAATTCGATAGTAGACTTGACTTCATCGACCTTGGCCACTATCTTTTCATTGTGAGTGAAGAGGGAAGGGAACTTACCAGCTTTGTTCAGACCCTGACCCAAGGTAAGAGGAATCTGTTTGATCAGGGACTCTGAAGCCAGAAAGGCATTGTACTACTTAGCTATGAAAAAAAGATTAATGCCCAGAACACTGTAGTTCTGGCCACATCTATTTTAATACAGGGTTTGATTTACACCTCACTTAGAGAAACCTGCAAACTGTTGCTAAGAACTATTAAGTGCTCACAAGTTTGTATATTTACAGACTTCAGAGAATCTCGCATTAGGTAACAAGTTATACTTGGAGACAAGCCTAGGCTGAACAAGTGTAATCGCCCCTCACTACTGATCTGGCATGTTTCTTAAACATAGGTAATCCCAGTACCAGACAAGACAGTTTCTGGAACAAGCCAGGGAAATTTCCTCCTTTCCTTACCCGCCCCCCCTTCCCCAACACACATCAGCATCAACCTGATGTTGGGAGTGAGAGATAAGGGTTCTGTTCATTACAATAAGAGCTCTGTGCATTTACAGGAACAGAGTACACTTTGTTGTTTGCAGCGTCGTAACCATGTGGGTCCCAGGATATGGGAGAGGTATTATCTTTTTCGGGACCAACTTCTGCTGGTGAAAGACACAAGCTTTTGAGCTCCACAGACTCAGACCTGAAGAGCTCTGTGGAGCTCAAAAGCTTGTCTTTTACCAACAGAAGTTGGTCCAATAAGAGAGAGAGAGACAAGGTGGGTGAGGTACTATTAACCATTGAGGCCTGTTGCTGAAGTCTTATCCACACTAGGATTTAGCCACCAGTGCAGTTGCAATTTACCCCAACATGGACGCTATGTCTACACTAGGAGTTCACAGTGATGCAACTACTCAACTGGCTAATAGTAATATAGACAAGACTTAAGACAACGGAACTCAAGCAAACCAAATCTGTTGTAAGTGCTTTGCAAAAGCAGCACTGGTCAAGCTAACTGAAGTCACATTGCCCGGCAGCATGGCATAATAAACCATACCCTTGCAATTCAATTGCTTACTGTCCAGTCAGATACGTTGCGGACTTGAAATTGCCAAGTAGGTAAATTTCTCCTCTAGTATTGCTCAGCCACGCGCACCCCAAACATCTGTTTGGTACCCCATACTGCAGCTGAGGGGAGCAACTGCTACATGATTGAATTTACAAGGAATCTGAGTAAACAGGGTAACTCTCTTCCCCTGTCCAGATGGAAATGGGAAGGATTTACAAAGGCTGGTCATATTAGCAGCTTGTCCTCAATGATGGGATATACACCAAGACAATGTTAAAGAATTAATCCATCTTGATTACAAAAGTAATTGAGAAAGCTATGTTTTCTTGTTGAGAGAACCACATTTTAGATCTCGGATCCTTGGACAAGTCACTTTCAAACAATTTCTCACTAGCAATGTAGTGAATAGGAGTCAATTACTCCTACAGGAATTTTCTGCAATGGTCACGTTGGATACAGTAGTGTGTATGTAAAGTCTGACACCTCCAGGAGATACAATCTTCCCTTGTGGCAAGTTTCTATCACATTTTAACAGTAGCATTTCTCCCCCATCTCTCTGAGTTTATACCAGCCCACTGTCTGCATTACATGACCTGGTATTTCCAGAAAGCCTCCATCCACACAAATCACAGGCATATTGGCAGCATAGTTCTACTCACCCAGCTTTTTCACTAGCTTGTTCTTGAGTTTCTTCAGAGGCTCGATGTTCATGTGAGGGATATTGACTGCTTTGGCCTCATCACAGTGTTGCTGGACCCCCAGCACGCAGACTGAGAATTCACGGCACAGGAAGGACTTGAGCCTGTCCGGCAGGGAAGATGACACCCCACACTGTTCTGCTGCACTGTCAGCCCCTACACCTTGAGGGAACAGGCAGAGCTGCGGCCCAGAAACCTTACAACAATCACCTGTGAATCTTCACCCACCTGCCTCTAATCAGGCTTCTCCAGCTGGTCACAGGGATCAGCACAGGAGCCTCAGCACACCTCCCCTCACATTGTAAGACCCAGGAGAGGGGTCCGTCCAGCCACACCACTTGGAGATGTGGGGTCTGAACGACCCGGGCAATTCAGCACTGCACCCTCCTGCCACTGTATCAAGCAGTCCGTATGTTGCCAACCACATATACATTCAAAGTGCCTGGAGGGAGAAGGATGCAGGCCAAAGGCTGGGTGGAATCAGAGAGGTGCCAAGCCTGACTGTGCCAGAAACGTTTGCCCTTCTGCGGGTCATAGTTTTTCAGACTGATCAGCAGCTCCACTGTTTCCGCAAACCTGAAAGACAGAAGAAACAAAAGAAGCCTCAAGTAACTGCAGATTCACCCAAAGTTAGAATTTAAGAACCCAGTAAAACAAGATGAATATCAATAAACATAGGAAAAGCTGTAGTGATATTTAGCAGAGCATGAATACTCTGCCAAAAATCCCTCTCTCTCTTCGCCAGAGATTTCCAGTCATGGAGTTGGCATTTGGGGAAGAGCACAACCCACAGCACAGAGGAGAGTTCTTACTTGCGTGGTTTCACTTGAGTCCCTTGCAGGATCTCCAGCACTGCTTCCTACAGAGTGTCACGGGAAACTTTACTGCTGGAGATTTGAAAGACAAAGAGCAGATCAGAAACTTGAAAGGATCAACTGAATGAATCCCTCTGGACAGGTTGCAACTGCGGGTACATTAGCACCTAAAACCACCTTTAATCCCATCAACCAGGGTAGTCGGTTAGCCTGCAGCATTCTGGTGGAATGAAACACTCCCGTGTAATGATGTGAACCCAAACATAACAGGGGCTAGTACAGCAGTGATAAAAATGGAAGTGACATGTTCACTGTGCAGGCCCAGAAAAGTGCAGAAATAGCTAAACAGCAACAATGGTGAATTTTAAATTAGATCCTTTGTTGTTTCATCTTCAATAATCTCAGGTGCTCGGAGCATGGGGAATCCCTATTTTTCAATACAGTAACCATTTCTCTTTTCAGCCCATTTCATTCCACCGCCCGAGATGCTGAAGCCACAAAACCAAGATGAGAAAAGCAGCCACAGTGAAGGTTTCGTCCTCCAAAAGCCTGAACCCCACCAAGGAGGGGCCCATACTAGGAGCAAGAGTATAAAGGGTTTGTAAAATATAGCCGGGTTCACAAAAGAACGAGCTAAATTCATGGAAGGCAGGTCCAACAATGGCTATTAGCCAAGACAGGCAGGGATACAACCCCATGCTCTGCATGTCGCTAAGCCTCTGACTGTCAGGAGCTGGGAGTAGAATCATAGGACTGGAAGGGACCTCGAGAGGTCATCTAGTCCTGTCCCCTGCACTCACGGCAGGACTGATTATCTAGACCTTTGCTGACAGGTGTTTGTCGAACCTGCTCTTAAAAATCTTCAATGAAGGGGAATCTACAACCTCCCAGGGCAATTTATTCCAGTGCTTAACCACTCTGAGAGTTAGGAAGTTTTTCCTAGTGTCCAACCTAAACCTCCATTGCTTGTCCTATCCTCAGTGGTTAAGAACAATATTATTTCTTCCTCCTCCTTCTAACAACCTTTTACATACTTGAAAACTGTTATGTCCCCTCTCAGTCTTCTTCTCCAGACTAAACAAACCCAGTTTTTTCAATCTTCCCTCATAGGTCATGTTGTTTTCTAGACCTTTAATCATTTTTATTGCACTTCTCTGGACTCTCTCCAATTTGTCCACATCTTTCCTGAAATGTGGCACCCAGAACTGGACACAACACTCCAGTAGAGGCCTAATCAGCACGGAGTAGAGCAGAAGAATTACTTCTTGTGTCTTCAAAAAGAAAAGGAGGACTTGTGGCACCTTAGAGACTAACAAATTTATTTATTGAGTCTCTAAGGTGCCACAAGTCCTCCTTTTCTTTGTGCGGATACAGACTAACATGGCTGCTACTCTGAAACCCGTTCTTGTGTCTTGCTTACAGTACTCCTGCTAATACATCCCAGAATGATGTTTGGTTTTTTTGCAACAGGGTTACACTGTTCACTCATTTAGCTTGTGATCCACTATGACCCCCAGATCCCTTTCCTGCCTAGGCAGTTGTTGCCCATTTTGTATGTGTGCAACTGATTGTTCCTTCCTAAGTGGGGTAGAATCATAGAATCATAGAATATCAGGGTTGGAAGGGACCTCAGGAGGTCATCTAGTCCAACCCCCTGCTCAAAGCAGGACCAATCCCCAATTAAATCATCCCAGCCAGGGCTTTGTCAAGCCTGACCTTAAAAACTTCTAAGGAAGGAGATTCTACCACCTCCCTAGGTAACGCATTCCAGTGTTTCTCCACCCTCCTAGTGAAAAAGTTTTTCCTAATATCCAACCTAAACCTCCCCCACTGCAACTTGAGACCATTACTCCTTGTCCTGTCCTCTTCTACCACTGAGAATAGTCTAGAACCATCCTCTCTGGAACCACCTCTCAGGTAGTTGAAAGCAGCTATCAAATCCCCCCTCATTCTTCTCTTCTGCAGACTAAACAATCCCAGTTCCCTCAGCCTCTCCTTATAAGTCATGTGTTCCAGACCCTAATCATTTTTGTTGCCCTTCGCTGGACTCTCTCCAAGTTATCCACATCCTTCTTGTAGTGTGGGGCCCAAAACTGGACAAGTACTCCAGATGAGGCCTCACCAATGTCGAATAGAGGGGAACGATCACGTCCCTCGATCTGCTTGCTATGCCCCTACTTATACATCCCAAAATGCCATTGGCCTTCTTGGCAACAAGGGCACACTGCTGACTCGTATCCAGCTTCTCGTCCACTGTCACCTCTAGGTCCTTTTCCGCAGAACTGCTGCCTAGCCATTCGGTCCCTAGTCTGTAGCTGTGTATTGGGTTCTTCCGTCCTAAGTGCAGGACCCTGCACTTATCCTTATTGAACCTCATCAGATTTCTTTTGGCCCAATCCTCCAATTTGTCTAGGTCCCTCTGTATTCTATCCCTGCCCTCCAGCATATCTACCACTCCTCCCAGTTTAGTATCATCCGCAAATTTGCTGAGAGTGCAATCCACACCATCCTCTAGATCATTTATGAAGATATTGAACAAAACCGGCCCCAGGACCGACCCCTGGGGCACTCCACTTGACACCGGCTGCCAACTAGACATGGAGCCATTGATCACTACCCGTTGAGCCCGACAATCTAGCCAACTTTCTACCCACCTTATAGTGCATTCATCCAGCCCATACTTCTTTAACTTGCTGACAAGAATACTGTGGGAGACCGTGTCAAAAGCACCCAGCCTTTGCATTCGTCCTCAGAGAATTTCATCCTATTGACTTCAGACCATTCCCTCAATTTGTCCAGATCTTTTTGAATTTTAAACCTAGCCTCCAAAGTAACTGCAACCCTTCCCGGCTTGGGATCATCTGCAAACTTTACCAGTGTGCTCCCTATGCCATTACCTACATCACTGGTGAAGATATTGAACAGAACCGGCCCCAGAACTGATCCCAAGGGCGGCCCGGCTCTGCTCTCTCCCCCTGCCACAGCTGGCCCCGGCCGGCTCAAGGCAGAGGTGGGCTCAATGCCAGCCCCCTGCACAGAGGCCGCCCGGGCTGGCCCGGGCTGGCCGAGGGGTGCCAGTGCTGACCCCAGGCCGGGGTGGGGGGCAGGGGGAGGGGCCCCCACCAAGGGCCCCATAGGGAGGTCCCCGCTCCCCACATCGCCACTCTGACCCCTGGCTCAGACAATGGGGGAGGCTCATGTAGGCCCCGAATTGAGCCCCGAGCCCCCCTGGCCAGACACGCCTCTCGCCTCAGCTAGCCGGAAGGGGGCGAGCTTTTGCCAGTCGCGCCTCATAAACAGGGGGCCTGCTCTCACGAGAGTTGGGCGTGGGCGCCAATGGGACGCCATTTTGGTAGAGGCGGAGGGAAATGGGGAATAGCTTTGTGCGGCCGCCATCTTGGGAGAGGTGGCGTGTGGCCACTGGCCGGTTGATGTGCAGGCCGGCCGCTCGGCATGGTTCCCTTCCCTCCGCGGCTGCTGCCTCTTCTGAGAGCCACATGCCCAGTGCTGGGCGGGGCGAGACCGGGGGGGCCGGAACAGTGTGTAGAGTGGGGAGGTGCTGAGAGCCACTGGACCAAACCAGCACCCCTCGTTCCAGAGGCCAAGGCCAGCGGGAGCCAAGCTGTGCATTTGCAGCTCTGCTGGGAGGTTTAACCCTGTCTGAGGGCTGGGCAATGGGATGGAGCAAGTTGGGGAGCGGGCTGCCGTGGTCCAGGGTACACAGCCTGCCGGCTCCACCCTGCGTGCCCAAACTCACCCTCCGCTGTGCGCTGCCAATACCCAGAGCCTGGCAGCACCTCCAAGGACCCACTAGCATTGCCTTGTGGCAATGTCCTCGGTGAAGTCCCGGTGCTAGAGGAGGACAGGGATGCTTATTAACTGGCTGAGATCACTGACGGAAGAGATCCCATAGACGGAAAAGCCAGAGCGGCGCTACGTACATAGAGAAACATCTCCCAGCTGAGACACAACAAGCAAGAATTTACATCTCGCTTAAGACTCATGGGAGATGGATGGCAGGGGAGAGATCACTAGATCACTACCTGTTAAGTTCACTCCCTCTGGGGCACCTGGCACTGGCCGCTGTCGGAAGACAGGGTGCTGGGCTGGATGGACCTTTGGTCTGACCCGATGTGGCCATTCTTCTGTTCTTAAGCACGTTCTTATTTCAACAAATAATTAAAATGCTCCAACTAGAGGCATGTTTCCTTAGACCAAACAGCCTAAGAATTCATATAAAGGCAAACAGTAGCAGCAGTGGGGAGAGCTTGGTAGTTTTAAGTTGAACCACAACAGTGTGATGAGTGTTACCGAGTGAGTTGTGACAGGTAACCTGGTCCCCATCTGTCAGACACCGACAGCTTCTATCAAATTTACGACCCAGCAGGCATTTCCTTGGTCAGATATCTTCACTTTAAGTATAAACCTAATTTTGCGGCATTCCTGGGCTTAAGGGGGTTAAGAAGGAAATCCCGAGCAGTTGATTTCCCTCAATGCAATATGCAAAACAGCTGATTACAGCCACATGGACAATGCCACCATCTGCCCCCCAACCCCACAGGCTTTGTTTTACACAGAAAGGATTATGGGTTAATTATCAGAACTCTCCTCCCTGCAAGCTAGCTGCTAACCACCAACTTCAGGGGGCCATCAGAAGGACACATGGTTATGTGACTTCTACAGGCTTAACTAGTAAGAGCCAGTTGTGATGAAATGGAAATTGTCTAATATTTGTATGAATCCTATATGAGCCTCAATTTCCACTGTATGCTACATTGTTACTCAATGGCTGGAAAAGGACTGTTTGCTCTCGAGGCTGGCTAAGAGATACAGGTATGGCTGGCACCTGGCTTTCTGAGGCCTGGTCTACACTAGAAAATTAGATCCGCATAACGACGTCTCTCAGGGTGTGAAAAATCCACACATACCCCGAGCGGCAGAGTTCAGTTGATCTCAGTGCCCACATAGGCAGCACTAGGTTTACAGAATTCTTCTGTCGAGCTAGCTACCGCCTGTTGGGGAGGCAGAGGACCTACGCTGATCGGGGATGCCCTCCCTTTGGCATAGGTAGTGTCGGCACTGTTGCATTTTAAGTGTAGACGAGCCCTGAGACTAAATGAGTCATTGGACAAAGACTGGCTGAGGCAGACCCCGTATCAGTGGAGAACCCACAAAGACAACGGCAAAGCCAGTCCCGGGGACATTCACACCTAACACCCAAGGACACAGAGAGAGATGGAGTTCCCCACTGTGACGCTTTGTACCTCGGGGAAACACCCTACACCCCCATGTTCATCTTTATAAAATGATTGTGTGGTATCCAGTGCAAAGTTTGTCATGTTGGGTGTCTTCGGAAGGCCCATAATGCACGGAGCATGGCTGTTCATATTCTCTGTGTATATATAAAGTCTGCTGCAGTTTCCACGGTATGCATCTGATGAAGTGAGCTGTGGCTCACGAAAGCTCATGCTCAAATAAATTGGTTAGTCTCTAAGGTGCCACAAGTACTCCTTTTCTTGTTACAGTAATGTTACAGTAAGGGTATAGGTTATAATTTCATGTATATAGTTATGAGGCTGAAAATATATCCTCATGGCTTAAAGCACACCCATAAGCAAAAACTCTCTAAAAACAGGGAGGCAGTTCATACCTCGTCAGGGGATGGTTGGGACAAGCCCAGCCTCACAGGAACAATGGACACTGGCTCAGGCAGCAACAAAAGAATCTGTTAGGCCCTTGAGGGACTCACCCCCCTTCCTTTGGGCAGTTTGGGACTGCGATGAGGTAATGCTCATCTGACTCTGAAGGTGGGGGGGGGAGGCGCGCAAAGCCATGAGGAAAGAAAGGACATGTTAAAAGGGAGAGCCATTTTGCCATGCTCGCTCTCGTCCACCTATATCTACAGACACCACCACCACCAAGCGACTGAAATGCTGATGAAAGGGGAGAGCCTGGCTGAAAAGTAACCAGCCGGCCTGTGGTGAGAAGATCAAGTTTTTAAAGACATTGAAAGTGTTAAGATCAGCTTAGAATGTGTTTTGCTTTTATTTCATTTGACCAAATCTGACCTATTGTGTTTTGATTCATAATCACTTAAAATCGATCTTTATAGTTAATAAATCTGTTTTTTATTCTACCTGAAGCAGTGTGTTTGGTTTGCAGAGTGTCCGAGGCTCCCCTTGGGATAATAAGCCTGGTACATATCAATTTCTTTGTTAAATTGACAAACTTATATAAGCTTGCAGCATTCAGTAGGCATAACTGGACACTGCAAGACAGAGGTTCCTAGGGTTGTTTCTGGGACCGGAGCTATTGGCTGGTGTCATTCGCTTTCAAGTAGCTGGGAGCAGCTTACATGCCAGAGGCAGTGCGTGAACGGCCCACGAGGGGGGGTTCTCACAGCAGAGCAGGGTAAGGCTGGCTCCCAGAGTCAAGGATTGGAGTGGCTTAGCAGATCACCCGTCCAGCTAACACCAGAGGGGAACATCACACCCACCTCTCAGCAGGGAAGCTGTGCTACATTCCCCAGCTCCAGAACAAAAGAATTGGCTGCTGAAAGGCCCGGGGCTCTCACGTGGCGTCTGACCAAGGAGGACGGACTGAGAGACACAAAGAGCTTGAACACAGGGCTCACTGCAGCTTGACTGGGCTCTGGGCAAACCGGAATGGGCTATGCTTTGCTGTGTCCCAGTTGACTAATAAACCCGGCTGTTTTGACAATGCTGTCTGAATGTCACTCCAAATGCTTGTGAGGTGCGTTAATCCCTGAAGAGTGTACAAATCTCCATCAGGAGTCTCTCGCTGTTGGACTCGCGGAACAGAGCTTGCAGTGTGAAGCAGGCGTGCTGAAGGCCTAGAGGTCCAGTCTCAGGGGGTGGTGAAGCCACATGGGTTACCCTGGAGGAAGAATGAGACCCTAGGAGGGCAGGCATACTGAAGAGCACCTCCTCGAGACTGTTCCAAAGCTGGGGGCATAGCACCGAGCCTGTGGACCCGTGACACTAGTATAGTTGCCTTGATGATCCACTTCAGGAGATGATGCCCAAGAACTTCAGCCACCATAAAGATATCTGAGGCTGGGACAAGGCAAAAGAGGGACACCCTGACCCAAAGAGCCCCCAGGATTCTTAGCACTGAAAATAAATCCACCCTGCTTGTTGCAGCTCCGTCTTTCCTGCCCAGCACGCAGAACGATGCAGCATGTGTGTGTGAACGCTCAACAGCATTGCCCGTGGCTACACAAAACTCAAACCAGCTAAGGATGAAATGGGTTTGGAGCAAATGCGTTAACGGCAGCAATGCCAACTTCTGGGAAGAGGCCATCTGTACAATGAGCCGTGTGTGAACTGCTGCGAGCGTTTAAACCAGTGCCCCCCCCCCCACCTACCCACGCCCACCCCCTATGCCCCAGAGCTGGGAGCAGGGCCACGGCTCCTGGTGGGGGAGGAAATGCAGACAGGGGTAAGAGGTAGCGTTGCCAATTTTGGTTGGATGTATTCCTGGAGATTTAATCACATGCCATAATCTTTAATTAAAGATTAATCTTTAATTCCTGAGTCTCCAGGCCAATCTTGGAGGGTCAGCAATCCTAGCGAGGGAACCAAGGCTGGGGGCCGGGTCTGGGCCAGGAACAGAGCTGCAGCGGGGGCCCAGGCTGGTGGGGGGGTGGGACTGGAGCTGTGGCTGGGGCCAGAAGCTCTGGCCAAGCCACTGTCAGGAGCCAGGGCCAGGAGCAGAGCTGAGGGGCAGAGCAGGTCTGAGTGGCGCCCCCAACCCACCCCCAACGTGGGCTGGCTCAGGCCCTGCCACACCCCACAGTTTAAAATCCTCTGGTTTAAACACTGCCTACATTAATTGCAGTCTCTGCCTACATTAATTGCAGCATTAAAGGGACAGCGTCAAGTCACAATGGATCTGAAGTCTGTGTTTTGGGAGAAAAGGCTTAACAAAACCTCAGCCCCACAGGCCCGTTTCCCATCACGTCCTCTGCAGAAAGGGACGGAGCTGCTCCGTGATTTTGTACTCCCATCGCTATTGCTATGTGACATGCGTCAGTCCATAGGGATCATACCGTACTGCACTGTGGTCAGCGTCTCAAGACTGCATTTATTAACTCAACCCTGCCCCGGCCTCTGGCAGAAGAGAGAGCCAGAGGATGGACCAAGTGACAAAGTCGTGCAGTGTTGGGCCCAGGATATTAGAGAGACAAGACAGGTGAGGTAATAGCTTTTATTGGACCAGCTTCTCGTGGTGAGCAAGACAAGCTTCTGAGCTACGCCCAAGACTTCTTCGGGGCATTGCCCCGTCAATCGCTGAGCAGCCAGCTGAGGCTGCAGCAGGGGCTGGCTAGTGTGGAAACAGACTCAGGCTAGACCAGGAGCAGGAACAAGGGCAGCCTGTTAAAACTACTTGAAAGGGGAATGCTCCGGGCCAGGTAGTGACACCAAGCACAGTCTGCTTCCCTTAGGAGCCTATAGACCTGCCTTGGGATCGCCTGGGTGGGTCCCCACCTGCGGCTTGGCTGAACCCGGGTTGAATGGTAATTGTCTCTGCAGTCTGGCTCAGGGATGACTCCTCAGGCTTTGGCAGGTTCAGGCCCCAACAGCATGAGGAATATGGCTGGGTTATGAAATGATCTGTTTTATTGTACTGCTTTGACAAAGTAAAAAAGACAGTGCACCCAAGTCGAAAGAATACACGTGTTTTCCTTCAGGTTTTAGATGGACACAACGGCTACAAATGCTTTCATGAGCAATTAATGGCACTTGGGAAGTTTAATGAACCCAAAGGAAGTGAGCGCAAGGGACAAGACAGAATCCTGAAGACACACAGAGGCAAGTGGTCTCCTTTACTGAGATAACACAGGATAAAGCCCTCTTCTGGGGGCAGTGCGGGGAACGGACACTTCAGAACCCCATGTGCAGGCCCCGCCCTGCAGAGCATTTCATTCCTTTGCAGAAAGGAGGAGAAGCAGATGTAAAGGGCTCACTTTATAAACTGTACTCATGGGATAACCAATAACATCTCCAGGTCACATAAACACCCCAGAGATCACAAGCTTATCAAAACCATCTCCCTTCAAAACTGGGCTGCAAGTTTCATGAGAAAAGACTTTTCGCACCACTTGCTCATAGTTTGGCCTCATCAGATATTTTGGCACTTCCAAGGAGAACATGGAGGCAGCCGCAGGCAGGGAAAGTTAAAAGGCCGAGCCATCTTTGAACCACAAGGAAGGTCCAGTTCAAAGAGAGGAAGTCATTTAATCCAAACTAGTTTCACTAGGTCTAATGAGAGGTGGTTCACTCAACTCTCAGCTAGCTTAGCCAGGAAAACCCTCTACTTTGGGAGATCCAAAAATACAGTGAGCCCCCAACGTGTGAAGCGTTTTTATGCAAGAAAACAGCCCAAGTGGGAATGCAGGGGTACCTGGGACAGGTGGGCTATTAATAAGGGGAGTTACACTGGGAGTTCTCCTAGAATTGTAGTTCTTCCTTGTGGGATTTTCCATACACAGAATCTTTAGGTGAAGGGACATCCAGGTTTGCCCATTAGAGTAACTCAACAGATGTTTCTGTTTCAGGTGTATTCTGCAGGCACCAGTCTGACATTACTTGACCTGTTCTCCGAGGCTCCATTATGCTGGCTCTAACTCCAGCTCTGGAAGCTGTCCTTCTCCTGTGTCAGAGGGGGCTTGTCCCAGTCACGGGAGGTATGAAGGTCCTCCTCAAGCTGCACAGACCCTTGGTGGATGGAGTCTGAGAAGGCAGTCATTTGTACCACTCCGTTCCATTGGGATAGCTCATGTTTATGCATGGACAACTTCACCTGGGAGGGGGAGAGAGAGAAGGAATCAGAAAATGCTGAGGGACAGGGAAACTTACACATGGAGTAATAGCTAAAGCAAGACTTCAGTGCAGTTTCCACCCCTGCAAATGTCAGCATCTCAGGGTATCTCCCACCCGTTTCCATCACACCGACACTAAGAACTTCTCACATGCCCTCCTGGGCGGCCTGTGGTGTTCCCGGCTGGGGCAGACGGCCATGAAGCTCTCCCATCCCTGTGGAACGTAGGGGACGGACTTGTTTTTTCACCTGGGAGCCATTTGTTCCAGGGCAGCCTGCAGAGATTTCCGGAGAGCTGTGTGGTTGAGATCCAGAGCACCAGACAAATGTCTCCGGTGGGCTGGAGTAATCTGTGAAGGAAGAGGGAAAAGAAGCTGTTTAGGTTACTCTGGCTTGGATTTAAAGGAACGGTGGCTGGTAAGATTAGTTTCCTTTCTCATAGGCAACCGAGTTCCACGGAGCTAGGTATTACCCTGTGTTAACAGCCTGAATTTGGGAGCCCAACTGGAGACGCGCTGGGACTGATTTTCAGAGGTGCTGAGCACCTGCAGTGCCCACTGATTTCTGCTGGAGCTGTGGGGGGTGTTGTTCTGCAGAGCTTTCCGTTCAAGAAATACTCAATGCCTCTGAAAAAGGAGGCCTTCGGTGCCAGACGCAGAGCTCCCCAAAACAGCAACACCCAAACGCAGGGGCCACATTTCAAAATATCCCTCCCAGGCCCCTCCAGCAGGCAGGAGCTCCGTTTTAAAGGTCTCAGCCAAAAGTCCCAGACCGTATACACGCATAGAAGTCAGCGTATCTACTTGCTGGGTTCCAGGCATTGTAGCGGTTCTAAACCTGATGCTTAACCCACCGAGTCCATTGTTCAGAAGGGGTAACTGATTTTGGGTCTTGGGCCTGGTTTTCCAGATGTGCTGAGTTGTGGGTGCTCAGCTCCTCTGAACAATCAGGATTTAAGTGACGCTTCCCAAGTTCCAGGTGGATTGGAACTCAGGAATTCCAGATGTGTGGTGTACAGACAGTTAAGACAGGAAGTGAAGAAGAAAATCCCGTCCAACTGAAAGGTATTTAAACTGAGATCCCTTTCACCGAAGAGATGGAGCAATGGACACCCTAAGCAGAGCTAGTGTTTGTGCAATTTCCTCTTGGCCCTGTGCACATAAAAGCAAGACCCCATGGGACTCTCAGCTCGGACTCACATTGCTGCTGTATATGGTCAGCACAGCCATCATCAGCTTCGTGTAATTCATTGACTTAGCAAACTCCTGGGCCAGCCGGCACAGTTTCAGGACCAGGAGGTTAAAGAGCTCAGGGGGTAGCTCCACCTGAAGGAGAGATGTGGACATGGAGCAAGGAGAATACAAGGAACAAGGGCCACCTCAGACACCAAGTCATAGAATATCAGGGTTGGAAGGGACCTCAGGAGGTCATCTAGTCCAACCCCCTCCTCAAAGCTAGGGCCAATCCCCAATTTTTGCCCCAGATCCCTAAATGGCCCCCGCAAGGATTGAACTCACAACCCTGGGTTTAGCAGGCCAATGCTCAAACCACTGAGCTATCCCTCCCCCCACAGTCCCAGACTGGCTCACTGCAGGTTCTGGATACACTGAACCAAAGAGCAGTCATCACCCACTAACAGCAGGGGCACCCAAAACACCCAGGGACATTGCCAGGTGCCTGAAGGCAGCATGGGAGGGACACAGACTGCAGCTGCCCTCATCTAGAATATGGAGGAGCTGCCCATGAAGACACGCAATGCTCCATCTCAAGCTGCACAGCCCAGACACGGTAGCACAGGCAGTGGATAATAACAGCAGTGGCTTGGGTCAAGATGGAGTCCTGCTCTGGGGAGAGAGAGGACTCCAGGCCATCAAGCCGGCACCTTTCACCACAACTAAATTCACACCCAGGTATTTCAAAAGGGTCATTTAAATAGATCAGGAGAGAATGTGTTTGCTCACCTGCCTTCCCAGCAATGTCTGCACTACAGTGATGAGCTCCTCTGACCACGGCATCTCCAGGACCTGGCTGGAGAGGAGACTAAGGCCAGGCTACACCAGAAACTCTGGCCGGTATAATAACGTTGGGTAGGGGCGTGAGTAGTTGCGACAAGTCTATACCGACAAAAGGCCCCAGCGCAGACAGAGTTTTACCTCTTACTTTGTTAGAGGATCTGGTATCAGCTATACCGATATGAGAATTACTTTGCCAGGAGAAGCTGTGTCTGCAATAGGGGCAGTTTGCTGGATTAGCTATCCCAGCAAACCCTTTCTAGTGTCGTCTATGCCTGAGAAAGAGACACGGCTGAACTGCGGCCACTATTCGGAACAGATCGGTGCTACCTGCCCGCCTCTGGCCTCAGAATTCTCCAGGGTCCATGGCCCTCATGCTGGCCGCACAGTTCCCATGTGTGCAGTGGAGTGGATTATGTGGATCCAGGACGGTACCTGGCCCTCAGCCTGTAGTGAGGGAGGGGTGCCTATGTGAACCAGTGGGCAATATCACACCCCAGTCATTCCTGTGCGAGGGGACCCAGAATGGGTGGAAATTCCTCCCCTGCTGTAAGCATTTACCTGAGTACCAGCCTCACATACTCCGGCTCCAGGCTGTCCTCTATCAGCTCGCACACTAGCTTCGTCCCCTCGGGACCTGCAAGGATGAGATGGCAGCGTTTGCCACAAGCAGTCATATCCCATCCCCTTCAGCCCGCCCCCACAGACAGCTCTACCGCCGCACACTGGGCATGTCTTCACAGCCCTGGCTCCTTGACCTGCTGCAGGGCAAAGGCCTTGTCTGCCGTGCTGGAGAGAGGCTGGCTCCCCCCAACCTGGGCCACATGGAGGGAATTACTGATACCACTTTCAAAAGGAGGTGCCACTCAATGCTTGGCAGGCCTTTCCTGTGCACTGAGGAGTCCTAACTCTTAGTGACTTAGCAGGCTGGTTGCAACAGAGACGGCGAACACGAGCAGATCTGTGGTCTCTGACCGTACGGACAACGACTGGTGACCCACAGATCAGGTAACGCAGCTCTCCGGTGTAGTGAGAGCAAGTTGGCTGCATAGCACATACATCCAGCCTCAGAGGGGCCCTTCTCCCTGTAGGACGAGCTGCGAACTCACCTGCCCCCGGGGCCCGCAGGGCTGGAGCGATCAAGGCACAGCAGACTGGGCGAGCGTACTTGCAGCAGAACGAGGTCAGCGCCGCCATGAGATGACGGGAGGCCGGCTGGGCCAGCGAGAGAACCTAGAGCACGGAAGAGGCTTGCAGAACAAATACAGCTTAGCATGGAAATGCAGGCCCTGTTGCCTGTACCTTTTCCATCCCTGGGCGGGTCAGTGAAGCCCAGGTGTTAGGGGCCTACGGAGGGAATGTTATTAAGTCTAGTGCATACCATTTAGAAATGGCACAGCCTCCCCTGCTGAAGGTGAAGGGAGCTAAGGAGGAACCAGCACCTGTTCCATGCTGTTTTGCTCTATTCTCTGAAGTCAGGGGACATTGTGGGCTCAGGACAGAGACTCTGTTCCAGCCAGGCCGAGGTCCCTTTCTCTGCCGCTCAGGCCCTTTGGCACTGCCAGCAACCAGTGAGCTCACAGAGCAACTCCCAGCCAGTGCCATGGGCAGTGATCTCAGATCCAAGCTTGACACCCCTACCGGAGACCCCATTCCCTCCTCCGACCACATCATCTGCACCAGTGATAGTTAATTCCAAAGCAGACTGCAAAGAGTTACAAAGGGATCTCACAAAACTGAGTGACTGGGCAAAAGAAATTCAGTGTTGATAAGTGCAAAGTAATGCACAGTGGAAAACATAATCCCAACTATACAGACAAAAGGGTGGGGTCTAAATGAGCTGTTACCACTCAAGAAAGATCTTGGAGTCGTTGGGGAGAGTTCTCTGAAAACATCCACTCAACGTGCAGCGGCCGTCAAAAAAGGCTCACAGAATGTCGGGAATCATTAGGAAAGGGAGAGGTCAGAAGACAGTAAATATCAAAATGCCACTACACAGATCCATGGTTCACCCACATTTTGAATACCTGCGTGCTGTTCTGGTCACTGCTTCTCAAAAAAGAGATATTCGAATTGGAAAAAGTACAGAGCAGGGCAACAAAAACAATTAGGGGAATGGAACAATTTCTGTGTAAGGAGATATGAAAAAGACCGGGGCCGTTCGGCTTGGAAAAGAGACAGCTGACGCAGACAATATGAGAGAGGGCTATAAAATCAGGACGGGTGCGGAGAAAGTGACTAGGGAAGCGTTATTTACCCCTTCACAGAACACAAGAACCAGGGGTCACCCAATGAAATGAATAGGCAGCAGGTTTAGAACAAACAAAAGGAAGTATTTCCTCACACAACACACGGTCACCCTGTGGAACTCGTTGCCAGGGGACGTTGTGATGGCCAAAAGTACAAATGGGTTCAAAAAAGAACTAGATAAGTTCATGGAGGACAGGTCCTTCAATGGCTATTAGCCAAGATGGTCAGGGACGCAACCCCATGCTCTGGGTGTCCCTAAGCCTCTGAGTGCCAGAAGCTGGGACTGGATGACAAGGGATGGATCACTCGCTAATTGCCCTGTTCTTTCCATTCACTCAAGCATCTGGCACCAGCCACTGTTGGAAGACATAATACTGGGCTAGATGGACCATTGGTCTGACCCAGTATGGCTGTTTTTTTGTGATTCCTTTCACTGGCTTTCTAGCTCTTATTGCAACATATTCACGCTCGGTTCATGTCCAAGGCCGTACGTGACCTTGTCCCCATCTCCACTCACTTCCTCTTGCTCCTTACGCTCCAACCCATCCTCCCAGCTTCTTGACTTCTTCAGCTCTCTCTGTCCCTTTCTCTCTCCTCCCCATTCTTAACCCAGATCCTATCAGGTGCTGAGTCTGACGCATGTGCTTAGCTTTAAGCATGTACATGCTTCTTGGCAGGATTGGGGCCCATGTCTGCAAATCTTTACCCTCTTCTTATCCTCCAAAGACTGTCTCACTGCCTCCTGCTTCAAATCCACTTCTGCTGGGAATCCTTCCTGCGCTCACCAGTAACTGTCCACGCTTTCCCTGTGCTCAGCTCCGGTTCCAGCTCTTAGCTCTGTCTCAGAGTATCAGCACCTGGGGCAGGGCCCATAGGGTTTCCCACCCCTACTGACGGAACCAGACGTGGAAAGTTTGCGCTGTCACTGCCCAGTGCTGCACCTGTTCTGTGGGTACAGGCAGGACTTCAGTGTCCCGGGATTCACCAGCATGAAACACAACGTACAACCCCTTCTCTCCCCATAAGGTGGGTCTATCAATCAGGAGAATGGATCCGGGAGGACACTGTCTCTGGGGGCCTTCTGCCAGCTCAGCACCCCAGGCGTGGGCCATCGGTACCTACCCGCTGGAGGAAGAGCTGCTCCGTCAGAACCGCTGCGTTAGTGTAGCTGACCTCGGGCATGAGAGCCAGCAGCCAGGTGCAGAACTGCACGAGGGTGCGTTCCGGGCGCTCCGAGAGCTGGAGTAACGAGCACAGTCCCTCCAGCTGGAAGAGGGGAGAGAGGCCGTACAAGCGTTACAGACAGCAGCGGGACGTTTCCCAAGCGCTGAAGAACGAGGAGAGGGATTAGAGGCTGGTTCCCTCAGGATGATTTTTAAACGGGCTGCAATCAGCATCCCTCCCTGTGTTACCATTGCCCGCTCACCTGGCCAGGGGTGCATTCATTCAGGATCTGCAGTTCGGGAGGGGCGGTCCCGTCTGTTTGCTAAAGAGAAGCAGGAGATCAATTGGGCCATTTGAATAACAGGTTCTATCCCTGTTCCCCCAGTTGGTTTCAAAGGAAACCATTTGCTGCTGCTAAATGCAGATGGTTGGACAGACCCAGGGTCAGAGTTCAGGGCACAGCAAAGCCAAGAGTTGTCCAACTTCATGCATAGGAAGAAGAGCAGCATCTGCAGTGACATCAGCCCAGATGAACACTTACAAAGGGAATCAATTCTCAGGTGTCAGGAGTTAATCAGGTAACTGCTGTGGGGCAGGAAGATATGTTCCTGCCGTGAGAAGGATAGTACTGAGAGGCAGTATAGCCTAGTGGTTACAACACAGGATTGAATGCCTCCGCTCCCAGCTTCTGTTCCCACCTCTGCCACTGACTCGCTACGTAACCTTGAGCTAACTGCTCAGTCTTTTTATGCCTCAGTTTCCCCAGCTGTATAGAGAGGAGAACACTGTGTATTATGGGGGCTTAATGCCTTCCTCTGAGCATCCACTTTCAGAGAGGGGATGTGCACTGGTGTTGTATCAACTGTCCAGTGATATTGAATAGGTAGTCCAGTTTGGACACAGCTGTTAGTGTGTGAACCTGGAGGACGCAGCAGCAGGACTGTCTTTTTCCCAGCACAGGTCACCCCCTCCACCTCTTCCTGCAAAGCCTGTCTCCTTGGATCAAATGCATTACCCTTCTGGAGCCCCTGGTGCAAGCTGGTTTAGACTAAGTGCTCCTAGTGGAAATGCAGATGCAAATACTTACATTTGACTCCATCTCCAGCAGCATCTTAAGTCTAGGCACATGCATCTGGGAAAAACATTTTAAAAATAGTTAAAGCCTAGAAAGAACAAAACCTCCAGGAGGGAGACAAAATTCCCAGAGCCACCCAGATAATTCCCCAGCCCATTTTACTTCCCCTTTGGTTTCTGGGATGGGACATGGGAAAGCAGAGAATCAAATCTCAGTGCTCTGGGCCATTTCCTTCATTCGCCTGTTCTGAACTGTTGTGTTACGTTGCTGTGCGCTGTTAAAGGGCTGCTGTGCTTCATCCCAGAAGCAGCTGCATTTCGGTAGTGGGCAGCAGGACCCCTAAAAATGCCACACGTAGTTTGCAATCAGTCAGCAGAGCCCTTTGGGATCTGTGGGTGGGAGAAGGTATACCCACGGTAGTCATTATTCCACTTAAAGGCAGCCATTAGTAGCAGTGATCTATGGAAAGCGAGCCAGCTGCTAAAAAAATGGCTGAGAAACTGGAGTTACAAGATTATCCCTTTCACACCTACACCGTTTATTCCCAGAGAGCAGGCCCGCGGCTCTAGGCCCCACTCCTGCCCGTGTCGCTCCACAAAGCCCAATTCTGGTAGCCTTTACGGTACAGGACAAGTGTCTGCTGTTCATAGGGGAAGGGGATACAGCGTCACCAGGTGAGGTGTGGACAGGGGAGAACGGGGAGCTCGAGTGGCCAGCCTGCTTTGGCTGTTGGAAAGGCGGGGTTCTGCGTTCTGTACTTGCATGGGAGATAACTCACTTAGAAGGAACCCAAACACTAGCTGGTACCTGCATAAAATCAGGGACTTTTGCTGCTGCGTCCTGCTGGGAACCCTGACTGGCCTCTCTTGTCTCCATGACGCCGTCGGGCTGGGCATTTTCACTGGCACCCCTGGTTTGGCTCCGAATAGACCCATGTCCAGATGCCTCTATACCGATCTCCTCCTCCCCTGCACCAGCTCCTTTCACAAAGGCGCATCCTGCCAGAGGTTCCAGGTCTAACTCCTCCTCTTCCAACCGGGACCTTTTCCTCTGCCGCTCCCCCTGGGGGTCCAGACTTTCCTCAGCCACTTGCTTGCGTTTCCTAAGCTGAGATGCAGAGTCGGTCGCATCCCCAGCAAGCCAGAGTTCAGGGCTTAGATGCTCCTGGATGAACCAGCTCTGTTTCCTTTCCAAGTCCGGTTTGCTCTCAGTGCCACCCACGAACTTCTGGCACAGCGTTTTAAGCTGCTGCTGGCACGTGTCTGTCAGCGGAAGTGGAGTCCAACAGCTCCTCTCCTCTCTCAGCCCCCTCTGAAGTAGATCCCGCAGGGCCTGCACCCAGAGGTCTGGGCTGGGATCTTTGCAGGTGGCCTGAAGCAGCTGGCTGAGGCAGTCCTTCGGCATGCTGCCCTGCACCATGTGCAGCAGGGAGAGGAGATTTCTCTGGCACATCACAGGAAGCAGCAGCAGTATTGGTCTCCTGAGCAGGGGGCAGAAGGGGGAGGAAAAAAAGGAGGAGTGAAAGGAATTCACTTGTAGATCTGCTCCAGGGAAAGGGCCAGGCCCCGGGTGCTGCCACTGTCCGCTGGGGGGGAAAGGAGCAGGCAGAGGAGCAGAGATGGGCCATGACAGGGTCAGATATAGCGGTTATAGAAAACCGGATCTGGTCTGAGCCCGCTCTGGGCCCGAAAGATCCCCAACGTTCTGACCACACAACAGCCCTGCTCTGGAACTGGGCACTTTCCATCTGTCCACCTCACCTTTCCCCGCGTGACACAGGGAGCCCCCCCTGCCCCCCGCGGGTGCTGCAGCAGTTAGTTATGCAGACGCGTGTGTGCAAAGCATTATTAATACACAGACCAGTACGTTGCTTCTTCTCCGCACCCAGGGCCAAGCCTGCCCTCTTAACTCAACCCACGCTCCCAGTGCGGTAACGAGCAAGAGGTTTGGCACTCCAGGGCTGGTCCTGTACGATGCGGAGCTGCCTCATCTCCCGCTGGCTTTAATGGGAATTCAGGGCAATCAGCACCGTGAAAGATCTAGCCCTTAAAGAGCCGAAACAACTGCCGGACGGAGACGTTATTGCAAGTTTTCTAAATAGACAACGTAAGTGACTCACAGGGTGAGGGTCCGCTCGGGCCCCCGCAGCACGGGCTCTTCAGCACATAAGGTCTCGGTGAAGATCTGCCAGCGGAACGCCTGCCCTGGCTCGTCGCAGGCCCGGCTGCGCTGGAGGGCTCGGAAGGCAGCCAGTGCCCCGCATGGCCCGGACGTCAGCGTGTGGAGGAGGAGACGGGAAGGCTTGTCAAACCTCTGCAGCCAGGGCGCTGAGGGAGCTTCCATCGCATTGGCCCTGCAAAGGACACGGCCGGTGTGGGTAGGGCACATTCCAAGGCCCCCTAGCGATGCAATAAAACCCCCCAAGCAGCCAGGAGAGGTGAGGGGGAAACAGTATTTGGCATATATTGGTTCAGGCCATAAAAGGGCTGCCTAGGAGACAATTAGTGCATCTAGTGTGGTACCCAGCATCCAGATCAGACCACTGGGTTGTCTAGCCCAGTGCCCCATCTCCTGTCACAGTGGATCCAATCATCCTGTCTCGTTCCATGTACCAGCTGAGATAGTAAGATACCCCAGGAGACAGAAGAGACCTCTGGTCTGCCTAGTAAAATCTCCCATCTCCCAGAAAAGCTTCAGAGCAGTGTGAAAACATCCCACAAGAGACTTAGCCTATTGCAGAACGCTGCATGGGGAAGGGCAGGAATTCCTTCCTGACCTGGGGCAGTTGGCTTCTGCCCTGGAGCACTGATTGGATTAGCCTTCTCCTAGGTCCCCGAACTATTATTGGTCATAAAATCACACGGCCCCTTTTAAAATCCAGCCACGGCATTTGGCTCAGTGACTTCCTGTAGCCGTGACACAAGGGAGAGGAGCAGCAGCAGCTCACGAGCTAACACAAAAGGTGGAAGAGCAAATTCATTTTGTGTAGACAGCCCTTGTCACTCACAGCACCCCCCAGCCCCTCAGCTACCCCCAAGACACTGCTGAAGAGCTATGCCCGACCGGGTGCCTGGCACACAATGCTACAGCAGACAGTCAACTCCATAGAGCCCTGGACGGCTGTTTTCCGGCTTGGAGGTAGGGGCAGGGAGCTGCTGGGCATAGCACCCACAGTCAAGCAGGGTCGTTACTGGAGCCTAGAGGCAGCCTTCACATTGCAAACACGGCACAGGGAACACCTAATGCATAACAAAAATATTCCACCTGTAGGGCCACATTTGGGGCCAAGTGGGTTGTTTGCTTTACAGATAAGAATCCACAAATGCACCCACAAAATCTGTAGAGGCCTTGATCGCAGGGTTTTAAAAATACATAGAAACCAGATCACCCAAATCCACATCCGCCTTGTTCCACCCACTAGACCACGCTGCTGTGGTGTGCACAGAGGACAGGAGGGGAAAATGTGCTGGGAATGGTTTCTGGAGGAGCTCCCAGGCCCCCAGGGAAGCCTCTAAACTCTCAGGACTCTTGGGCGGTGCAGGTGCCATAGCTGTGGACACCACAGAGCCCCCAGCTCTGGAGGTGAAACAGGGTGGATGGGTGCTGTCCCGCCAGCTCACGAATGGAACAGGGAGATGGGTGCTGTCCTGACAGCCCACAAATGAGACGTCAGCTCTCCAGCACGGCCATTCAAATTCACCCAGCATAACTCCAAAGAGATCAGTGGGGTGGGGCACAGCCCTGTATGTCTGGGAGAGATTACAGTCACGATTTACACCGTAGAGTGACCATTTTTATCCCCGCCCCCATGGTTGCAAAATGGAACTGGGGGAGACAGAGGGCACATCAGGCTTTATCTAGACTAGGATTTGAAAGGTGCAGGCTATCGTGTTAGCAGCTAAGAACTGCCATCTCAGCCTGTGTCATGCATGCTAAAGGCACAGTCCCTTGTACACATATTCGCCAGCCCCTTCCAAATCCTAGCCCGGACTACGCCCAAGGGGGAAACCTCAGGCCAAAACATTCAATCTGCAGTTCTAAATTCAGAGCTAGGCTCCGCCTCAGAAGGGGCCTGATTCTGTACAGCAGCGGTTCTCAAGCAGGGGTACGTGTACCCCCGGGGTACGCAGAGCTCTTCCGGGGGGGGGGGACATCAACACAGCCAGATATTTGCCTAGTTTTACCACAGGCTACATAAAAAGCACGAGCGAAGTCAGTACAAACGAACATGTCACGCAGACCGTGACTCGTGCATACTGCTCGATATGCTGTACGCTGAAAAGTAAGTACAATATTTATCGTCCCGTCGATTTATTTTATAACTAATTGGTGAACCGGAGACAGCCAGCCCTTTCTCCGTACCGGCGGCTGTGACATGCTCGTCTGGCTTTGTAAGCAAGCCGTTCTTCAGTGAGGTGAAACTGGGGGTACGCAAGACAAATCTGCCTCCTGAAAGGGGGCCAGGAGCCCGCAAAGGTTGAGCCCCACCAGTGCAGTAAGGCGCCGCGTACCTGTGGCTCCTACTAGCCTCCGTTATAGCACTGACCATCAGGCCACTGGCTCTGGACTGAGCAGCCTGCGGCGTGACTCCTTCGTGCAGCAGGCCAGGGAGGCCCCAGAGAGAAGCTGCAGCCCGCTGGGGGTAGCTGCCAGGGGGTTGATTCCCCCCCTCCCCGGCTACCGGGGCCTTGGAGGCAAAATCAGCTTCAGCACCGGCTCTGCAGGGCCTCCATCTGTCAGGGCCCAGCTCCCAGTGGGGCAGCCTGTTCCACTTCCTGGTTCACAGGCCCAGTCTTTTCCTTCCACACCTTAAAGGAGCAGCGTCCCTCCGCCGCACCCCCCCCCAGCAAAACATCCCATGCCCCCAACACGCAGACCCCGGCCCCCCGCTCCCCACAATCACTTCCCCATCATTTGCGGAAATGCCAGGCGAGGACACAAAACCTTTGCTTGCCGGCGTACCGTCATGGGAGCAGTGCTTTTAAGATCAAGGGGTTTCAGGGGCAGGTGGGAAGGGGTGGGGGGGAATATGACCCACCCAGAATCAGAGCCCGCACGCTCATCTTCCCCCCCCCCAAATATTGAGACCTTTTGGGTGTTGCTATTGTGTTTTTTGGGCGGGTCGCTTGATTTTTGAACGCCCCCCCCCCCAACGCACACGGACTTAGCCAGCTTGAATTCACCCAAATTTATAGTAAGGCCAGTCTGGCCCCAGCTGCCTCCTGATGAGACGGCGCTTCCAGCCTCCCCCCAACCCCCATATTATAATCCGTTCAGTCCGTGGCCCCCCCCAACTCCACATCAGTCCTTCTCCCCATGCAGCAATTATTTACCCCCCCATTGCAGCTTGTTCAGGTTTTCTCAGAATCGTTCCTTTGTTGAGGCCGCTGGCCTGGGAAATGTGTAAGGATGCTCAGTGCACACGCCCAGCTGCCTAGTGTTATGGGCTCAGGATCTTCCCAGATGTCCAATATTTTTTGTACCCCAGGCCCCACATCAATTCCCACTCTTCCAGCTTCACCCCTACTCTTTTTTCCACTCCAGAGGCTCTTCACCTCCCCGCTCCCCAGGCTGGTGAGGGAACAGCCAGGTCCTCTTCTTCCACTCCCCAGGTGTGGTGTTGCAGGAAAAGAGAGCGGAGTAACGGTGAGCCCATTGACACCCCCACCCCCACCCCCCCCGAGCTGTGAGGCTCTTTCTAGGGCCAGAGACGTGTTTTAATATGTGTCCGGCGCCTAGCCCATTGGAGCACTGATCTCAACTGGAGGCTCGGGGCATCGCTGCAAAATGAATAATGAATTGTCCAAGCTGACTGCGAGGCAGCAAAGATGCCAAAAAGGAAAGGTGATGTTTAGAATTCTTTCCCTTCCACTAATCGCAGGCACTGCTAGTAATCTGCATAGTGCATGAGTTTAAGTACCTTTGACTTTAAGGCTCGCCGGGGGGAGGATTTGGCCCCCTGCACTTCAATGAAACATTTCTAAGCTCACTCACAATTGTGTGAAATCGCCCTTATTCCAGCAGTTACAACTTCAGCACTCCAGTGTTGTATCACGACTGCACTTCGCAGCCCCCCCCCCCCCCCCCCGTTGTGCTGGGCGCTGTACAAACCGAACAAAAAGACAATCCTTACCCACAAAGAGCTTACCAGCTAAATGACAGGCTTGATTTCTCTCCTGTGCTACTAAATGAACAGATGTCCTGAATGCGAGTGCTGATACAACAGAAGTCACCAGGTGGTGCTGTAACATTCGCTCAGTTCTTTTTCGTTGCCAGAGCAGGGTTTCGGTTTGGAAGGTATTGCTGTGGTGTAGTTTGTTTGGGGGTGTGGCGTCGGCCTTTTTTCAGCGGGAGCTGTGGCAAGCAACAAGAACGTTTGCTTTCTGGCGTCATCGCTCAGAGCGGAGTTGGGGCCTGCGAACAGGCCATGGGAGGTTGGCTGAGAGTCCTGGCAGAGAGGATTGCCGGGGTGCTGTTTGTGGCCACCACTGGTCTAAGGCTGGGGTATGGAGGGTAAATAATGACAGGTTTCAGAGTAACAGCCAGGTTAGTCTGTATTCGCAAAAAGAAAAGGAGGACTTGTGGCACCTTAGAGACTAACCAATTTATTTGAGCATGAGCTTTCGTGAGCTACAGCTCACTTCATGGGATGCATACTATGAAAAGTGTAGAAGATCTTTTTATATACACAAAAAGCATGAAAAAATACCTCCTCCCACCCCACTCTCCTGCTGGTAATAGCTTATCTAAAGTGACCACTCTCCTCCAATGTGAATGATAATCAAGGTGGGCCATTTCCAGCACAAATCCAGGGTTTAACAAGAACATCGGGGGGGGGGGTAGTAAAAAACAAGAGGAAATAGGTTACCTTGCCTCATGACTTAGCCACTCCCAGTCTCTATTCAAGCCTAAGTTAATTGTATCCAATTTGCAAATGAATTCCAATTCAACAGTTTCTCGCTGGAGTCTGGATTTGAAGTTTTTTTGTTGTAATATAGCAACTTTCATGTCTGTAATCGCGTGACCAGAGAGATTGAAGTGTTCTCTGACTGGTTTATGAATGTTATAATTCTTGACATCTGATTTGTGTCCATTTATTCTTCTACGTAGAGACTGTCCAGTTCGACCAATGTACATGGCAGAGGGGCATTGCTGGCACATGATGACATATATCACATTGGTGGATGTGCAGGTGAACGAGCCTCTGATAGTGTGGCTGATGTGATTAGGCCCTTATGCTCAAATAAATTGGTTAGTCTCTAAGGTGCCACAAGTCCTCCTTTTCTTTTAGAGGGTAAATAAATTGCACTCAAAATATACCCAGGTTCCACCTCACCAGTTCGTTCTCCGGTAGGAAGTTGACCTGATATCTGGTGCTGCTTGGCACGGGGGAGACCTGATTGAAAAGATTGTGTGTTTCAGCCCAATTTTCAGTGTAGTTTCTCTTTCACACACACACACACACCCCCAACTCTACACTGAAGTGCCACAAACATCGGACTCAGCAGCCTCCCCTCGCCCCACACATGAATCTGTGGGATCCAGCCCATCCTCATAACCCCCAAACATACCAAAGACTCTGGTTCCCTTCAGGTGCTCCCACCACGACAACAAGGAGGAAAGATCCATCCCCTGAATCCCCTCCCGCCAAAGGCTACATGGGCCTCCCCAGAGAAATAACTCGGGCCTATAGTGACAAACCTCCGAAATTGGTTTTATGTAAGCAGGGCCCAAAACGCCTGTATAACAGCTGCACAGGGAAGTTACAGTGATTTGGTGCCAGCTTTCGATGGCTTTTATATTTAACCTCAACTCTGAAGGGCCTGGGCTGTGCAGTGCTTAGTGGGTGGATGGTTTTTACCCTGCCAGCCCCGGCTGGCTTCGGAGCTGCTAGGGCAGAGTCTGCTACATCTTCGAAGAGCAGCCGTGAGCTTGGCCCAGTGCTCCTCGCAAGCCGTGCATGAGAGCATGTTTGCAGTTCAGAAAGGAGAGCAGACCACAGGCCCACGCCCTGGAGGAAGACTGGCTCCCTTGTGACATTTCAAAACTGGCTGTGGATGAAGTGGGTGCATATTCTAGTCATGAGCTAGTAATTCATCCCTGTAGTTAGTATTTATAAGTACAGCAGCCCTTGTCGGATAAAGTGGCCCAGCCCCTGATACACCGTAGTGAAACATGCCTTACTTGAGCACTCTAAGTTTTCAGGGGATGGGAGGTAGTTTACCGCTTCTCTCCTCTTCCCCCCCCCACCCCCCAGCAAGAACCCAATCCCCCTTTTCCTGCCCCACAAAACAGTGTGAAAGGAAGTGAGCTGTAGCTCACGAAAGCTCATGCTCAAATAAATTCGTTAGTCTCTAAGGTGCCACAAGTACTCCTTTTCTTCCTCCCAGAAAGGAGAGGAAGCCTGGCCTGACCATTTCCCCTGCCCTGCTGCCACAGGCTCCCTGGCTGAAGGGCTAGAAGCAACTTGCCCTTTGCAGAATTCTCTTTCCACTCCCTTTGCCTTAACGGAGGCTCTGGAACTGGACTGTGCGCTATATAGGTGTGTTTACGGCTCCAGCGATGGCTCCAGCAAAGACAGGGGCAAGATGGATCATTTCATACTTTATGGAAGGCTGGGACACAGCCTCTGTTGATCCTGCCCCCTCGGGGATGAAACGGACTGCATGGGACAAGCCAACTCAGTGCATGCTCACAATGAAGTGCCTTGTGCACAGACTTCTCATCAGACCCCCGGCAAGAGCAGGGGCTGTTTTTATCATCTTTTTCTCACAGCAGGAGAGTCTGTCCTAGATCCCAGTAACTTTCGGTGGTGAGACACCAGCCTCAGAATATGAGGCCGGGCTGGCCTCCGTAAGTGTATGTGAGCGGAGTGGAGCCTGGAACGTCTGGACACACACGAGCCTTCCAGGGGGCGGCTCAGGGAAGAGAGCTTCCCAGCTTGGAAAGACAAGTGGGAGTTCTGCTTAAGCTGGCACATTAAAACTAGCAGTGTAACCAGGAGCAACACAGGGGGCAGCTTAGGCTAGCCCCCGAGCACAAACCCAGCTAGACCCACTGCGTAGATTCAAGCAGCTACCCCTGACCCCGCTGTTGTGTTTAATGCACTAGTGCAAGCAGAACTAGCCCACGTCTCCTCAGCCTGGGAAGCACGCTCCCAAGTGAAGCGTAAACGGACTTAAGAACGGCCAGACTGGGGCAGTCAGACCAAAAGTCCATCCAGCCCAGCATCCTGGATCCCGGCAGTGGCCAGTGCCAGGTGCCACAGAGGGAACGAACAGAACAGGGAATCATCAAGTGATCCATCTCCTGTTGCCCATTTCCAGCTTCCGGCAAACAGAGGCTAGGGACACCATCCCTGCCCATCCTGGCTAATAGCTATTGATGGACCTATCCTCCAGGAATTTATATAGTTCTTTTTTGAACCCTGTTATGGTCTTGGCCTTCACAACACCCACAGCAAGGAATTCCACACATTGGCTGTGCGTTGTGTGAAAAAATACTTTTGTTTGTTTTAAACCTCCGGCCTCTTAATTTCAGTTGGTGACCCCTGGTTCTGAGGAATAAGTAACGCTTCCTTATTTACTTTCTCCACACCCGTCACAATTGTATAGATCATCATATCCTCCCTTAGTCATCTCTTTTGCAAGCTGAGAAATCCCCCTTTTAGTAATCTCTCCTTAGAGGGAAGCTGTTTCGCACCCCCAATAATTTTTGTTGCCCTTCTCTGAACCTTTTCCCCTATATCTTCTTTGAGATGGGGCAACCACATCTGTACAACATGTTCAAGATGTGAGCGTACCATGGATTCCCCCCTCCCCCACGCTATCTCTCCCTTTCCTAATGATTCCCAACATTCTTTGGAATGGAGAGGAGAACTATACACAATGCCTCCAAGATCTTTCGTGAGTGTTAACAGCTAATTTAGACCCCATCGTTTTACATGTATCGCTGGGATTATGTTTTCCAATGTGCATTACATTGGAAGGAGGGTAAAGCAGAAGGGATGACTCCCCCCTCTCCCTCCTTACATCCCTCTTGGACAGCAGCCCTGCCACTGGGCCCAAGTGCTGGGCTCCAGGATAGACAAGGGCCACTTACCCTAGCCCATTCCTTGCCCCTGGTGCTAGCAACGGCCTGCTTTCCAGTTGCAGGCAGATGAAGGAGGGAACAAGAGCCAGCATTGCTGGTTTGTGAAATACCCCTCGGGAAGAAGAGACTTGGCGAATTAGTTTTTAAAGCTGATTTTTATTTCATGGTCTCCAGATCTCTTCTGAAAGAGTTAAAAGGTTTGCTAAGTATGTGCACAGGCAGCTTGACGACCAGGCAGTGACCCTTCCGGCTCACGTGGAGCTGGGTCTCCCTGCTTACATTATGAAACCTCTGAGACAGATGCCTGGGTCAATAAAAAAAGCCAAACACCCCCACCCACTAATCCCAGACTGCTCCCCCTTTTAAGCCTGCTATGGATGCCTGGCAGCACTGCAATCAATACTAGATCAACCTGCCAAGACGCAGACACTGCCTGCTGCTGTGGCCAATAGCACTGCTCAACGACTCTCCTTCACGCCAACGTGGCCTCAGCAGCAAGCACGCTCTGCCTCCAACCACACCACCGAGACTGCAGGACCACCACAAAACCTGGCGTACAGCCTACTCCTAGAGCAAGGCAGCTGGGAGGCCATAGGACTGGGGACGCCACCAGATCCCAGGCTGGGAAGCCATGGTGGGGAGGAAACCGTGTGGAGAGGGAGATGTGCCGTTTCGGGAGGGAAGTGGAAACGTGACGTGCGACGTGTCAGCTGTCAGTCCCATCGCCCCAGGATGGATGGATGGAAGAGCAGCTTGGCAGCGGTAACCGCATCCCACCGCTCCGTGGAACGGGAGCGCTTCCCACTGCCGGCACCGCGCTCCCCCAGCTTGCGCAGAGTGCTTTCGGATCACTAGGAGTCCTGCCAGACACACAACTAGACAGATTAAAAAAGAAGTCAATTGTCTTTCCCCATCCCCCCACCCCCCCAAAGATATAGGTTCACAAGCCATGGAGTGACCCCGACTCCATTGAGACAGGCCTGGCCCAGCATCCAGTGGCATTTCTAGTCCGAGTCACTGGAATCCAAGAGGAAAATCTCATGGTAGTAGTCCGGATCGTCGACGTCCCCCTGCAGCAGTGCAACGGTGAGAGCCCACTGGAACAAGCACACATCATCGTCCTCCTCCTCGGAGCTCTCGGAGGGAGAGGGATTGAAGGCCTGCAACAGGACACCAACAACGTGCTTATCCCACACGGGCAGGAGCCCACAGAGCCCAGCTGGGGAAGATGGAACCGGCCCCACCCCCTGCAAGGTGTGGTATATCCTGTTCACCAGCCACGACTTGGGTGGAAGTTTTATCTCCCACAGATCTGCCCTGGGGAACTAGGGTGTCCCGACAGCCGCTAGCAGGAGACGGACATCGGGATGTTGAGGGAGGACCAGCCGGGCAAGACTTAGGAGCAACAGCCAAGAGCTCCTCACCAGCCCATCCCCCTGCTAAGGAGGCTGCAGCTTCCTCGGGGGACGTGCAGCAGCTGCTTTGCGGCAGGCAGGACCGGCCTCCAAGCGCTAAGCGGCAGACGGTCGCTCTTCTTCTAGGCCCTGATCCAGCCGAGTACGGAGTATCATGGACCTCAGGGGACATGATCGGGTGCTGGAAGTTGGGCACACGCTTAAGTGTCTTGCTGAATTAGGGGCCCAGAGTAAAACCCTGGCAGCCACTCTCGGTTTATTTTTTAACTAGAACACATTTGCCAGACTGGCAGGAGGCAGTCTCCCCACCCCATGCTGGCTAGTGCCAACAGCTGTCAACGGGGATCACAACTTAGGAGAGATTCAAGCTGCTTTTGCTCACCACCGGGCCTGCCCTGCATGGAGGTCTCTGTCGAGGGGGCCACACCCTGGCCGGGAGCTCATGAAGGTAGATGCATTCCGATTTAAAGGGACAGCGGCCACGGCCACGGGCAAAGAACTTGCATCTTATTTTCCTGGGAGAGTTAGAAGAGTTGTGTTAAACTCAGATGGAAATTCAGGGGTTAGTTCTTCCTGCAGGTACCTGCCAACACTAGACCCAGAGAGCCAGCCTCTCACCCCTCTAGCAAGAGCCATCTCTGTAAGGGAACACTTTGAACAGCAAAGCCCATCATGCAAACCCCATCCCAGCAAGCAGAGGAGCCAGCCACCTACCCAGTCCGCGCCTTGAAGGTTTCTATCAGCTTCTCCTTTTCGTCCATGTTGGAGACCCAGTATTTGTGCGGGATGAAGTAGCTGGACGTGACCCGGCACTCGGGGCAGGCCCTGTGGGCAGAGATACAGTGTGCATGGGCCATTTGCAGCCAACAGGCGTGAATGAGAGGGTGAGGCAGAGAAGGGGGCTCCACCAGGCCGGCAGAGCGCCGGCTCCAGGAATCAGCGACTCCAGGCCAGCCCCTCGGCAGCTAACACTGCTACCTCCTTCTAGACCCATTGCACTGGTCTGTGCTGTGCCCTAGATGCCATTAGAATAGATTTCCCACAACAGGGATGGGCCAAGACAACAGGACTTCCACCAGGGGGCTGGAGGGTTGTCGCTGTGGTTGCTCACTCCATGGCCTGCCCTAAAAGCTCCTCTCCTCCCCCCCGCAGCAATCAGTGCGGCTGCCAAGCCCAAGCCACCCATCAGATTGCGGCTCTTCGTAACAAGGGAAATGGGACCAAGCCTCCAACCCCAGGTTAGCACGTGGGACCCATGTGGGATAGCCAGGAACAGGACTCCAGATCCCCACACGTACTTGATCACTGCGTTCTGGAACTCCCTGCTCTTTCGCCACTTGCGGATGCAGCCGACGCAGTAAGCATGGCTGCAGTTGGGGAGGATGCCGAACACGCGCTCCTCGGGCAAGGCCTTCTCATAGACCTTGTCCATACAGATGCCGCACACCACGTCCTCGCTCCGCAGCTCCCCCACCGAAGCAGCAGCTGCTCCCAGCCCACCAGCTGCCTGCACAGAGCAATACAGCCAGCTAGCACTCGGAGACAGAGTCCCCTTCCTTGATAGGATCATAGAAGATCAGGGGTGGAAGGGACCTCAGGAGGTC
This sequence comes from Eretmochelys imbricata, assembly GCF_965152235.1. Lineage (NCBI taxonomy): Eukaryota > Metazoa > Chordata > Testudines > Cheloniidae > Eretmochelys > Eretmochelys imbricata. Next base: position 11,454,221 of record NC_135592.1, on the reverse strand, counting down.
ATCTAGTCCAACCCCCTGCTCAAAGCAGGACCAGTCCCCAATTTTTGCCCCAGATCCCTAAATGGCCCCCTCAAGGATTGAACTCACAACCCTGGGTTTGGGTTTAGCAGGCCAATGCTCGAACCCCTGAGCTCTCTCTCCCCCCTTCCACACAGGTGGGCTGCCTCATCTTCCCCAGGCCGGGCTCCTCTGAATAGCCACCCTGCTTTGGAGAGGGCCAGTGCCTCAGCTCTGGGCATGAGAAGAGCCGGCTTTCTGCAGACCCCTGCCAGGCAACAAACAGGCCCATAGACAGGGGAGTGGGAGGATCGCACCAGCTTCCCCCTACAGAAACAATTGCTTTCAGCCATATACTGCAAGTGTCTGGAGGAAGGACTCAGAGGAAGGATGGTCCTAGGGCATTAGCCTATTCGAGACATCTGGGATCAATTCCCTGCTCTGCCACAGACTCCCTGGGTGACCTTGGGGCGAGCCACTTAGCTTCTCGGTGCCTCAGTTCTCCATCTGTGAAATGGGGACAATAGCACTGCCCGGCCTGACAGTGGTCAGGAGGATAAATGCATTAAGGATGGAGAGGTGCTCAGATACCATGGTGACAAGGGCCAGGTAAGCACAATAGACAGACATCATAAGAGCATCCCATTGAGAACGTCCGAGTGGCAATATCATCTTCTCCCCCACCCTCCCACCCAGAGAGTCTCACCCACCTCTAGGGTTTGAGGTGCCGGGACAATCGCCTTGTTAGTTGCGGCCTCTGGTGCCAGGGAAGTTCTCTGCAATCCCAGATCCCGTGGTCGGGAACCTGACCAGCAACACAAGAGTTCGGAGGAGATGCATTCACACAGGACAGAGGGCCTTCAAAAGCCAGCCCACAAAAGCACAGGCAGATCCCTACTGGCTGGATCCCGGCTCCATACAGCACCTCCCTAGTGGGACCCATCAGCAGCTGCAACCTTCTCCAGGCAGGTGGTCTCGTCAGCAGGAAGAAACATAGGGTACGCTGGACAGAAGCACGCTCCATCCATGCTAGAGCCCCCTAGGGCACGCCCACCCAGCCTCCCTCCTGACTCCGCTAATGTGCCAGCGGCCCTCACCTGATCCACGCCGGGCCTGCCTGGGGACAAACGCTCTGCTGACGGCCCCGTTTGGGGGATACGTGCGGACGGGGGCCGTCTCTTGACCTTCCTCTTCCTCCTCCTCAAACTCGGTGCTCAGCTGCCTGAAGTTCAGCTGCGTCACGCTGGGGACGGAGGGCTCCGAGCCCCGCCTGGCTCCTCCCCAGCTCCCAGCTGCTGCCTCTGGCCGGACGGCTGGCTCCGAGCCCCGGCGGCTCAGCGATAAGGCAGGTTGTGAGCCACATCTGCTCCACGCAGGGGCTGGAGGGTCTTGGATGTGCTGGTAGCTGGAGGAGTCAAAAGTTACAGGCTACACAGGGAGGGCCGGGGGGGGGGGGGAGAGAAACAGTCCTATCGGTCGGGTCACTGGGTCGCCCCGTTCCGCGCAGAATCTGATGCCACTGCGAGGACAGAGACACACCAGGGAACAGCTCATCTCCTCAGCAGTCGCCATGACAATGGAGCTTTCCAGAGCAAGTCTAAAGGATTTAGACACCTCTTCCATTCAAGTTCATGGCAGCGGCGTCTCAAGCCCCTCCACTGCTGTGGAAGTCTCCGGCCACGTCTACCCTACCCAGCCTCTGCTGGCACAGCCCTAGCGTACACGCCACATAGGCCAACAGGAGGGGGGGTTTTGGTCAGTGGAGGCATACCGCCTCCCTGAACCCCATTAGCACTCTTCCAGGGGGTTTATCAGCCTAGCTACAGCACCAGGGGGAAAAACAAAACACTTCCATGTCCCTGCCCAACATAAAACCGATACCGGCACAGCCGAGTGCCTCAGCCGAGGGCTTTCAGCAGTTGAACAAGCTACGGTCTCCCAAGCTCTGGGTTGCTACAGCCATCTTGCATCTCTTGGCTGCGATTGTGTCTATGTCTACACCAGCAGGAGTGGACCCTGTATTCCTCCACCCACGCAGCTCCACTGGGGAAACAGGTCTCAGGTGTTTTTCTCCAGCCTACCTAACCAAATCTCCACCCGGCTGGAGAATTACGGTTTCCATTTTAGACTAGGCTCTAGAGATTCTGCCCCTTCCCCCCCCGCCCCATTGCTCTTGACCCGGGGTGGGCAAACTACAGCCCGCCAGCCATTCTAATCCGGCCCTTGACAAAAAAATAAGTGACTGCCCCTGGTCTAGGGTATTTCTAAGGGGCCCATCACCTTGGTCTCGAGCCCAGATCTGCAGCATCCCAGGCAACATCCTTACCTGCAACGATCTCCGTAGCCGCAGAACCCATTCTGGAAATACCTGCAGATCTGGGCTGACTTCCGGTCATGGGAGAAACGGCAATTCTGACCCCATCTGCAGGCTCCACGGGCAAAGTTCCTGCAGAGAGAACAGAATCCATGTGGACTCACAGGCTGCCACCCCTCCAGTCTCTCCAGCTCCACATCAGCTTCCTTCGGACCTCAAGGGATACAGCTCCCACTCATCCATCAAGCTCACCCTGACACTTCCTTACTTCCCAGAGGAGTTCAGCGCCTTCCCCTGCCTGGGGAGGCTGCAGAAACTAGAGAGCGTTTCCTACTAGGGAGTAAAGGATGCTCAGCGGGGGCTGCACTGACAGCAGGATTCACTCTGTAGGCCTTGTGAGATGCCCAGATACCCTAGTGATGGGCATCAAACGCCAGGCTCTCATGCCAGGGGGGAGCAGAGCAGCTCCCTTGCGCTCTGTGCACATCAACAAAGCTTGAACACGGGACTGGGATTTGTAAGGGAGCTGACAGGGACTGGGCACCCAATTCCCACTGAAATTCAGGATTTGAGCACTTAACTCCCCTGGGCTGCCATGAAACCCCCAGCCTCAGGGCCTGCTGCACAGTCTGGGGTGCACTGAGGAGAAGCCCATGGATGAGGGGCCAGTGGAAGTGAGAGAGTGGAGACAGCAGCCACTAGTGAGATGCAGAAGGCTCAGGCTGCAGCTCAGCTCAGGTGCACTGGAAACCCAGGGGGCGGACACGTCCTATAGGTAGGGCACAGTGCACATCGCACAGCCTGGGGAAAGAGCTGGTGTACAGCAGCCTGGCTGATCTGGGGGGGCGGTTACATGCGATGGCTGACAGCAAGCAGGGAGAGCTAGCAGGGGCATGCCCCAGCCTCCAGCCCATCTCAGCACACAGAGAGAGAGTCCACCCCACTGCCAACAGAACCTGGGTAGAGGAAGATTGCTAGGGAGTCAGCGAGCCCCCAGAGGAAGAGCCAGGGGCAGGGGCGCAGGAGAAAGGCCACTGCACCCGGCCTAGCAGATCTGATTCAGGGAGCAGAAGCATGGCCAGGCTGGGTGAGGCAGGAGGGAAAACCCACAGGAATATTTTACCAGGGAGAGTCCCAGTCTCAGGCATGCTGACTCCAACAACAAGAGCCACAGGAGAGCTGGGAATGCACCTGATACAACTTCCCCAAATGCTTAACAGGGAGCGCTGATCGTTTCAAAGTCAGCAGCCCCCCAGGCCTCCCCCAGGCATGAGCCCCTCCCAGGTGGGGGGGGGGGGGAGGACAGGGAAGGGACGCCTGAAGTTTAAGAGAAGCAGGCCAAGAAGTTTGGCTGTTAAACACCAAACCATCCAGAGAGCCCGATGCAACAAAAGCTCGGTTTTGCCTGAAATTAGCACAAGAAGGGAAGTCAGAACCGGGGTCGGTGGGGAAACCCAAGGGGAGAGAAAGCAGACGCAGCCGTTTCTGGAGGTTTTGCTGTCTGGGCAGACTCAGCTGGCAAGATCCAAGGTCCTGGCCTGGCCTTTGCCACTCCAGGCAAACCGAGAGCCCCCCGCCAGCGCCGCAAAGAGCCTGCCCCAGCCAGACAATGGTGGCTCTGCCCACAGGCATCTCCCCCACGAGGCGTTACCTGCTGCGGACTCCCGCCCCATAGCGCAGGAGAAAGGGATCGGGGAGAGCCGCTTGCAGCCCTCCCTCCACACCTGGGCTTTTGTCTGGGTGGGGCTGCAGGGGCAGTTGCCAGAACCCGGAGCCCCAGCTCAGGAACCGCTCTCTGCCCCCGAGCTGATCTGCAAGCCCCCCCATACCTGCACAGGGCCCTAGAGCAGGGGCCCCTGCTGGGCTGAACCCCTCCAGCGGCGACCAGCGAGCCAGGCTCCATCCTCGCCCAAGCACAGGGCCGAAGTGCCTCTCCCCACCCCCAAGACCTCTTTCGGGGCGGGGAGGGGTTTAAACCAGCCTTCCCCAAGGCCGAGCCCATTGGCAAGACAGCGAGGTGAGGACACACCCAGCTGCCCATTCGTTTGTCAGTTTGCAGGAGTAAGGAGTGGTCCCCACCCACCCCCCCTCCACTGATCGGCTACCTGCGGTAGGTGCATAGGGGCTGGGGCAGGACAGGAGGGAGCCAATGGGCGAGCGAACAGGGCTTAACCCCTTCGTTGCTGCGCTTGGAGAGGTTGGAATTTGGTTTAGGTTGCAGCCAGAGCCAGACCAGAGGGAAAGACCGCCTCATCTTGCAGCCAGCTGGTACAACCAATGCTTGCAGAGAGCAGGATGGTCTCCCCGCCACCTCCATCCAACATGTGCCTGTAAAAACAGAACATTGCAAAACCAAAGGAGTCTATTGACACCTCAAACTGCAACCGAGACCAGGGCCACGGATGTTTGGCCCTCGTGACACCGGCATTAAAGGGAAACAAAGAAGGACTGAAAAAAGGCTTGATTTCCCAGGGGGGCGCGTGTGTGAAATAGACATAAACAGAGCGAGGAGCTCAGGCCGGTCCAAGAACAGCATCCAGCCAAAAAGCTGGACAGAATGGAACAAAGGCAGAATCTTCTGCTGAGCTCCCATGGGGCTGCTGCTCCTGAGGCACCCTCACAGGATGGTCTTGTGGAGAAAGCACGGGGCTGGGAGTCAGGAGCTCTGAGTTCCATTCCTGCTTCTCCTACAGATACCTTACTCTGGCTGAGGGCAAATCACTTGGGCCCAGCTCCTCGAAGGCATTGAGGTTCCTAACTTCCAGTGAAATCCATCAATAGGAACCGAAATACATTTGAGGAGCTGAGTCTTAATCTCTCAGTGCCTCAGTTCCTTATCGATCAGTGGGGATAACATTTCCTTTCTCTGTTTAGACAGTAAGCTCTTTGGGGCAGGAACTCCCGGTATGTACAGCACCTAGCACTCTGGGGGCCTCAGTACAATAATGAAACCCCAGGGCTGGGTGGGAGTGAGGTGGTGCCTACTCCGAGTGTCTTGCAATGGTTTGTTGCAATTCTTTGCTGCCTAATCTGGACAGGGCCTCTGTCAGGGTGTCTGTTGGGCTGGGAGAGAGGCAGGTCGGATTTAAATAAGCTGAAAGCATTGCCCCAGAGAGTTTACAGCGAAGGAGCTGTAGCTGCACCACTGTAAGCTCTCTAACGTAACCACTCGAAGTCGGGAAAGAGCTCGCTTGTTGGCTTAACTACTCCAGCCCCAGAAGCTCTCCCGCCCACACAGCGCTGTCCACACCAGCGCTTAGGTCGGTGTAACTTGCGTCAGTCAGGGTGGCTTTTTCACATGTAGATAGAGCCTGAGTTTCAGTTTCACTGATAAAAGAAAAGGAGGACTTGTGGCACCTTAGAGACTAACCAATTTATTTGAGCATGAGCTTTCATGAGCTACAGCTCACTTCATCGGATGTGACGCCCTGGAATTTTCAACAGCACAAAGGAAGGGGCTCCAGGGAGCCCCTGCCACTTCCTGCTTCACACCTGTTCTGTGCACAAAGCACAGTAAATGCAAGGAAATGGGATAATGGCTTCGGCTCTGTCCTTTTCTCTGCTACGCTCTGTAACCTGTTAGCCGCTGCCCTTGGGCCCCAGCTGTCCTGACCATTATAGCAGGTTGCTGCCTATTAGTTCTACCTCCCCAAACCCTTTCAGATCAGACTTGCTGTTTGTCCCCATTTATTTACGGAGGTGTAAAACCCTGTGCCTTGAGGGGCAGGGGGAAGAGGGGAGGCTACTAGCCTGTGAAGGGAGTAGTCCAGGTTTGGCACAAAACAAAACTTTACACACCACCTTACATTATAGTCCGTGCATGCTCAGAAATGCCCTCAGCTTCTTGCATCATATCACATGCACGTCTGTCTGTATTATAACAAAGATGGGCACATAGGACATGCATCCCTGCAGCTGCAGCCTGGTTGGACCCAGGCACTTTTATTTCTGCGTGTTTGCTTCTGCTGATAATTAGTCAGGCCCCGGTCCTGCGAACCCTTAGGCCCAGATCCTCAAAGGCAGTTAGGTGCCTAATGCCCATTGATTTCAATGGGTGTTAGGCCTTTCAATACTTTGAGGAACTAGGCTTTAGGCATTTGCTTAACCTTAGCACGAAAGTAGTGCCAAAGGGCCTAGGGGAGTTAGGTGCCTAAAAGTTCCCTCCACTGACTTTGATGGTACTAGTCATCTGCTTACACGGAAGCATGCCCCGGAAGCATTTGCAAAATCAGGGCCCTAATCATCGTAAGCACTTTGAACATACTGCACACTAGCTAAATGCTAAGTGTTATTTTTTTGCCAAGGCCCGGTACTGAATTCATTTGCTTAGCCTTCCAGAACAGAAAGCTGTGTGGAGCATCCAGACTAGCACATACAAACACACTCGCTTTAACTCAAGTTAACTGGCACTCAACCTCCAGTGGGGTCATACATAGACCATTCACAGGGCCTTAGATCCTGAAAGCTACTAAGGCACCGAATGCCCATTAAAATTAATAGAAATAACTTTGAGGATCTGGGCCTGAGTTCTAAAACTTAAGGGAGACAAGGGAATACCTTTAGTTGGACCAACTTCTGCTGGGGAGAGAGACAAGCTTTCAAACTTACACTGAGCTCTTCTTCAGCTCTGGGAGAAATAGATTGTTTAACATAAGTAGTTAGCACCTTTCAAGGAGTGGTTTAAGGTGGAGCGGAGTGTTAACACCTCTCCAGTCATGGGGGGTGGGGGGAATGGAGGAAGAAAAGAAAAGAGTGATGTGTGTTTTTTAGTGGATTATAGATTGTTACAATAGGCCATAAATCCAGTGTCTCTATTCAGTCCATGATTTTTAGTGCCTAGCAAAGTCATGCATGTAAGCTCCCAAGGCTTGTCTTTTGACAGTGTTGTGCAGGTTTCTAAAACTTCAGTGAGGCAGCATGCGCTAGTGAAATGAGCCTAGAGGTGCAACTCCCCTGCCACTTTTTAGAGTAACAGCCGTGTTAGTCTGTATTTGCAAAAAGAAAAGGAGGACTTGTGGCACCTTAGAGACTAACCAATTTATTTGAGCATAAGCTTTCATGAGCTACAGCTCACTTCATCTCACTGGGTGACTTTGGGCAAGTCACTTCACCTCTTTTACCTCGGTTTCCCCACCCTCTATAATGGATCTAAGAAGTTCCCCAGTGCACAGGGTTGTCGTGAGGACTAATTAGTTGGCATTCGTATAGGTTTTTGCAAATGCAAAGTGCTACATAATGATTGAAAGTTACCTTTACCAAAATAAAATACAGCCCTGGGCTCTTTTTTTTTTTTTTTTTTTATTTGCAGATGGGGTGGTGCTGGAACAAGACTCTTGGCAGCAGCTCATGTACCCCACCACCACAGCCACAGAGATCCCAAGCCCCTCGGCCACTGTGGAAGGGAAACAGATCCCTTCAGTCAGCAGTTCCCAAACTTTTCAAAGCTGAGGGCTCCTCTTCCCGGTGAGTCACTGGGCAGCAAGCTTGGTGTGAATTTACAGCAGGCCACCTCGCTGCACCGTACCGTGCTGCGTGGATTGGCACGTGCTGGACTTTCACGAGCTGCAGCGGTGAGCACACGGGACACTACGGGATGGCAAACTGGTGGACTGTAGCTTCAGCCCTTAGCTTACCCTGCAATAACTCACACTGTAGAGAAGCCCTGACTTTCATTTAGGCCAAGGGCACCATGGGTTTGTTACTGGTGTTTATAAACTTCAACTTCAGGAAAATGAAGCCAATTATGCCCCCTTTAGCTCCTAGAGGCTTACCTGTATTTTTAGAGCAAAGTATGTCACTTCCTCCCCTTTCCCACATGCCCCGATGGGCAGTGAAACAACTTTGCCCTTCAGACTCCTCCTTGACACTGGCTTTAGCACCCACTGGAATGAATGAGGCAGTTCACACAGAGCTATCGTTTCAGGCTCTTTGCAGACTCAGGCAGATATCTGCATAGGTCGTGCTCAAGCCTGTGGCACAAATTCCTCTCCCTCCTTGGTTTCAAGGACAAAACTATTTGGTGAAATCAGATGATCTGCTCCAAAAACAAACCTGCCCCTCTTCCTAGTTTAGTCAACAGCAAAACTTCCACGGGGCAGAGCTGAGCCCAGAGCGAGGAATTATTTGACAGGGTCAGGATTGGGCCCTAGCCAAATATTTATGGGGTTGTCTACCCCCACTCCCCACCTTTGGCTAAAAACCTCATGCCGGAGGTAGCGTAAGGAGCAGGTCACTGGCACAGCTCACAATTAGCAATGGGTCTGGTTGGGCTGAGTAGAAGAGCAAATGTGAAAAGTTGGAGGGTTTTTCCCAATGCTCTTAAACTAAGAAGTTTACGTAGCACAGTAACAAGCCCATGGTGCCCTTGGCCTTCCTAGCCATCACTGTACATACGGATCAGAGACGCACACCGAACGCAGATCTTCTTGCTCCAAAGGAGAGGCCTCCAGTAACTGCTGTAACAAAGAATCTCTGACAGGAGCCGTGTAGGGGCATGTAACGCAGCAGAGCAGCTCCCATTCCATTCAGAAGAGACACACGCAGCCGCTCTTGTTTGTTTATTACAACAGCTCTGGTACTTAGCATGCTTTGTTTGAATGGGCATTTCCCCAGGTGCTCTTCCAGCTGCATGGTTAAGGGTCCAGTTCTGCAGGCTGCTGTGTACCCTCCGTTCCCATTACCTCCATGGGAGACTGGAGCACTCAGCACAGGCTCAGGTTCTTAGGGCACTCATGAAAAAGTGTGACAAAATACCTGGTGGGTTTAGATCAGGGGTTCTCAAACTGGGGGTCGGGACCCTTCAGGGGGTTGGGAGGTTTTTACATGGGGGGGTCGTGAGCTGTCAGCCTCCACCCCAGCCCTGCTTTGCCTCCAACATTTACAATAGTGCTAAATATATAAAAGAGTGTTTTAATTTATAAGGGGGGGGGGTCGCACTCAAAGGCTTGCTATGTGAAAGGGGTCACCAGTAAAAAAAGTTGGAGAACCACTGGTTTAGATGCTGTGGGGGCCTGACCCGGCCCTGATGTCAACAGGAATTTTGCTATTCACTTCAGTGAGGAGGACTGGGTCTGTGGTAAGGGGAGTGTTTGGGACTCCAGCAGAGAGAATCTAAGGGCCTCTCGTATGTGCAGAATAGAAAGAATTCTTGCCCTAAAAATATTTTTGAAATCTGATGGACCTTTGCTCACGTGAGGTTTCTGCCTGTGGGGAGAAAACACAGCAGAGAATTTTCCCTTTGCTCAGGAACGCTCTTCTTCAAGGAGCCTGTGAACCAAACAGACAGAGGTGCTACATCGACAAGACGATTTAAGGTTGTATTAGATTGGCACAGGTCTTGCAGGGAATGCCGCTGGCGGCCTGTGTGGGGATACTCCCAGGCCTCTTCTAAAAATATGCTTTTAAAAAAATTCCACAAAATAGCCGGTCACTAAACCATCAAAACCCAACACAAAATGGAGCATCACAACCCTGTATTTGTGCACGGTTGGAAGAACGAGAGAGTAGTGCAGGAAACCGCTGTCGGCACAATTTACACCAACACAGCAGATTTGCTCCTGCTCAACTTCCCCGGGGGGGAGATGGATATTATTTGCACACCGTTCTTTGGCACGTATTCTGTATCCCACTAGACAGGTGGCCTGTTTTCCTAAGCACTGCCCTTAGCACAACTGTCCAGCACAGATGGCCCCACAGCTACCAAGGGACTGGCTGAGTCTGTTTCAATGCAACAGTGGCTTGAAAAAATTGATTACGAAGTAATTCTGTACAGCTCCTAGCACAATGGGGTCCTGGTCCATGACTTGGACTCCTACATGCTACGGTAAGATAAATCATATCCCTGCTCCTCCAGAAGACAGGCTGAGGGAACTGGGCTTATTCAGTCTGCAGAATAGAAGAATGAGGGGGGATCTGACTGCAGCCTTCAACTACCTGAAGGGCGGGTCCAAAGAGGATGCAGCTCAGCTGTTCTCAGTGGTGGCAGATGACAGAACAAGGAGCCATGGTCTCACGTTGCAGTGGGGGAGGTCTAGGTTGGATATTAGGAAACACTTTCACTAGGAGGGTGGTGAAGCACTGGAATGGGTTGCCTAGGGAGGTGGTGGAATCTCCATCCTTAGAGGTTTTTAAGGCCCGGCTTGACAAAGGCCTGGCTGAGATGATTTAGGTGGTGGTCCTGCTTTGAGCAGGGGTTGGACTAGAATATCCTGAGGTCTCTTCCAACCTTAATCTTCTATGAAACACACACTCAAGCCAGCTGCCTAATTTTATACATGCAAACAGTCCTATTGAAATAAATTGGACTAGCCGTGGGAGTAAAGTTACTTGAGTGAGTAAGCGTTCACATGATTGGCACCCAAGGCCCGAATCCTGCGACAAGCTTTGCGTGGATGGACTCCTGCCCCTGCGCAGAGTCCCATTAATGTGGGTGCAAGGACCCCTCTGTGCATTGCAAATGGCAGGATCCGGCTCTAAGAGGGACCCTCACAAAGCTCCGCCAAAAAACGGTAACTCCCAGTGACTCATCTAATGAAAGAGCTGTTGAAACTTTGCCCACAGGCAGGGCTGGGAGACACTACAAAGTGCTGAAGAAAGCATGGCAATGCGCTAAAAGTTTCTTAAATATTTAGGTCAGATTTATTTCAAGGTAAGTCAGTCTGTGACGCCGTTTATATTAAAAACACTTGGAGGTTTGTACTTCTAGCAAAAATATACATTTCAGTTTGAGGCTTGTTACAACATTGACAACGAGCAAAAGTTCCTCAAGCGATGAAGAGATCGAGAGCCCAGCATCTCTGGGGGCGAGGGCTGGCGGGGAGTCACAGCAGCCTCTCCATTCACAGCCTCGGGGCACTCCAGAGCAGGGGACTGGAGGGTCAGTACAGACACTTTGGAAAGGTACCAATCACAAACCCATCAGTCCGTCATTCACACTTCTCTGGCTCCTTTCACAAGAGGACTTCAAAGTGCTTTACAAACGGGAATTCAATCCAGTCTTACAACGCCTCTGTGAAGTAGGGAAGGAAAAGGACTAGCCTCATGAGACAGGTGGGGAAACTGCGGCAAGAGGGGAGGTATGACTTGCCAAAGGAGCCCAGCAAGCTGGCAAAGAGCTGGGAACAGGCCACAAAGGTCTCAACTCAGAGCCTCCTCCTGCACTAGCCACTAGACCAGGGGTTTCCAAACAGCAGATTGGGAGCTTGATGGACTATTGGTTCACTTCACAGTGATTTTTATGGGTGGTGCTAAGGGAACCAGCTAAGTTTGGGAACTGCTGCACTACACAACCCTCCTTCCATTAAATGTACATTGCTTAGTACTAGTGTGTGCAGCCATAAACCATACCTAGGAGGGGTAACGCCCCAGGAGTGAGAGAGCGTGTGTAAGACAAGGAGCATAAGGGTGGAATAGGGCTGCAGTTTTGGTGCAGATGACACGTCGGGGTCTGTACCAGCCCCAACCTCTGATATGGGTGCTTACTAGGGAGGACAGAAGAGGTGGGATTGCTAAGCAGTTATGGAAGGGAAACAGATTATTCCTCTGCTTCAGTAAGACATTATTGCACCAGGGTAACCCGTTACCCCAAGGGGGCGGGGAAGGAGTGTAATCCAGGTCCTTTAGCAAGCCTGCTCAGGACACCAGATGTGCCCTGCCCAGTCCTTTCACAGCCACCAGGTCTTCTCTGAAGCGTGCGCAAAAACAGCACTGCCTTATTCCAGGGACCTACTCCATGCGTGTCTCTAGAGGTCCCTTTGCTTACCTTAGAGACAGAGACGCACACACCCCATTAGACGTGCAGGGAGCTGGAGTCTGTTCTGCCTTGTGCGTCAGCAGATTTGTTACAGAACCTTTATTACCAGGCAGGATGCAGGAGCAGAAGAGAGCCCAGCTGAGCTCTCAGATCCCAGGCTGAGGCTGCAGGGAAAACTTTTTTCCACTTGTCAAGCTGAGCCCATTTGCTCTGGGATCTGTGAGACACAAAGATGGAGCTCCAGGCTGCCATTTGGCCTGCCACTTCTCAGAAGAGAACTGCATGTCCAGGCCTCCCTCTGCCCCCAATACACAGAGAAAGCTGGAGAAGAGCATCGAGGTAAACTCCCAGCGCCAAAGCCTTAGGAACTGTGCCAGCCAGTGGCTCTCACATTGCTTACACTGTGCTACCCAGACAGCCACCTGCTCATCTCAGAGCGATCATGGGACTAGGCCCTGCAGCGGTGCTGCGTTAATATCACCGTAAGGCAGCCGCAGTGCCACGGTCACCTGGGAGCTCCAAACAGCAGCACAACCTCCTCCCCCGCTCCTGGGCAGGTGGCGTTCCTCCTTCCGTCCTCCCCTCTACTGGTCCTGAGCTGGATCTCAGGTGGCTTTGGTCCAACTGTCCCAGGTTAAGACTAGACAGACTCCAAAAGCCACAGGCGGAGTGTAAGTGCTGCATGCAGACGGGACCTTGGGTCAACTGCTATGGTCCCAGCCAGAAAACCCGACTCAGCCTCGAGTCGCTGGGGATACAAAAGTGAGAGAACATGGGACTTCCATTTCGGAGAGGCAGACAGTACCACAAGCTGCGAAGAAGTCATGATATGAGATCGCTCTAGGTTCATTAGGGTGCCCAGCCCTTCGGTCAGACCACGAAGCCTGAAAGCTAAATTGGTACTTGCAGCTGCCAAAATGGCATCAATGAATAGAGAACTGCTAGGTGGCAGTAGATTGGGTCCAGCTGCTTCGTGCCTGGCCTGGCCTCTTCGAACAGGCTTCTCTCTCTACCCCATCATAAACCCCCATTTGTCACCATGATAAATGCAGTGTTTTTGCTTCCCAGCCCCCAAAATAAATAATACTTGGTATTTATATCACACTTTACAGCTTCAATGCTTTTTACAAACACTAACTAGTTAACCTTCACAGCCCCCCTGCAAGGGAGATTAAACTATTAGTCCCATTTTACAGATGGGGAAACTGAGGCAGGACAGTTTGACTTGCTTAAGGCCACAGAAAAGGTAGTGGCAGGGCTGGGATTAGGACCCAGGAGTTCAGGCATCTCAGACCAGTGCTCGTCCCTCTCCAGCAGCAGGTTTCCCTCACACTGCAGCATCAGTGCCTGCCGCTCTCCTAGAAATCTGACATGGAAGAGATCCAACAGGGCACACAACGTGTGCATGGGCCTGGCTGCTGCAGGACTGCTCCCCATGCTACTCTAACCTCTTCTATGGGATCAGCTGGGGGCACTCTGATCTGCAGAGCAGGAGTCATGCTTCAAGCTGTGCATTCACGAAGGCCTTTCCCATTCCCCATCAGCCCTTTACTTTGGAAAGCGAACGGGCCTCACAACCCCCACCAGCCCTGCTGGAGCTCAGTGAACGGCACAGCTGCAGGGTGCTACATTTTGCCCTATGCCAGGGGCTCCCCAGCAGTTTCATTCTGCAGACCACTTGGCAAGCAAAGGGTCTCCTCACGACCCACCCGCCCTATGCCCTCAAAAGGTCTCGCCTGCAAAGCTAGATCCGCCCCTGCGCGCGCCCATCCCATCTCAGCAGATTGGTGCAAGTGGAAAGTTTCACACACGACACCAGCACCTGAACCTAGAGTCAAAGTGAATTTACTGCTGGCTAGGGTCTAGGCTGCCCCAGAGACTGAAGGCCTGTCCACAGAGCCGGGGCAGCCCAGGCGGTGGCTGGGCAAGCTTCCCCCGGCGTGCTCCTCTCACATGCCCAATTCTGAGCAGGGAGGGGTCACGCCCTTCGCCCCACTAGGCGAGCTCTGTCTCCTCAGCCCACTCACGCTGTGGCATCCCTGCCGAGACTGCCAATGAAAGTGCCGATTAGTGCCAAGGGTGGTAGCAGTGCAGGAACTGGATTGAGAACCACCAGCTCATTGCACACAGGCCACTCAAGAGCCTTTGGATTTCCCACTCACTACAGGCTGGGGCTGGATCTGAGCGCATGACCTGGAGGCCAAAGGCCACTTACCCATCCTTCAACAGCTGCTCTGACCAAGCTGGAGTGTTGCATAGTGGGATCTGCAGTGGTGGGTCTTGGGCTCTTGGCAAATTACCAAAGCAGCCCCTCAGCTGGGCCAGTTTGGATGGCCTCAGTCTGATGACTTAAGCCCCCGAAATAAGTCAGTCACAGGTCACACTTGCTTCCAGGTCACCCCAGCAACCCATGCTGGGATAGTTTGGGGGAGAGACGCTACAATGTAGCTTAGTGATGGCTCCGGCCATTGCTGACACCAACCGCGCAGATGTGACCAGCCACAGCAGAAAGAGGCGGGACCCCAGGGATTGGAGGACACCAGTGTACTACAGTGTCTGTGGTGATGGGGAAGGCACCATTGTTGGCCTTACATTGAGAGGCCTCCTCTGGCTATGCCACAGGCTACAGTAGGAAGATCAACGGGGTGGGAAAGGAAACAGCAAGACAGAGAAATTACTATTACTGTTTTCTGTGACACCCTTGCCTCACCCGGCTCTGCTCACCACTGTCCCCTTCACAGCACAGCCGACCCTTCATCCTCCTAGATCAGCAGAAACTTGAGTCATTCTGACACTTCAAGTCTCCTCTGGACACCCTGGATCAAAGATTGGGAGCAACTGCGGTTTTAGCATCTGCTCTGAAGACTAAGTTGGTTCTTAAAGAGTTAACGCCCACTGCCACCATCCCCCCTACTCCATTTTCTAAGCCAATATAGGAGAGACAGGAAAAGCAGCCTTCCCCTTTGAAATCTAGGGCTACGAAGGACCAGCTCAGACCCAGCAGGGGGTCAGGTACAGGATTCCATGTTACAACCCACAGGAGTGATTCACAAGGCAGAGGAGAATGCACATCTCCCGAGGAAGGCATGCCTGTCTTGGGAATTCAGGAGACTAACCAAAGGTCTCTCCCCGGATGAAGCATCAGTACCCTTCATCAAACAGTCTGGCCTTTCTCTGGGAGATTCTCTCTCGATGGATGGATGCGAGACACTTCCTTTTGTTCCAATGTTCCAGGCTTTACAGCTCTGGCCTAAGAGTCTTCCGAGTGCAATACAAAACCAATGCACAACGGAGAGGTGATGTAAGTGCTGCTCCTGGATCTGCCGGATAATCGAGGTATGGAATGGTCTCATTACATCAGACCATACCCTTGTTACAATGCTGGTGCCGTAATCCCACCTTCTCTGCAATGCACGTAAACACGCGGGTCGCTTGGAAGGCAGAAGGGAGCGGCGTGACAGCTGGGCTGCGGAAACAGAAGCCTCGCTTATGTTTTGCCTTTGAGGTTCATAAGTGTGTGTTAACGGAAGCCCGGGCTTAGCACGCAGTAGCCATGAAGTCTCGTGGCAGGTAGGCCTAGGTACCATATGCAGAGATCATCTAGAAAATAGTTCCAAGTAGAAGAAATGGAAGACGTTGGTTGGGGGAAAAGGGGAGGCTTCTCAGTCACCATTCAAAGTGTTTTGCTCAGGATCCATGGCTTTAAAGCTCCTCAGTACATGTCCTTGTAGATTTCCTGCAGGAGCGGGTGCAATGAGGTCTCCGTCTCTGTCTTTTTAATCTTCTGCACCAGCTGTGCATGCTCGGTCACCAGCTGCCGCAGGTCAGCCATCTTCTGGAGCAGCTTGGGGAAGAGGTACTGAGCGTCCGGGTGGTTGGCCTGCAAGTGGAACTCCAGGGCCTGGAGGATGTTGTCCTGTATCCCCTCCACCTGCTTCACGTCCATCAGGCCAGGGCGGTCTGCAGGGAGAGGATTAACGCGACTCAGAGCGCTATCTACACCACTCCCCTGTTGAGTGCTACCCAGAGGGAAACAGACAGCTGCTTAGGGTTAGGGTCATACAGTGAATCAGAAGTTCGTGGTCCCTAGCCTTGTGTTCAGGCAACTCTCTTCACTGGGCATTTTGGGGATGGGGGCTCCACCCCCACCTTCCCTGTCTGTCTTCTGTGTTTGTTATGGCCCAACCGCAGAGCGGTGCCAGGGAACACAGATCTTGGGAGTCACTGGAAGGCTTCAGTTTCAGCTGTACGTTATTCTTCCCCCTATTAATCCATTAATCCACTCTGTAGTGCACCGCTCCTGTTCCCAGCAGGAATGGCCTCAGACCCACTCCCCCCAACCCGAGCCCCATCCCTGGCCTTTTTAACAGGTGCATGGTTGATGGGCCCCAACTCACCCCCACACAGGATAATGGCAGCCACGAAGAGAGACAGGTCGCTGTCGTCCAGCTCCAGGGCATTGAACTTCACGGCAAACTCAAACTTGGGCTCCATGATCTCGCTGAAGGGCTTGCGCAGGCTGCGTAGAAACTCGCGTGTGACGAACCCGTTCCCGTTGGCCACCAGAAGCCCGTCCTTGTTCATGATGGAGGCCAGCATGGCGAAGATGGCTTCATGGACCCCGTACTTCAGCAGAGTCACCTGGTCGTTCAGGTAGAGGCCGAGGAAGCTGGGAATGCTCTTGGCGAACTCGGTGAGCTCCCGCACTGTCTCCACCGTGGTGCACTGGCAGCGGTAGAAGACGTGGACCCCAATCTCCTTGTATGGGGGGATCCCGTTGACAAGCTGCTTCCAGACCAGCCCCTTTTCTGCCTGCCACAGGGTGTCCATGTCATGGATCACGAACGGCTGCATGGAAGAGAAGCAAACGGTCAGGATCTCTGCAATGGGGACTCGAGCTGCTGGCCGTACAGAGCGATTGTGCTTTTACCTGGCCCTGGTGTGGAAGATCATTCAAAACCCCATGTGTCCCCAGCCTTCCCTTGCATGTAATGGCAGCTGCAGCTCCGGGCCTCCCAACTGCAAGAAGCCTGCAGCTGTGCCCTGGAGATCCAGCAGCAAGCACTGCAGAGCAACCAAGGTTGTGTGCTATTAGCAGGTCATAGGAAGCCTGGAAGCACCAAGGCCTCCATTCACAGTAAAGCTCACCAGACAGTCACCAGATCAGAGACAGTAATAGCATGTCGTTCGACTGCTGTGGCAAGCTTCCACCCGGCACGTCAGCGTTTTATGTTGCACGGGGCTGCCGCAGCCAGAAGCCTGTTGAACGGCAACAGCGAGAGGAGGGCTGCAGCACGTCAGGAAGCGGAGGACAACTATCACTCCTCCAAGCTACTTTTAGCCCTGGTTGTTGGAGATGCTGATCATTTCCGCGACTCCAGGCAAACCTTTGCGGAGCATCAGGAACCTTGAATGGTGGGAGCATGGTGCTGTACATGAATCAAGTCAGCACGGAAAGGAGGAGGAGAAGTGGGTGAATTCCCCAGCTGGTTTTAAATGGAACTGCTGCAGTTCATGACAACAGGTAGTGGAGAGTGTTGGTGCAGGGTTATAACTCCATCTCTGAATGGCAAAGCACTTCTAAGGCTGGGGAAAATCTATCTAGAAAGACATTTCCCCAATACAACCCCCTATCCTCACCCCACCCCCCCAAAGAAAAAGTAACGAAGAAATGCATCAACAATGTCAAATACTTGATAGGATCGTAGAAATGTGGGACTGGAAGGGACCTCGAGAGGTCACCTAGTCCAGTCCCCTGTGCTGAGGCAGGGCCAAGTACAGCTAGACCATTCCTGACAGTTACAGTCTATTTCAGAAAGACATTCCTTTTGGGCATATGCAAATCATTAACTCCATGGCACCAGGAGTCAGAAAATTGCCAGCAATGGACGTGCTGGAAATCACTAGCGTGAATGGACTTGATAGTCAGTGCTATTAATTTACCTCTGGTTAACCAGTTCTTAAAACCTCCAGTGACGGGGATTCCACAACCTCTCTTGGAAGCCTGTTCCAGAGCTTAACTACCCTTATTGTTAGCGAGTTTTTCCTACTATAACACCTAAAATTCCACTGCTGCAGATTACTGCTTGTCCTACCTTCAGTGGACAGAGAACAACTGAACCCCATCCTCTTTATAACAGCCCTTAATATATCTGAAGACTTATGAGTCTAAAGAAAAGGAGTACTTGTGGCACCTTAGAGACTAACCAATTTATCTGAGCATAAGCTTTCGTGAGCTACGGCTCACTTCATCGGATGGATACTGTGGAAAATACAGAAGATGTTTTTATACACACAGACCATGAAAAAATGGGTGTTTATCACTACAAAAGGTTTTCTCTCCCCCCACCCCACTCTCCTGCTGGTAATAGCTTATGTAAAGTGATCACTCTCCTTACAATGTGTATGATTGGAAATGGCCCACCTTGATTATCATACACATTGTAAGGAGAGTAAAAAGAAAAGGAGTACTTGTGGCACCTTAGAGACTAACCAATTTATTTGAGCATGAGCTTTCGTGAGCTACAGCTCACTTCTTCGGATGCATACCGTGGAAACTGCAGCAGACTTTATATATACACACAGAGAATATGAAACAATACCTCCTCCCACCCCACTGTCCTGCTGGTAATAGCTTATCTAAAGTGATCATCAGGTTAGGCCATTTCCAGCACAAATCCAGGTTTTCTCACCCTCCACCCCCCCACACAAATTCACTCTCCTGCTGGTGATAGCCCATCCAAAGTGACAACTCTTTACACAATGTGCATGATAATCAAGTTAGGCCATTTCCTGCACAAATCCAGGTTCTCTCACTCCCTCACCCCCCTCCAAAAACCCACCCCCATACACACACAAACTCACTCTCCTGCTGGTAATAGCTCATCCAAACTGACCACTCTCCAAGTTTAAATCCAAGTTAAACCAGAATGTCTGGGGGGGGGGCGGGTAGGAAAAAACAAGAGGAAATAGGCTACCTTGCATAATGACTTAGCCACTCCCAGTCTCTATTTAAGCCTAAATTAATAGTATCCAATTTGCAAATGAATTCCAATTCAGCAGTTTCTCGCTGGAGTCTGGATTTGAAGTTTTTTTGTTTTAAGATAGCAACCTTCATGTCTGTGATTGCGTGACCAGAGAGATTGAAGTGTTCTCCGACTGGTTTATGAATGTTATAATTCTTGACATCTGATTTGTGTCCATTTATTCTTTTACGTAGAGACTGTCCAGTTTGACCAATGTACATGGCAGAGGGGCATTGCTGGCACATGATGGCATATATCACATTGGTGGATGTGCAGGTGAACGAGCCTCTGATAGTGTGGCTGATGTTATTAGGCCCTGTGATGGTGTCCCCTGAATAGATATGTGGGCACAATTGGCAACGGGCTTTGTTGCAAGGATAAGTTCCTGGGTTAGTGGTTCTGTTGTGTGGTATGTGGTTGTTGGTGAGTATTTGCTTCAGGTTGCGGGGCTGTCTGTAGGCAAGGACTGGCCTGTCTCCCAAGATTTGTGAGAGTGTTGGGTCATCCTTTAGGATAGGTTGTAGATCCTTAATAATGCGTTGGAGGGGTTTTAGTTGGGGGCTGAAGGTGACGGCTAGTGGCGTTCTGTTATTTTCTTTGTTAGGCCTGTCCTGTAGTAGGTAACTTCTGGGAACTCTTCTGGCTCTATCAATCTGTTTCTTTACTTCTGCAGGTGGGTATTGTAGTTGTAAGAAAGCTTGACAGAGATCTTGTAGGTGTTTGTCTCTGTCTGAGGGGTTGGAGCAAATGCGGTTGTATCGCAGAGCTTGGCTGTAGACGATGGATCGTGTGGTGTGGTCAGGGTGAAAGCTGGAGGCATGCAGGTAGGAATAGCGGTCAGTAGGTTTCCGGTATAGGGTGGTGTTTATGTGACCATTGTTTATTAGCACTGTAGTGTCCAGGAAGTGGATCTCTTGTGTGGACTGGACCAGGCTGAGGTTGGTGGTGGGATGGAAATTGTTGAAATCATGGTGGAATTCCTCAAGGGCTTCTTTTCCATGGGTCCAGATGATGAAGATGTCATCAATATAGCGCAAGTAGAGTAGGGGTTTTAGGGGATGAGAGCTGAGGAAGCGTTGTTCTAAATCAGCCATAAAAACGTTGGCATACTGTGGGGCCATGCGGGTACCCATAGCAGTGCCGCTGATCTGAAGGTATACATTGTCCCCAAATGTGAAATAGTTATGGGTAAGGACAAAGTCACAAAGTTCAGCCACCAGGTTAGCCGTGACATTATCAGGGATAGTGTTCCTGACGGCTTGTAGTCCATCTTTGTGTGGAATGTTGGTGTAGAGGGCTTCTACATCCATAGTGGCCAGGATGGTGTTATCAGGAAGATCACCGATGGATTGAAGTTTCCTCAGGAAGTCAGTGGTGTCTCGAAGGTAGCTGGGAGTGCTGGTAGCATAGGGCCTGAGGAGGGAGTCTACATAGCCAGACAATCCTGCTGTCAGGGTGCCAATGCCTGAAATGATGGGGCGCCCAGGATTTCCAGGTTTATGGATCT
The DNA here is from genome assembly GCF_965152235.1 of Eretmochelys imbricata. Classification (NCBI taxonomy): domain Eukaryota; kingdom Metazoa; phylum Chordata; order Testudines; family Cheloniidae; genus Eretmochelys; species Eretmochelys imbricata. The sequence goes on along the minus strand of NC_135592.1, from coordinate 11,433,627 downwards.
TGGGTAGTAGACAGAATATCCCAGGTCGGGGTTCCAGGGGTGTGTCTGTGCGGATTTGATCTTGTGCTTTTTCAGGAAGTTTCTTGAGCAAAGCTGTAGTTGCTTTTGGTAACTCTCAGTGGGATCATAGGGTAATGGCTTGTAGAAACTTCCGCTGACGTGCACGGGCTGAAATTGTGGAAAAGCAGCATCACTTGCCCCATAACCTCAGCCATGCGGAACGCAATGCCATCCACAGCCTCAGAAACAACTCTGACATCATAATCAAAAAGGCTGACAAAGGAGGTGCTGTTGTCATCATGAATAGGTCGGAATATGAACAAGAGGCTGCTCGGCAGCTCTCCAACACGAGTTTCTACAAGCCATTACCCTATGATCCCACAGTGAGAAACTGCTGAATTGGAATTCATTTGCAAATTGGATACTATTAATTTAGGCTTAAATAGAGACTGGGAGTGGCTAAGTCATTATGCAAGGTAGCCTATTTCCTCTTGTTTTTTCCTACCCGCCCCCCCCCCAGACATTCTGGTTTAACTTGGATTTAAACTTGGAGAGTGGTCAGTTTGGATGAGCTATTACCAGCAGGAGAGTGAGTTTGTGTGTGTATGGGGGTGGGTTTTTGGAGGGGGGGTGAGGGAGTGAGAGAACCTGGATTTGTGCAGGAAATGGCCTAACTTGATTATCATGCACATTGTGTAAAGAGTTGTCACTTTGGATGGGCTATCACCAGCAGGAGAGTGAATTTGTGTGGGGGGGTGGAGGGTGAGAAAACCTGGATTTGTGCTGGAAATGGCCTAACCTGATGATCACTTTAGATAAGCTATTACCAGCAGGACAGTGGGGTGGGAGGAGGTATTGTTTCATATTCTCTGTGTGTATATATAAAGTCTGCTGCAGTTTCCACGGTATGCATCCGAAGAAGTGAGCTGTAGCTCACGAAAGCTCATGCTCAAATAAATTGGTTAGTCTCTAAGGTGCCACAAGTACTCCTTTTCTTTTTACTCTCCTTACAATGTGTATGATAATCAAGGTGGGCCATTTCCAATCATACACATTGTAAGGAGAGTGATCACTTTACATAAGCTATTACCAGCAGGAGAGTGGGGTGGGGGGAGAGAAAACCTTTTGTAGTGATAAACACCCATTTTTTCATGGTCTGTGTGTATAAAAACATCTTCTGTATTTTCCACAGTATGCATCCGATGAAGTGAGCTGTAGCTCACGAAAGCTTATGCTCAAATAAATTGGTTAGTCTCTAAGGTGCCACAAGTCCTGCTCTTTTTGCGAATACAGACTAACACGGCTGTTACTCTGAAACTTATCAGTCTAAGTAAGTCACCCCACTTTGTCAACAAACCATTGATAACTACTCTGAGTACAGTCTTTCAACCAGGTGTGTACCCCCGATAGTAATTTCATCTAGACCAGTGGCTCTCAACCTTTCCAGACTCCTGTGCTCCTTTCAGGAGGCTGATTTGTCTTGCGGACCCCCAAGTTTCACCTCACTTAAAACCTACCAGCTTACAAAATCAGACATAAAAATACAGAAAAGCGTCACAGCCACTAGTACTGAAAAATTGCTTCCTTTCTCATTTTTAACCATATAATTATAAAACAAATTACAACCCCAGGTTGAGAAACCCTGATATAGTATATAAAGCAGTATATTGTCTGTTGAAAATTGTCTGAATTTTGTCTGTAGGAACATTGTCTGTATGAAATTTTAGTCTGTACTGACTTCGCTAGTGCTTTTCATGTAGCCTGTTGTAAAACGAGGCAAATATCTAAATGAGTTGACATACCCTCTGGAAGACCTCTGCGTACCCCTGGTGGAGAACCACTGATCTAGACCACGTTTCTCTTGTTTCCTTATTAGAAGGTGACATGGGGCTGCATCAAAAGCCTTACTAAAAATCAAGATATCATGTCTACAGATTTCCCCCATCTACTAGGCCAAGAACCCTGTCAAAGAAGGAAGTGAGTTGCTTTGGCATGATTTGTTCTTGAATAATCTCTGCTGGCTATTACTTAGAACCCTATTAACCTCTAGGTACTTACAAACTGATTGTTTCATAATTTGTTCCAAGTATCAAAGTTAGGCTGACTGCTCTATAGTTTCCAGGGTCCTCTTTGTTCCCCTTTGTAATGATAGATACTATGTTTGCCCATCTCCAGTCCTCACCCATCCTTCATGAGTTCAAAGACCATCGCTAATAGTTCTGAGATTGCTTCAAAGTACCACAGTGTGAAGTTCAGACCCTGCTGACTTGAATACTTGTAACTTATTTAAATAGTCTTTGACCTGTTATTTCCCTAGCAACATGCCCTGTCCTGCCCTGCCTTGGAAATAAAGGCCAGTGCTTTTAGCGCCGTTATTAGCCCTCTGGTTTGCCCACCTGCGAGGAGCACTCACCGGGGTGCTGCCGGTCTTCCCAGTGAGGATGCCTCTTGCCTTATTTTTGGTCATGTTGAAGTTTTTCAGGTAGGCGTCGTAGATGTGCTTGGAGAAAGCTTTCAGGTCAGCCACCTGCGGGTTCTGGCAGCTGATCTCGCTTGCCGTCAGGCCCGCTACCAGCTTCCTCTTCTCTGCTTCTGGCATGCGGCCAAAACGAATGGCTGTTACGTAACAAAGTGGGCATGATCAACAAGTCCTGGGAGAAACCGCAAGGGGCTAGGGACACACACGTCTGCACTGGCATCAATGACACCAGCTCCTGACAGTAAGCACCCTGCGCGTACGGGACCCTGGCTCCATGGGAACCTCTTGTTTAAAGCCTTCGGTGTGACAGAATCATCAAGGCACCATGGTGCAGAGCTCCTCCAGGCTACACACTGCCTAGTGCATCAGTGTGAGGTCATTATAACCTCATGTTCCAATGAAGACTCTGTTTAGATCTACAGTGCGAGCTCTCCACTGCGGTAATTTGGGCTCTCAAGAGACAGAGACCTGCTCCTCGGACAGGCACTGCTCTTTGTTCAATAGGAGGATTGTTGGGCTTTAAACTACTGTGTTTTGGGTAAAACTGTCCGTTCCTATGCACGCTACACGTTCCAGGAACAGACAGCAATGACAGGTAGTTGCTTGGCTCAGTAGTCAATACTGCAAGGGATTGGCACTCGGACCACAGCCCGTGCTGCTCCAGACGAATGAGACCAAGGGGAAAGTTAAGGCCAAGCACTGGGTTTGGAACTAGCTAGACACCCAGAGCTACAGGGCTGAATCCAGAGACAATTCAGCCCTTAGGATAAAGTGAGTCGCGTACTGCGTGGGTCCTCTCTGCTCTGAGTCAACTCTGAGCCACATCCTGGCCTCTGCACCATTCCCTTTGGGCTGCTCCAGAGATGTGAAGAGTCCCTGTGCACAGGAGAACCCCTGAGTGGTGTAAAGGGGGCAGAGACAGCTCTTTGCCCCCCACTCCTGGCCCCCTCGGATATGGTGGGCATGCTAGGGGTGTGGTTGGGGCAACCTTGAAGCTGCTCTGATTTGCTCCCAGGCCTGAGCTGGCCTCCAGCCCCTCTCAGGACCAGAACAGAAATATGGCAGAAAAGCACTTACACCCACCCAGGCCCCTTCCCAGAACATTCAGCATCCCTGAGGCAAACCTTTGAGTCCCAGGGAACTTTTTGAGAGAGCAGGGGATTTGCTCTGGTGTCCGCCCCCCCTAAAGTTTCCCCTATTCCCCATTCCCACCCCCCCGTGCAGCATTCTGTGCACCCAGCTGCTGCTCCCCCCCAGAAGAGGCTGGACTGGGCATACACAGCTTTGGAGGTGAAAGGAGCTACAGGAAGGTAAAATGCTGTTTGCTATTTTTTCCTCTGGATGCCCTTTTGCTCTGTTGTCACTTGAAGGGACCTCTGTAGCTGCTTGGCTTCATTCAGGAATGAGACTGCCTCTGTCTGCACTGCACTGCAGACCTGACCGAGGTCTGGCCAGGCAGGACAATTTCTGTTTGCACAAGGGACTAGTGATGTTGAGAGCTCAGCTCGAGACATTTTAAAGTGGCACCAACTGTCAGAACCTGCTAGGCACCTGGCCTCTTGAAACCTGGCCCCTATGCGGTGTCTCAGTTGGGTGCCCTCGATCCTTTCGGAGAACATTGCACACCACACACACAGTTGCCACCCGCGCCCCTCACCGTTGTGTGACATGCCCAGCGAGAGGCATTTCTGGAAGCGACAATATTGGCACTTGTTGCGGTTCTTCCTCTGGATTTTACAGTTCCGGTCACACTTCTCGTACTCCAGCTTCATGCGGATCGTCCGACGGAAGAAACCCTGCGGGGGGGGGGGGCGGGGTGTTGCAGAGGGAGTCGGGAGAGAGAAAGCAGCATTACTAACAGTGCCTCAGAACAGCATCAGCTGACGCCTGCAAAAGGCTGCCTGCGGTGCTCCAGGCTTCGTGCCGCTCTGACCCTCTTAAAGGTTCACTCCGGGTGGAGAGGAGGTACCGGCAGCAAGCAGAGAAGCTGCCAAACGAAGAGATCACTTTCCACTCAGTCTTCTTGGAACAAAAAGAGCCTCTATCACAAGGGGGACGACGCAGAAGGCATTGCCGAGGGCCAGGGAAGGCCTTGATGTTTTGTACACAAGTCGAGAAACCAGGTGGTTGCAATACCACACATGGCCAGGAGGGAGAGACGAACAAAACAAGTTCTAACTTCCCAACTCCCTCCCTGTCGACTCCAGCATTTGCTAGCCCTAAGGAATGTTTGGCAGCACCCAGGCGCTGGCTAACGCAGCCCCTCCGGCATCTGCTGTGGGGGAAGGAATTTTATAGCCACAGTCAAGCAAGGGCCGCATGCTCACAGGGCGAAAAGAACACATGTCCACTGCTGGCCTGCGGCAGAGATCAGCCAAGGAGCCGCTTTAAAAGTGAGCCCAGTGGTCCCGGAGTTTTGCTATATGAAGCGCAATGAGGGGACAAGAGCAGAGCTACGTTGCTGCTCAACTCCTGCACAGTGTAGGACCCAAGGCAGCTCTTGCCTCTCCCAAGACAGAGCCTCTGCCCTTTCTGTTACTGTCTGTCCTTCCACTCCCCCACCATCATGATCCATTAACACCACAGCCCCACAGAGTTAAGGGCAAGATCAGAAGCCCAGGCTATTAGGAACTCAGTGGGTTTCAGTTCTAGTTCTCCAGGGGAGACACAGAAGGGCGCAAAGCCTCGCTCTGTTGCCTTCGCAATGGACAGGGTCTATTGCATGCACTCCGTACCTTGCAGCCCTCACATGCATGCACTCCGTAATGAAATCCTGATGCTATATCCCCACAGACCCTGCATTCCACATTCAGACTTGCAGCAGATGTCTCCTCGCAGCCCATCTGGAGTTGGTCCGACAGGGATGGAGAAGAGCTCTGGGAGAGGTCTAAAGGGATACAAAGAGGAAACGAAAAAAGCGTTTCTAGGCTGGTGGAGCACGCACATGAGCATTTAACAGTCCTCCAGAAGAGTGACTGAACAGAGAAGATCTCCTCTCCTCTCCAGGTCATCAGATCCCATGACAGAAGCTCTCTATGGTCAGGCTACTGGCTTCTGCACGTTATTGATGGGAAACAACAGTTTTCATATGTAACAATTTCAATCATTTATGTTTTCTTCCTTTTGGCATTTGGATTCAGGCTGGAAAATGAAACCCAGTGGGTAAATTCCATATTCCCAGTTCTTAGGCATTTGCCCGATGCTGTTGTGCTGGGCTCCTCAGGATGGCAGGAGAGAGATTTAAGCAATAATAAAATACTTGCTTCACAGCGAGCTTTCCCTCCCCCCACTGAAACCCAGGCACTAAATTCTGGGCCTAAAATTACTTGAGCGTTCCTTTAATTGTCTTCTGACTCTCAGCAAATGGCCAAGCAGAGCGAATCACCTTCTTTTTAGTGAAATGATTAAGCCTTCCAGGAGCTTGGCTGCCAATGAATCAGTTCAGAAAAAAAGATTAAAACAAGCCAGACTCCATTCACACGTAAGTCCCTGTGCAGCTCAGCACACAGGAACAGACCAGTGCCCGGCACATCTGGCAGGAGCCAACAGCTGCTGCTTCAAAGGGAGGCAAGCTTCCTGCAGCCCTTCATTCACATCACTGTCCAGGGGGCAGAAAATTCCTTCCTATCTCAAGACAAGTTGTGGCACAGGGCAAGATTCCTCTCACTTTAAGATGGAAATTCTATCCCTAGTTATACAAACATCTGGTCATTTTCAGCCTCTTGTTCGAGCACTCTCGGCCAAAAGCCTGGAGCTGGGGAACGTACTCCTGACAGGGCTGTGCCACTCTGGCCCCCCTGCATGATGTGTTCCTTAATGCAGGCATTTTCCATGGGAAAAATGGTTTTCACCCTGTGAAGCCAGCACCCATTGTTCATTGGACACAGCTGCTTGATGCCCAGCTGCGCCCCTCCCACTTACCTGTATAGCTGCTAGAAGGCAGCGAACTATCTGGTCCTCCACTTGGGTCTGAGGTGTCACCTGCTGCTATCACTGCCTCTTCCTTTTCCTCCTTCTTGACCTCAAGTACTTCCTTCTGTAGCTGTTCCATAACTGATCACCCCTCAGTGCCAAGACTGCAGCCCCTGTCATAGCTCTGGCATCATCCGCGTCTGTCCGGAGATGGACCCCTCCCGGGTTGTTCCTGCTAGCCTGTGGGAAAGATGGGAAACATCAGCGGCCATCAGCAGAACAGCAGCTTTTGTGCTGAGCTCCTATCACACAGCAGCCGAGAAGGAGAGAGAGACGGACTACAACCCTGCTCGTCCCACTCTGGCTTTCCTACCTATCCCAAAAAGGAAGCCGGGCCAGGGACCTTTGGCAGGTTATTGCTATGGCCAAGACACCGACTTCCTCCTTAGAAAGACGCTTCTCTCTCCAGACCCGGATAATTACGAGCTTCCAGTACAAACGGTCCATGTTCACGTAGTTCATTCAGAAAGCACTGATTTTCTCCACTCTAAAATCCACAGAACGTCTTCTAGTTCAGTCCCCAGATAGAGCCCAATGGCCGCATGGCTCCAGACTGCATGCTGTCCCAGAGGAAAAACACACTGCAACACAGCAGAGGAGACAGGAGCCCAAGAACCTGGCCCCATTCCTCCCTTTGCAGATCTGCAGGTACTAGGAATGCTAGGGAGATGTCCCACTATAACTTGGGGTCGGAGGGTCTGATGTCACAAGGGAGCTACCAGAGTCGGTGGCTCAGGAGCTGCAGCTAACCACCTTCAGTTGGAAGAATGATTAGTGTGATGAGGGTGAGGGAAGAAAGGAGAAAGTAAACCAGAGTCCTTCCGCCTAATTATACATTTGTTGGTCTGCACGACTGCCTGAATCAGGCACCAGAGTAGGCCAGAGCAATCCACGTTTCTGCAGAATCCTATCCAAAGCTGCGGGGCAGAAGCTGGGCATATCATCACGTTGGGTCCTTCCAGAACAACACTGCTGAAACCGGGGACTGAGACAGCAGCCACGATGGATGAATTACACCGGAGCTACTTCCTAATTCATTTACATTTACAGGCAAGCGCAAACACAGATGAGGCCAGGGAGAATAGGAAGGCATACAAGAGGCCACCACTACTCCGGATTATATTGCACATTCCTTCCAAGGCTCTCAAAGCACTTCACCAGGGAAGGCCAGGATCATGAACCACATTTAACAGACAGCGAAACTGAGGCACAGAGAAATACAGTGACTTGCCCACGGTCACACAGGGAGCTAGCGGCAGGGCTGGGAATCCCATGCCCTGTCCACTAAACCACAAGGCCTGTCTGAACATATTACATTCCACTCATTAGGTCTGATCCTGCCACACTCACCAAGCTGAAAGCTTTAATGATGTTACTAGGAGAGTGACAGGGAAACAAATTTAGTGCCCCATGCGACAGACACCGCCAGACAAAGGTTCAATGCAATAGCACTGAACCCAGTGGCTAGCAAGAAGCCGCAGGTCTCTCTACTGGCTACTCGCTAGGGCGACAGCCTCCTCTGGGCCTCTGGGATCACACTGGTTTCAGTCATGCTGCGAGAAGTTACATCATTGCTATTGCTGCATGTTTCTTTTTATTCATTTATGTTGTAACTGGCCCTCCTTGCTCTGCCAAAAATCAGTCATTTAAATATTTTCCTATTGCTCCATGCAGCTGCCGAGCCGTGCTCCACCACAAAGTCTAACAGCGACAAAATCTGCTGTACAGTCCAGCTAGTGTCTTAATCCCAGCCTTCCTTTGGGAGGATTAGCAAACTAGCTCCTCGCCTCCCCATGCCCTCCCTTCCCTCTGACGCCCCCATCTCCTCCCCAAGACACACTGGGGCAAGGGCTAAGATGTGCTCTAGCCACACAATACAGTTGATAAAAAAAACCTCATGGTCACAGAGTTATACAAAGTGTAAGTCGTGCGTCATTCGTACAGAGAAACCTCAGAGTCAGGTACCTCTTCCACCGCCAGCCCATTAGCTAAGGTTTGGGTACTTAGTCCCCTTGGCTAGGCTGTGCACAAACACCACTCCCCACCTCTTGTCAAGTCCTAGAACTCAAAGTCAAAACCGACTCGAGCCCTGACGTTTCAGGACATCGGCGCCGTATCCCAAACGTATTCATTCTCCAGCCCATGTCAACATTGACAGGGTGCGTCTACATTGCGATCAAAGACCCACGCAAGGGCCATGGCTAGCCTGGGTCAACTGACTTGGGCCGCGGGGCTGGAACTCGGGCTCCGAGACCCAACAAAGGGGGCAGGGTCTCAGAGCCCAGGCGGCTACACTCCGAGTCAATTGACCCACCTTCTGAGGCTCAGTGCCACACCCACAGAGGCCTGGTCTACATGCAAAGCTGCACAGCTTTAGCGAAGGTGTCATTTTCAAACCGATTTTGTTACATCGGTGCGACTCAGGATGCGGACTCTCCCAAGTCAATCGAAACCTTACCTCAAGTTGGCCTGAGTAACTTTACATGCGTAAGTTAAGCCACAGAACCATTTACATCCATTAATGAGCGTCCCCAGGCGGCTTCGCATCACTTGAACTACACTGGGTTTTTTAAACCCATTTAAGTTAAACCAGTGCTACTCCTGCGCACAGACAAGCCCTGAAAGCGGGCTGCCATCCGCTGGCAGTGGGGTGGCTTGTGGGAAGTGAGTTGGTGGATATTGGCCCAGGTCCTAGGTGAGAGGGGGCCATACCACAAAAGCCCACCACTGGAATTGGCACTAATCAGCCCCCCTTGGCAGAGAAGCCAAGGACTGGACAGACCATTGAGCCTGAACCTCCCCACCCCTATAGTGGTGACCCTCCCAGAGCAGAATTAGACACACTGGCGGGGCAGTAGAAGCAAGCTTGCCCTGATGCTGCCACGCTGTACGTGGTCCATGCCATCATTGCCTTGGGCATATTATTCATTTGGAGTAAGGGAACGAGACAGTCCCATCCTCAAGCTCATCGCATCCCACATTCCTGGGAGACGTGCACGTGTGCACACACACTGCCCTTCTTCCACTGCAGGTGCACCTGGGTTGCATCCAGCTCCTTTGATTTGTATGAGAGCTCGCAGCACGGGGCGGGTCACAGCGCGCATGGAAGGAGAAAGATCTGTGGGACAGAGGAAGCCCAAGATGATGTTGAAAGATCACAAGTCCAACTAGAGGATGACTGCAAATGCACATCAAGCTCCATGCCTGAATCACGTAGAGAGCCAGCACTTGGAGCACAAGTCCCAGGCAGGAGTTCCGGACCCTGCAGTCCCTGTTCAGGGAGAGTTCACCTGATCTAGGAATTGCAAGATGCTGAAGGCAGGAGTGCTTTGATTGCAAAGTCTGAACTCTCTCTCTATCCGGGGATTTAGCACTATGCACCGATACATTTCAAGCGTCTGGGGAAGGTACATTCCAGGCTCCTGGTAAGCATAACTATCCTGTTTTCCTTTACGGTGGAGCCGTGCAGAGAGGCAGAGTAGTGTATGGTCTTAAACAAGTGCAGACCCCTCCTTTCAGTGCCTCCTCAAGAATACTGAGGGACCATTCACATGTGGTGTTATTGTTGGCACACCCGCCGGCCAGGATGTGGCGCATGCGGAGGGAAAACTATTCACCGTAGTTTGTGTGCAAGGAGCGGAATTTTTTTTAATACCTATCTCTCTCTACACACAGATTATGTGTGTGTATATACACACACACACACACACACCCCTCCCCCACAATCTATCTATAAATGAATGCACAAGCTTCAGGAAAATCCTGTTGCCTGGAACATCTGGTGGGGGGCTGGGAGGAAAGGTCTGTGTAGGAGAAGCAAATGGAACCCACACACAAGCACATTGTTCAGCCTCTGCTTAGCTACCTTTTGTCTCTGGGATCCATCTGGGAGAGCAAGCACAGAGGACTTATTTTAAACCGAACGTCTACGTCGTTCCCTTTAGCGTCGTCATCTTCACAGTACATTGCCATTGGAACAACACTGCCACATTCTTCCAGATGTGTTTTAGGCGTGCAGTAATTCACACCTTTTGGCAGTCTGTAAAATAATATTGCACATCACTGATGGCTGGCTGCTCTGGCTAGGCATTGCTTAGACTCCGAATCAGGGACAGCATCGTCTTCACCCATTGCTTTAAGTGGGCCAGTTTTGCCTAGAGCAACACAGGCCAAGCTAAATTCCTGAAGGTTTTTTTGGGGGTGAATGTTATGATAGTGAAAGGGGTTGGACTGACAAGCCTGAAGTCTACTATTTAACCACAGCACAGGAAACAGAGAGAATGATATTACAAGCTTCAACCCACATTGCTTTCCTACAGGACTTCACATCTGGGAGGGACACAATCTCTTTGGGTTTGAAGAAAGATCAGTCTTCACAGCCCACACTGATCTTGGTCTCTCGCCCGCCAATTAATGCCAGTTGCAATGACAGCTTTTGTAATATGGACCTGGCTCCTGAGACCCATGAAACCATTTTCATAAAGGCCACTGATGAGCTGAGAATAATTTTGGTCATTATCAGTGGGGGCTGGATATGAACTGCCAGCCTAGAGGTGGAACCTATGGGGAAGTTGTAAATTACTCCCAGTAATGTGCTTAGTGCTAAGACAACCTGGTTCTAGGCCCCGCGCTGCCGATAACCTGCTGTGTGACCTTGGGAAGTCACTTCCCTTCTCTATGCCTCATGTCCCCAACCTGTAAAATGGGGACAATGTTCCTGACCCCACCCCCGAAGAGTGCTTTGAGATCCAGCTAGCACTCCTATAGGCATTCTCTGTCTATGTAATACTAGTATGGTATTATTCTAGCCCATCAGCGAAAGCCAAGAGCTTTTTAAGCTGATCAGTGGAAATTCCACAGTATTATTTATACTCCTGTATTTTCTGGTCATCATTTCCCTGCATTCTAAACAATTAACTAAGGAGATAAAAATAGGGATTAATTTCTTACTGGAAAGGAGTACACACTTAAGAACCTCCGCAATTTCACTGGTTGAAAGTAAAGCCAAACAGCACCCAAAGGAAAGCAAACGCGGTAAGTAGGAAAGCAGCTGTTAACAGAGAAGCAATCAATATGAAGTGAAGGAAGTGGAGGGGAGCAGGGGCACAAAGACAGAGTGAGAGCTGTGAAACGTTTTGAATGATTGGCGCGCAGAGCACAACATAGAAAAAACAGACTTCTACATGGCTGTGCGGTTAGTGGGGACTTGCCTCCAGGCTGCTAGCTGGGAGTGACAGTGTGATCTGCTGGCTGCTTGGTGGTCTCTATAAAATGAACTGGTGAGGCTCAGGCTAGTGATAGAGAAGGTTGGGATGCTAGTGGGATCCCTACTGGTTGGGATGCTACCCTGGGACTCAGGAGACCCTGGTTTAATTCCCTGCTCCACCACAGACTCCCTTTGGGACCTTGGGCAAGTCCCTCTTAGGGTATATGTCTACACTGCAACGAAACACCCGCGGCTGGCCCATGTCAGCTGACTCAGGCTGGAGCCTGAGGCCTGGGACACTCCTTCATTGTGGGGTCCCAAGCTCAGACTCCAACCCAAATGTCTACACTTCAGTTTCACAGCCCTGCAGCCTGAGCCCAAGTTAGCCGACACGGACCAGGCCTGGGTGTTTTACCGCAGTGTATACATGCCCTTAGTGTCTTTGTGCCTCAGTTCCCCACCTGTACAACAGGGATAATAGCACCGCCCTGCCTCAAACAGGGGTGTGATGAGGATAAAGACAGACTCGGATTACATAGTTCCCAGGGGATTGTGTCCACAACACAAATACCATAGCTTAGGTGGCTAACTAATCATCAAGATGCTGAAGTCCCTTTTCGTCTCTAGAAATGGCACCACAAAAACCCGAGGTCATGGGCTCGTGGGGGCAGCTTGCTGCCTATACCATACCTGTCCCATGGCCAGAGGGCCGTCAGCGTGACGCATTCCCCAGCACCAAGTCGAAGCCACAGTAGTGAACCCATTAAGGAAGAGGTTGCTTCATGAAAATATTTAAGCGTGTTCGTTACAAGTGGCTTAACAAACAAACATGATGACACTTCAAGAGCTGCCTCCACGCGGCCCAGCACCTGCCCTGCTCCGATGACTGACATTCGGTACGTGGGTTTGATTACACAGGGCCTAATCTTAAGAGCCAACAGGGGCCCCTGATGCCCAGAGGTAGGCAGAACACCAGGGAAGCTTCCCAATGGTGAGATCTTTTACCCCTTCCGTGGAACAACCTCCCAAGGGAAGGGGTAAAATCCATAGGCTTCTCACTTATTTGAGCAACAGAAAACTTGGGGTAAATTTTTTGGAGCAGGAACGGTCATCTTCTATGTTTGTACAGCACCTAACACAGCAGGGCCCCCATCCCAACCAAGGTCCCTAAGCACAACCACCACTCCCCTTTCAGTTGCCTCTCCAGCCAGCTTTACAGAATCACAGACCAATTTTCTTCCAATTTTCTGTAGGACACCCAAATAAGTCACCCGATTTTCAGAGGTGCTAAGCAGCCATGAGCCCCAGTGCAGGTGCTCGGCATCTCTGAAAACTCAGGTCACTTTTATTTAGGTACCTAGATACAGATTTAGATGCTTAACTTTAGGCACTCAAGTTTGAAAGGTTCAGGCACAAGGTTTGAAGTGCCATGCAAAAGATGCCAAAGTCCGCTTTAATTAAAATCGAGAAAAGTAGCAAGCTTCTCCATTTCTTTCAGAACTGGAATCCTCCACCGCGCACTGAAAGTTAATTTGCAGCCTTAATACCCAGCAAGCTGATGACAATTGTCTCCATCTCCAAAGATGCTTTATATAGATGGTCCCAAGGCAGTAGGACAAAATGAATGAAATCCTAATGAATGAATGAAATTCAGAATGAACTCCTAACACACAAATCCCTTCAAAGCACAAAGGATGGTGCTGGCTGATAGGACCGTGGGTTTAGGATTACAAAGATTTTCAGCAAATAAAATCCAGTTACTCCCCCACATCTTCCAGTTTCTTTCCAGCGTAAGTTACTCTCTCCAAGAACTGCAACGTGGGTTCAGGCTTTGAGGAAGTTTTACCTGGCTCAGTTCAACACCGAAACCGGTCCTCTCTTCTACTTCCTTGCCTGCATAGGGGAGATGTGTGCCACACCAACAGCTCACTTCTGCAACGCTGGTATTTTATCATGCTTTTCACTGCCCCAGCTAACTAGGGAACCTGTAACATCCCATGATTGTTTATTCCAAGTGGGAATAATTAAAGCCAGGGAGAAAGTTACATACAACAGACACCCAGTCAAGCTAGTGTCTGTCTGTCTAGCTTCTGAGCACACAAAGCGCAATCGGAAAGAACTTGTGGGGGGGTGGGGGTGACAAGGGAGGAGCCCTAATATGCTCCCATTGCAGTATCACAACCAGCAGATGGGGATTCTAGGCCCGGGAGGTGGGTATTGCATAGTCAGGGGAAGATTCCTCTCTACCAGAACAAACCCATTTTACATAAACTACACAAGGGCATGGTAATAAAACGAGGGGGTGGGGGTGCAGAGGTTAGGAGAAGGCCACACAATCTTCAAGGAGCCTTGAACTCAAGACTCCTTAGGGAGGCTCAGGGAAGTTTAGAAAGGAATCAGACTCAAAGCTGTTTCTTAGCCTGTGAGATGGGGTGGGGTGGGGGCAAGGGGACACAAACCCACAGTTAAAATAGCAAGGGGTGAAAAAGTCACGTGACCCCTGATCTGCCATGCCTCCTTCCTCCCCTTCCCCCCCCCCCCATACAAATAGGCCCCTGTAGCTGTAGTTAAAGCAGTAGGTGGATCCTCAAAAGCCACCCACCCTCTCTCCCTGCTTCCACAGCAGCCCCGGAGCGTCGCCTGTTTGTACAAGGCTGCGGGCTCGGGCAGAAGCCTGCTGGCCCAAGCTTCTCTCAGCTAAGCTGCAATAGCACATGCAAACTCACCCATGGACCCCCTACGCCACCCCGAACAGTACAGAGAAAGGAGAGGGAGGAACAAGACAAAAAGGGTAAATCAGAGGGCAAACAGGGAACAGAGCCAGCTAACCGGAGAGTAAACATGCAGAAAGACAGCCTGAGGCAGCTGTGCCCAGGGCATGAAACACAGGGAAGAGCCGTTGATGCACAGCTGGCCACCCATTAAAGGGGGACTCCACCTCCAAAGAGTAATAAGCTATTCAGAAAGGTCTGAGGGACTCCAACATAGAGGATGCAGTTTCCAACACCCAGGGTGAAATCCTGACCCCACTGACGTGAATGGCAAAACTGACTTCATTGACTTCAAATAGGACCAAGCTCTCACCCTGGTAGTTAGTAACTGCAGCTCACAAACGTGGTCTTAAGGCTGGTCGCAGTTCATGAGCATCCAGATCTTGTGACTAGGTTCGCAGTAGCTGGAAGTTCAATGAGGAAGTGCCCGTTTCACTTGTGTCCGAGCGTAGGAGGAAGAATGGAGTGACGTCCCAGTTTCTCTCCACGATTAAACCAATGCATCAGCAAGTCATCATGAGAAAGGTACATGCATACAGGCATGTACACACAAAGTGCTGGAAGCCAGAAAGCCGGCGGACATAGTGACGAGGGCAAGGAAGGGCTAGTAATAACGACGATATCATCTGGAAACGTAAAGACAATTAGTGACTGACGTCCTCCCGTTACCATTTTGGTGCTGATGAACTTGACCAACAGGCAGTTTCTCTGCACCCACTGAGGCAGGCCCCAACACAAACGAGTTTCCACCCAGGAGTGCAAGCCTGACGGTGTATGCATTTAGTTCAATTCAGACATTCACAGAATGCATACGTAAGTTAGATGCAGTGCCTGGCAAGTCCACAGTACTGCTTTCCATGTCAGAGTCCAGGTCCCTCCTTATCCCCGTTCCCCACAGAGGCCAACATAATCAAGGTGGCCCATTTCAAACAGTTGACAACAAGGCGTGAGCATCAGCAGGGGGAAATTACTTTTTGTAGTGACGCATCCACTTTCAGTCTTTATTCAGGCCTCATTTGATGGTGTCCAGTTTGCAAATTAATTCCAGTTCTGCAGTCTCTCGTTGGAGACTGTTTTTGAAGTTTTTTTGTTGAAGTATTGCCACTTTTAGGTCTGTAATCGAGTGACCAGAGAGATTGAAGTGTTCTTCGACTGGTTTTTAAATGTTATAGTTCTTGACGTCTGATTTGTGTTCATTTATTCTTTTGCATAGAGACTGTCCGGTTTGGTCAATGTACGTGGCAGAGGGGCATTGCTGGCACATGATCTCATATATCATTGGTAGATGTGCAGGTGAATGAGCCCCTGATGGTGTGGCTGATGTGATTAGGTCCTATGATGGTGTCCCTTGAATAGATATGTGGACACAGTTGGCACTGGGGTGCGTAGTAGGGTTTGGTTCCTGGATTGATGTTTTTGCTGTGTGGTGTGTAGTTGCTGGTGAGTATTTGCTTCAGGTTGGGGGGCTGTCTGTAAGCGAGGACTGACCTGTCTCCCAAGGTCCGTGAGAGTGAGGGGTCGTCCTTCAGGATAGGTTGTAGATCCTTGATGATGCGCTAGCGAGTTGTTTCTGTACCACATGGCATGTACTGAGTCCATAACGGCGTGTGGTGGAATAAAAAGGGTTTGGCTTGCACTTGTTAATGCTGATTTGAAGTCCATCGAATAAGGGGTCCACCCCAGGCTGGTAAAACCTTTACACCATGCTAACATGTACTGCTCCCTGCACACAGAGTTGTAAAAGCCAAATAAACTCCCTTAAGCTAACAGAGTGACTCAGGAGAGGTAACGAAGGTGCAAAACAGCAGCCCGGACAAACAAAACTGCCGTTTGTCGGCTTTCAGTCCTGAAAGCCCAGAACACTGCCTTCGTTATCAGATGAATTCTCAGCAGAGTCTAGCATGCCTCACCCCTTTCACCTACTTGGAAGTCACTGCAATGCAGGTTGCACGTTGCAACAGAGGGCACTTGAGTGGCAGTCACTAGAACTGTTCCTTCCCTCAGCATTTCCATTATACAGCCCTCTCCAGAGATGATGCTTACTTGGCATGTCACGTTTCAGTCCTTAAAAGAATCTGTTGGGACATTTTAAGTTGTAAGTGCCGAAGATATTCTAGTTTTGGGTGCTCTCTCTTGCTCATAACACCACAGATATTTAAAAGAATGGACTGGACAAGACAAGCGTCTGAAAATCTGCAATGAACTTGGTTGTAGATCAAGCTCAAACTTTGTAAACTCCTTACATCTCTACCCTACGAATAGCAGCATAACTTGCTATGAGGTGGTATGTTAATACCCTACTTAAGAGCTAAGAAATAGTTGCTGACATCTCTCCGTCCAAACACAGCCCACCAAGAAAAAGAATTCTTTACATCCATATAGCGTTTTTTCTTGAGGGACTCTCAAAGCAATTTACATTATGGAAGCGAGTTTCACCAGACCCCTGGGAAGTAGGTCAGCATTATCCACATCTTACAGATGAGCAGACCGGTGCACAGAAAGGTTAATGGTCTGATGTTCAGAAACCTCAAGCATTGACAACCCTCACTGATTTCAATGAGCGCCACGGGTGCTCAGCGCCTTTCCAAAGGAAATCACCGCGCTAGTGACTTGCCCAAGTCTGAGTAAGTAGCAGAGCTAGAACTCAGGAAATTCCCAACTCCCTGCTCCAAGCTTTTTCTGGAGTTTACACCATGCACTAACAGTTGATATTTGCACCCCAGCCCCCAACGCTCAGTCACCTGTTCCAATCACCAGACAACACTGCCTCTGCAGAAATCCCACGATGTGTACAAGAGACATTTGTGCCAGAAAACTCCACACCCTTCTCCCTTTAATGTTACTGTAAAAAGAAAAAGACATGCAGCATTTGTCACATGGTCACTACACTTATGCCCAGACGTTGACGGGTTTCAGAAGAGCATACGAGTTTGTGTTCAAACCTGTTCCTCTGCACAGGGTGACCAAAAGAGCAATCTGCCCCGAACACATATAGACCGCGGGAGGGGGGGGGGGTGTCAAAGAAACTGCAAAGTCATTTCTCTGTCCACAAGTGCACTCGAGTTCTTTGACCTTCTCCCCAGTACAGCTTTATGATACGTTTATATCTGGCTGCCGTGAAGCACGAGCCCAGACAGGAAGAAGCAGGGAGCTGCCGACACTGCAATGATCATGTTACTGCCAATTATTCAGACACATTTGACGATGGGGCACAGGGAGCTTTCCTCACTCACTCAGACCAGATACTACCCACGGTGAGTCACAGATCAGATGTACGTTTTGCTTTATTTTATTTAAAATTCACCCACTTCCTGAAAGACTCCTTTGAAAAGCTGCGAAACACGCTGGATCCTCTCCTCCCTCACAGCAGAACTGGTGTGGGCACCAAGGCCCTGACGCCACATTTCCGTCCAGGCCGAGAGAAGCTAGTGGACAGGTTCCTGCAAGGGCTCTTTGCTCTCTTCTCTTGAATGAGTTTCCTGGGCTGGCAGGAGGGAAGAAAAGACTTCTTGGACTCACAACCTAGACAGGAGAAACACATTCCACGGCACTGCTTGCCAGAAGTTACTTTTTTGCCTTGCAGTTAAAAGAGCTTTGCCAGTCCAAGCATTCCCGCGGTTACAGCCAAGGCTAGAAGTCCCCACTGCAATTGTGAAATCATAATAAATTAACCCTAGGAAGGGGAAATGTAGGAGTGTAAAGTGCTGTGAGATCTTGAGACAGCGGTTACTAGAAAAGACTAGTATTTCCCCTTGTCCATCTCTAAACACTTTCCATCCCAGGAACTCAACTTCAGTAACAAACGGAGCTTCACAACACCCCTGTTACAAAGAGCGGTATCAGTGGGTGAATGGAGCAAGCAAAGAGTGAGAAATCCAGCACTTCCAAGTTCTTATCCAACCTCTTGCAGCACGGCCAGGTGCAAAAGCAAGTCACTTCACTTCTCTGTGTGAAAAGTGAGGAGAGCGCTGCTCTACTGGGGAGAGGGGAGGGTTAGTTAATAGTGGCAGAGTTTTGAAAATGCAAGGGGGGTAAATCATTTCCAAATGTTATTGTTTATTCCCAAATTACACACAGGGTAGCTATGAGACTTGCCCAAGGGCAAGAAGAAAGCTAGTGCGGTCACAAGAATAGACACCAAGAGTCCCTGCTCCCTGTCCCTTGATCCACCAGATAGCAACGCCAGCAACACAGACTCCTCCCTCTTTATAAACACAGAGTAGTGTTCCTTGGACCATTGTTCGCAGTTATACAGTTTAACTATTAGCCTCGCTGCTTCTTGTATTTGTGCTTGACAACATTGCTCACAATGAGGAGCATGGCCACACGAGCAGTCAGTGAAAAAGGGACGGGAGGGAAAGTTTGGGCAGTTCTGTCTCACTGGCACACAGCCGGAATATCCAGAATAAGCGAGACATTGCCAAGAAGAGGCGTTCGACTAGAGCAGCAGTTCTCAACCGGGGGTCTGCGGTCCCCTAAGGGTCTGCGATCCCTTTCCAGGGGCCCGCAGCTGAAGCCCCAGTCCTCAGTGCCCCCGCCACCATGGGGCTGAAGCCGGGAAGCGCAGGGGTGAAGCTCCAATCCCCAGCACCCCCTGAGCCCAAGGGCAGCATTGGGGACATGGAGGGCACTCCCCCTGCACCAAAACTGCAGCACAAGATCACAGCAGTCCCGGGGGCAGCTCCACCCCATCTCCTCTCCCCGCTCCCTGGCAAGGTCGGAGGCGGGAAGCTGGAGCCAGGTAGCGAGGGGAAGCTGCTGCCATGGAGCAGACAGCAGCAGCATGTCCTCCTCTCCTGCTGGTGCCCCAGGTTGAAGCTGCTCCTCGTCTCCCAGCCCCCTTTGCTCCCGCAGAGGTGACCAGTAAGAATCCCCTTGGGTTGGGAGCCCCGGCTCCGTGGCTGGCAGACCCCTCCGGGAACAGGGACGTCCTCCCAGCACACACTCCCTGATACCCCTCTCCCTACACCCTGAGCTACCCCCTGCCCGAACATAGCCCCTAGCCCCCCCATCCCTGCACCCACAGCCGCTCTCTGGGTGCACACAGCCCCAGCTACCCCCTCCCTGTTTTCAAATTTTCTGAGCTAAGCCCCCCACCTTTGAGTTATAATTTTTGGTTGCACCCCCCCACCCCCCGACACAGACAGGCTGGGTGGCCGGCTGTCAGGGGGTGGAGGCGGCACTCCCTCCCTGGACCCCACCATGTGGAGGTGGTTCAAGCCCCACCCCACAATAGAAGTCAAACTACACCTATGCCCAAGGCCCCTCTGGGCCCTGGAGTTTTTATAGCATGTCGAGGGGGGCCTCGAAGAGAAAAACATTGAGAACCCCTGGACTAGAGGCACCAGGGTTCTTAACAGTGTTTGAAAATAAAGAGAAATATCAATGTTGTAGAAGATCTTCAATTAACTGTGCTGATGGAACAGTCCCCTAGTAATTCCATGGCACGGTCAGGCAGCTCCCGTCTAGTTGGAGGTGCTGGAATGCACAGGCAGCCAAGGGATCCAGCTGGTTGCACTGTCTCTCCACTGCTTCCTACCTGTTCTACCTACCACTGCACTAGCAGCAAGGCAGAGAACCTCTGTACCGCGGCTGTTCACAAACTGAAGTACCCCCCACACTGCGTATGACCATCAGTGCTAGTCAGCGAGTCAAAAAAGCAACATGCCCTCCCCGCCGGACTTGACGACGACAATATGGGATTGAGCTCACGGTCACAGGGCTAGCATCCCACAGAGCTCCAAGTGACAGCAGTTTTACAACACCCATAAGAATAAGACATTCGCAACTTTATAAGTAGCGCTTTGCAAACGTTAATGAGCCCTCCCCTCGCTCCTAAGGTGGAGGAGGGGGGATCATGACACAGAAACCTTCCATGATTTGCCTGTGGAGGCTTCAGAAGGTGTTGGTGTCAGGAATAGGATTAGAATTCATGGGTTCCTGGATCCCAGCCCTCTGCTTAGACCACTAGACAAAGGCAAGCCTCTGCCTCTCCCTCACCTATCCACATAAATCCCCAGCCCCGATTATGCTATTTCACATATTGAAAGTGCTTTACAAATTTTAGCAACCATACTTTAAGCTATACAGTGGAGTCACATCTTACGTGGGGTTAGGTTCTAAAGTCAGCGCGTAAGGCAAAAATCGCGTATAGTCAAAATTACCCTCTTCGGCAGCAGGTTTGAACAGTGCGTAGAGGCCAAGAGCCTTTTCTCGCAACGTGTTGCCATTGATAGCCACACGTTTACACTTCATGTCTTCCAGCCATAAGTTTAACGCCTTTTCAGGCTTCACTGAAGTCTTATCACGCACCTGGCTCGTCACCTTAGCAGTTACTGGAGCACTTGATGCCACGGCTTGACTAATTTCTCTCTCTCGAATCTTGATGGCACGGATGTTAGATTCGTTGCAGCCATATTTACGCGCTACATACCATCTCTCAATAAGTCCAACACAGCCAGTTTTTCCTCCAGCATTGGAGCAGATCGCGGTTTCTTTGGTTGAGCACCAGATGAAGTAATTGGCTGGCGTTTAGAGGCCATGTTGTACGAAAAATCCATACAGTATCTTTAAACACTAGAATCACACTCAGCGCGGTAAGATGCTCACACTATGAGAGGCACGCGGGAACTGAGACTGACTGAGGGAACAGCAGATTCACATCTCCCATCTAACGCTCACTCTGGGGCATATGCTCATTGAGTGGAATGGTGGGCAGAATCGCCTGCACAATTTACAGGTATCTTGTTATTTTTCTTTTTCTTTTTTTTTTTTTTTGCCAAGCGCATACAGTTGAATTCGTGTAAGTTAAATGTGCGTACGATGCGATTCCACTGTAGTCCTCTTGGAGAGGGCAGCAATGAGACCTATTGAGGACTGTATGTATGCCTGCCTCTCCCTAAAGTCTTGGGGGAGGCGAAAGGAAGAGGGGTGCTAAGGAGCTCCAGGAGTACAACAAAACTGATATTTTGAACCGAACAAACTTTCTGAAGTTCCTGCAGGCCCCTCATGTGTTATTCCGAGGCATTTGCTTGCTTACAATCCTCTTGTCCTCACAGATCTGAACGGACCACGTGAAAGGATCTGGTTTCAAGATCAGTAATTATAGAACAAGACGGAGAGGTGCGAGTAAGCAAAGCCGCAACATTTCTTGAGGCAAACAGGGGACTCAGAGCACGACAAGTGCAGCAAGGTCATTGAACGGAAAAGCTGGGAAGTGGTGAGTGAAACAAACCGCCATGCTCGGTGCCACAGTTTGGGTCGGACTTCGAGCATGGCACTTGCTAACTCATCCCCAGCAAGTGCTGTCCAATAACAATACCACCCTGCATTTCTGAAGACCCTCTCACCCAAGCATCTCAAAGAGCTTCTTGAGTCTTAGCTCCACATTATCCCCATTTTGCAGATGGGGAAAACTGAGCTGCAGACAAGAATCTAGGCCAAAGGAGCAGAGCTTGGAATAGAACACAGGCACAGTCCTGACGCCCATTCTTCCTCTCTAAACACACGCTAGATCCTGAGGGTGTTGATTGCCGGCATTTCCCTACGACTGTAGATGTAGGTGGACAGCGACGCTCAGGAGCAGGCCCCAGAACAGCCCAGTAAAAACTAGTTCACAAGCCCAAGGCAGTTACCATTTTAAGAGCTTTTAAACTGTGTATTTTTGACCTCACTGAACCGGTTTCATCAGTTACAGGAGCAAACCAGGCAATTTTATCCACTCGCCAGCAAGTCCCAAAGACATTTGCACTAACAGTCACCATTGTTGCGTGGGCCAACAAAATCCTGTAAGGTAAGGCTACTCCTTTTCCCTTCCTACAGATACGTCCCTCTCTCCTGGCCTCTGCTGCAGCAGTTAACCTAACAGTTCCAATTTTAGGTCCTATGCATTCATTTGCAAATGAGGAAATCCTTCAGACTGCAGATTTTATTGAGATTACGCTCATCTCACCAAAAACGGCTGTTGATTTTGTAGACCCTACCAAAATACCCTGTGCAACAGCAGGTAAACCCCATTCTCAGGGCTCTGCTGACATGGATTGATTATGCCTGTGCCCAAAGAAAGAGGATTTAGCAGGGCCAGGGAATGTACAGACTGAAATTGTTAGAACAAAACCACAGTGTTCACTTAGTCTCCATTCAAACCACAGGAGAGAAAAAGCACATTAACGTTTGCCATAAGGATATGGGCACAGCCAATTATAAAGCTTCCTGAGAGGGTTTTTAACTACTTTGTTAAATGCACTAGTGTAAAACCCCTCTCAGGGAGCTTGAAGGTAAGGCAGTTTTCTTGCTGTCTCTCTCCCAACACTGTCTAGGGGAGTGGGATTTCCCCGTTTTTAAAACAGGGGTGGAGGTTTTGTTTGACCAAAGTTTCAGCTCTTCTGTTACCTTGTTCCTGCAAAAGCAGCTTTGGCAATCAGAACAGTTGCATAAAATCATTCTCATCGCTGTCCATGCTCCTGACAGTTTGAATTTCTACGACACCTTCCAGAAGCACAGAGCACTTGGTAAAACCTCACACAACGTCCCTGCGACTTAGGTATTATCCCCATTCTGGAGATGGGGAAATGGAGGCACAGAGCTGTTAAGTGCCTTGTCCAAGGTCACACAGGAATTCAGTGGCAGGGCTCAGAGTAGAACCCAAGAGCTCCGACTCCCAGTTCTTTGCTGAAACCAGACAATAAATCTCTGTCAAAGATGCTAATGCCAACAAGGATATCAATTAGTGCCAACTGCTCTGTCAGCATCTACTACAACTACAGTGAATCCACATACTCATCTGACTTGCATCACATGTCAGTCACCACGTGGTAACAGCTGTCATGGTCTCACAACCTGAGCCAAATGCACACAAAAGACAAGAGGTGAAAATCTCCATAAACCACCTACCATCCCCATCACACCTAGAGAAGCTTTGTTAACATGGAGTTCCAGCACTGCCCTGGTCTCCTCAAGAATGTGAGTTGCCAAAACACAAGCATTGGCAAGCCAGAACATGCAGAATTAAGGTGATACTTCCCACATAATACAGACATCCCACTCAGTTATCGCTACCCAGGAGCCCAGAAAACATGGGCACAACGCAGTATCTAGAGACACATTATAATTCACGGCAGGCCTCCTGCCCCTTCCCTCACTCTGCCACCAGCAATTAACTTCCAGACATCTGTTACTGGTACAGCGTGTGGTTCAGTATCTCACTGACGAAATGATTTGGAGAGGGTTGGGAGATGCTGTACCTCAGGAACATGCCTGACCAAATGCCCTCAAGTTCATCCCACAAACTGTTCTCCAGGCCCTCAAGTGGCATACCACATTCCCAGCCACTCTTCACGCAAATGTTTTACAGCATTTTGAAAAGTGGTCTTGAAACTGACATGCTCTTCCAGCCTCCCACCTCTCTGCCTTGCAATCTCTTTCTTTCTCTCAGCAGTGCCGCACAGACCCACATTACAATCAAGTCATTGAGGGAGGCGTATTTCATAGTCCCTTGACCCAAAGGTCCCAAATTCATACTACTAACTCTACCCAGAATCCTGGTGTGGCACAGGAATTTTGGAAGTAATCTACCAGTGCATTTTAGAGCTCTTTGAAAAAAAATCAACTCTTAGACATCTCTGCTAATCCTTAGCTCTAGAAGTTGTTACTGCTCTTCCATGACTTCCAAGATTTTAAGTCATTTTTGAACATTTAATTTGTAGAAGAGCACACTGCTGTTAAGTACCTTACAATGAATTGGCTATATACCTAGCCAAGGATCTCTCCAACCTGTGGCTTGAACTTCAGCAAGCTTGCTGCTCTGCTGGACCTGGGTAGACAACAATCCAAATCACAAATCAAACCAAGCCCCTCACAGTTCTGCATTCAGAACAAGGCAGAGTTTTATTGGCAGCAGAATGATCTCTCAGTCCTGAATGCTAGGACCTCCTCCTTCCCAATTTAAAGAATTTCACAGAGAAGGTAACTGCAGTTGGATCTGCTGAGTAAAGGCCTCCACTTATCTCCTTTACTGCTAGTCGCTTGGTCTCTAAGAATGCAGATTTCCAATCCATAATTCTAAAGCCACAGAATATACACTTCCCATAGCATAACAGATGTACTCTATAAACACACAGTTTTGTCAACAAGAAATCCTAAGCAGCGTCCTAGAAAAAGGATACCAGTGAACATCAATAAGCTATTTTGTATAACAATGGCTTTATGATCAACAAAGCCTCATACAGGATCATTAAAAAATCTTTTCCACATGCTATAAACATGTTTCGAGGCTCATGTCTTGAATGCTTAAAAAAACCCAGCAGAAACAGATGTAAAATAAAATGTGAGTTTTCCTAAAGTGTGTGCACTAGCAAACAGCAGCCCGTTCAGCTAAGTTACCATGATGTGCGCTGTGGCAGAAAGAAATCAAGCCTACACACAACGTTTTGGTTCCCATGTGACTGCGTTGTACTTTATGTGCCAACTCAGAAGCCTAGGGAAAACAACAACAGTTCTCAGAGCACATGTCCCATGATGTCCTAACAAACCGCATTTCATCTCTGCAGTTAACTCAGTTGTTTTTGTCTCATGTAAAGGAGACAGTTACATAAGAATATACGCAGTAGTCGGAGTGATGGAAAAACAGTCATAGAGTTTATCTAAGCTCTTTCTACATCCCCAGGCCCCACCCACAATCTCAGAACAGCTGATGTTTCTGTTAAAATGCAGTGAAATTCATAGATTCTAAGGACAGATGGGACGCATTGTGATTAGCTAGTCTACCCTTCTGCATAATACAGGCCAGAGAACTCCCTCTAAATAATCACTGCTTAACTAGTGCATGTCTTTTAGAAAAGCATCCAATCTTGATTTAAAAATCGCAAGTGATGGAGAATTTACCACAACCCTGGGTACATTGTTCACATGGTTAATTACTCTCATGTTTAAAATCTACACCTTATTTCCAGTCTAGCTTCAACTTCCAGTCACTAAAAACAGCTAACAATTTTTAGCCTGTCTTCATTATAGTTGAGAGATGAGTGGGAACAGGCTGTCTGTCTATGCAGCCCCATAAAGTTCAGTCAGAAAATTACATAAACATAAGGATAGAAACGGACTAAAGAAAGAGGGAAAGCTTAAATTCTGCAGACTCTAATAAGACCTCCAAAACGCATGGAACAGATCTTAAAGATAATTCACACATTTATCCTACACTGAGTTTTTAAAAAACCCGATAGGGCAAAAGTCTTTGTCAACCACATTGCACATGAAGGGAAGGGTTACCTCTCTGGGAGCTGCTGTCACTGTTCGCCTGCTGGTGAAAGCTACCACGTAGTTACCATATCACCACAAAGAGCTGCATATTGAAGAAAACTGCAAGAGAACAACATAACACAAATCTCCACTGATGTGCATGAAGTCCAGCTATTTCTATGCCACGGGAAGAATGGGAGCGGATCGAGCTGCAACTCTGAAGTTTATATGCACCCTTGCTGCATGCTCAGACTGAACTCTAGGGTAATGCCCCTGGTCTTGTGGAAGGCAAAAGCCTGAGAAGAACAGAATTGTTCAGCAGTCGCAGACGTTTATTAAAGACTCTTTCGTGGTTTCTATGGATTGTAGTACAGCTGCCAACACCGGAAGTCATAGACCTCGAAGTTGAAATATCAAGAGAACACTGGTCTGAGACCAAGCGTAATGTTGGAAGACCCTCAACTAGACCTTCACAACTGACTTACACTATAAGAAACTACAGCCTGAATACACTAGACCTTGAGGACAACATAGAGAGTTGGTATTAAAGACACTGACGCTTCTTAGAAATGTTAGGAGGGGTTTCCTTAGCCCAGGTGCTGAGGGAGTGTCCTGTCAGTATGGGAGGTGAGAAGATCTAGGCATTAGAACGATACTTAATCTTACTCTTCAGGTGACTATTTACACTTACCAGTGACTAGTTGGAGCAATCAAGTTGCTAAAACTCACAGATTCAATAGAGAAAGGCTCTTAGGGGCTTCTCTGATGACCAGGAAAATAGCATCGAAACACAGGGAAACAGCTCCAAGCATAGAAGCGTGGAGCAACAAGCTACCAGGTTCTGGAGAAAACAGCTAATAAACAATTCAGAACTAGGGGACTTAGAGAAAATAGATTTCGGAGTAGCAGCAGTGTTAGTCTGTATTCGCAAAAAGAAAAGGAGTACTTGTGGCACCTCAGAGACTAACAAATGTATTTGAGCATGAGCTTTCATGAGCTACAGCTCTGTAGCTCACGAAAGCTTATGCTCAAATACATTTGTTAGTTTCTAAGGTGCCACAAGTACTCCTTTTCTTTTAGGGAAAATAGGGCGTATTTTTAAACACACCGTTATGCAGAATAACTGGGTTTCATAACCAATACTGAGATTAAACAAAGATGCTAAGAACATAGATGCATCTTGAACCTTTGTTCCCTTCCCAGTATTAGATGGGCTCAGCTGCTCCTCCATGCCAATGAGAAAGCCCCCATTTCAGAATAAGACATCTTTCAGTATTAGAAGAACCACAAGCTACCTGAGTGCCTGCAGATAAACCACTTCAGTTATCAAGACAGGGCTGGCTTAAAGAGGAAAGATAGCAATTGCTTGGTCGGTCTGAAAGACCTTTGAATGCTACATAATATGGTCACAAATTGCCATTAACTATTAGCAGCACAGGGCATTAAATAGGTAGTTCAGTAGTTCAGACTCCATCCAATGCATGACAGTGGTGCATGCACTAGTGAACTATTTACAGTACTTAACACTTGTGTAGAATATTTTTTAGGCAAGGATCTCAATGTACTTCGCACATAGTAATTAAGACTCAATCTCCCTGTAAGCATTATCTCCATCTTACAGGTGGGGAAACTGAGGCACAGAGCGGTGACATGAACGTTCTCTCTGTGAATCATTTCACTTTTCAAGGTGATCTCAAGGTCCCTGCCAGATCTACATTTCTATAGTCTTATAATTTGCCCTTTGGCCACTGGGTGAGTCAGTGGCAGAACAATGAAGAGAATCCAGGAATCTTGATTCCCAATCCTCTGCTCTAGCAACTATTCTAAAATTACATAAAATAAATTAAAAGGAGTACTTGTGGCACCTTAGAGACTAACCAATTTATTTGAGCATAAGCTTTCATGAGCTACAGCTCACTTCATCGGATGCATACCGTGGAAAGTGTAGAAGATCTTTGTGTCTATAATAAGATCTTCTACACTTTCCACAGTATGCATCCGATGAAGTGACCTGTAGCTCACGAAAGCTTATGCTCAAATAAATTGGTTAGTCTCTAAGGTGCCACAAGTACTTTTTCTTTTTGCGAACACAGACTAACACGGCTGTTACTCTGAAACCTGTCATAAAATAAATTGCCTTTGTAAACAGGACATTAGGGTTGCAGAATATTCCTCCCAAAAGGGAAAACAACTATACCGTAAGTCCAAGTCTGCAAATTTATTATTATTTCTGGGTAGTAAGATAAATCACACACAGCCAGGTGCCTTGAACTCAAGTACACTTCCTTCATCTCTGCTACCAGTAAAAACCTTCCAAGACCATGTAACACAAAGCTCTACAGGAGATCCAGTGCCGACACACCCTGACTGCACACACCTTATGACACTGTCCGAGCTCCAACTGCCAACAGAGACAGACACAAGTTTGAAAACCAATATTAAGTCATTAGTTCTCCTTGCTCTGCTCTCAACCCAATGTCAGGACATGCCCCATTACCACTTGGTGCAAGGCGATACCTGCACCAACTCAACAGAGCATGAAAGAAAGCTCAGCGAACATCCCAGCTCCTCCCAAAGCTTCCTCTATTCTTCGAGGTTGAGAGGCTCAAACTGTTAAGGAAGAAACTCACCCAGCTTTCAGCACATTTGTATCTGGGGGCCTTCAACCCGGTGTGAGAAAGTGAAGGCGTCAGTAAGAAAACAGGCCCCGCAAGAAGGCTGAGTTGGTTCTAGCAATTGGAAACAGGATATCGAGGGTCACATCAGGGCCACCCATTCAAAATCCAGGTGGGGAATGGCCAGAAATCATTACTATCTGACAGCTGTCCTGAGGCCAATGGGAAATGAAGATGGCAGGTCTCAGACCAGCCTCTAAAGGACACGTGTATGGTGACAAGAACCATCACCACTGGCCTCCCTACCAACAAGGGACTAAGAGATACTTGGACCTTGGAGACTGAATTCCCTTTCCACGCTAAGACGATCCCTCCAGGTCAGCGCTGATGTACGTTGGCAGGAACCCAGGGGGCGGGGGAGAATCTGCTGTGCTACTGCCCCCACTTACTTGCTTTACAGTACAGAAGAGAACTTCAGCCTCCGTGGCTGTCTAGCCAGCCCCTTTTCACGAGCACTCTGCCCATGACACGGCAGTTGGAGGGGAAGATATTTACACCTGTGTGCCTGTCTGATCAGACAAGATGGGCTGTTAAAGGGTCACTCTAAGTTGTTTTAGTCTGCCATGGCAGACTGAGTCAATACAGGCAATTCAGCTACTAAACTACAGTCGTACAAAATAATAAGAGACAGGCTTTCTTAATAATAAGAACGAGGAAAAACAGTTGTGCACTTAAAGCACAGGATTGGAATCAAGAGATGCAGGTCCTAGCCCCTCTCTCTGCCGCAGTTTCTCCACCTATAGATAGTACTACACACCTACATCAAAGTTACAAGGCTTAATTCTCTACTGTCTGAAGTGCTTTGAGATGGCAGTTTTGTAGGATCTGATGGGGAGTCACTCAGCACCAGCTGTCGAAAGAGCAGCAAGGTCAGGAAGGCAGATTGACCATCCCTTTCCACAGCAGACAGGCAGGAGGAAATCTGCTTGGGAAAGAGGCTATTACACTTGGATGGGGAAAGCTCTCTTGTTCTGAGGTAGAGCCAAACACTGTATCACAAAGGAGTCAGCTGTTGCAGCAAGGAGTTGGGAGCTGGTCAGCATGGAATAAAAAAGATGCAACAAGCCTAAGTCAATAAACGAGTAAGGAGGTGAGGGGTGAAAGAAACCAGTCTCTAATCTAGGAAGCTGGGTGGCTGTCTTGCATCTTTACATTCCTTTGTCTTCCATCCAAGAATCTCCAGGCCCTTAACATACAATTAATCAATTAATTAAAACTTGCAGCCTACCTGGGAAATAAGCAAGGGCTGTTTTTCTGCCCTCACCTACAAGCAGTTTCATCTAGATACAAGATTCTTTACTTGCTGTCCTAAACATCCATGTAGCATTGATACACAGCTGCTCTATTTCTACTGGATCCCACCCCAGACATGGCTGTATGTCCTAGGTGGGCGATGTGATCTCTATACATAGTTCTACAGTGCTTCGAGACTACAATAGAGAGATAAGGAAGCGTCACCCTCCGTTTATAGACAGGAAAACCAAGGCACAGAGAGGAAATGAGATTTGTGGCAGGTCACTGAGCCAGCCAGTGGAACCTACCAGTCCTATGTCCGCAGTCTTCTACTCAAGCCACAAGATCACACCCTTGCCCCAGAGCCGGGCTAGAACCCAGGCACCCTCTTTCTCCCATTCCCTGCTCTGACCACGAATCCCTCCTTGGTTACACCTCTCCCCCCAGCACCTTGTACCTGAGATGACACTCGCTTCAGACCCTCCACCTGCCTTTCAACGCCCCATTACCGGAGACAGGCCCACTTCCCTCACACTCCTGCTTCAGAGAGAACAGCAGGAGAACGCTGGGAGCTGCAGACAGAGAGGTTCCCCCTCCCCCCTTACTCCCGGGGCAGGGGGTCGGCTGCAGACAGAGAGGGGCTGGGGGCAGCTGGCAGAGGGGTCCCCCAGAGACAGGGTTGGAGGCAGAGGGGTCCCCCCCCAGGAAGGGACTGGCAGACAGAGGGCTGGGGGCAGAGGGGGATCCCCCCGCCGGAGACAGGGCTGGGGGGGGCGGCAGGCAGAGGGGGCCCCCCTTTCCCCCGGAGACAGGGCTGGGGGGGCGGCGGGCAGAGGGGGGCCCCCTTTCCCCCGGAGACAGGGCTGGGGGGGGCGGCGGGCAGAGGGGGGCCCCCTTTCCCCCGGAGACAGGGCTGGGGGGGGGCGGCGGGCAGAGGGGGGCCCCCTTTCCCCCGGAGACAGGGCTGGGGGGGGGCGGCGGGCAGAGGGGGGCCCCCTTTCCCCCGGAGACAGGGCTGGGGGGGGGCGGCGGGCAGAGGGGGGCCCCCTTTCCCCCGGAGACAGGGCTGGGGGGGGGCGGCGGGCAGAGGGGGGCCCCCTTTCCCCCGGAGACAGGGCTGGGGGGGGGCGGCGGGCAGAGGGGGGCCCCCTTTCCCCCGGAGACAGGGCTGGGGGGGGCGGCGGGCAGAGGGGGGCCCCCTTTCCCCCGGAGACAGGGCTGGGGGGGGCGGCGGGCAGAGGGGGGCCCCCTTTCCCCCGGAGACAGGGCTGGGGGGGGCGGCGGGCAGAGGGGGGCCCCCTTTCCCCCGGAGACAGGGCTGGGGGGGGCGGCGGGCAGAGGGGGGCCCCCTTTCCCCCGGAGACAGGGCTGGGGGGGCGGCGGGCAGAGGGGGGCCCCCTTTCCCCCGGAGACAGGGCTGGGGGGGCGGCGGGCAGAGGGGGGCCCCCTTTCCCCCGGAGACAGGGCTGGGGGGGCGGCGGGCAGAGGGGGGCCCCCTTTCCCCCGGAGACAGGGCTGGGGGGGGCGGCGGGCAGAGGGAGATCCCCCCAGAGACAGGGCTGGAGGCAGAGGGGTCCCTCCCCCCGGGAAGGGACTGGCAGACAGAGGGCCCCCCCGCCCCTCGCAGACAGAGGGCTGGGGGCAGAGGGGGATCCCCCCCCGGAGACAGGGCTGGAGGCAGAGGGGTCCCCCCCCCGGAAGGGACTGGCAGACAGAGGGCCCCCCCGCCCCCCGCAGACAGAGGGCTGGGGGCAGGAGTCCCCTGGGAAGGGGATGGGGGCGGCGGGCAGAGGGGGACCCCCCGGGGACAGGGCTGGGGGGGGGCGGCAGGCAGATGGGTCTCCCCCCCCGGGGACAGGGCTGGGGGGGGGGCGGCAGGCAGATGGGTCTCCCCCCCGGGGGACAGGGCTGGGGGGGGGGCGGCAGGCAGATGGGTCTCCCCCCCCGGGGACAGGGCTGGGGGGGGGCGGCAGGCAGATGGGTCTCCCCCCCCGGGGACAGGGCTGGGGGGGAGGCGGCAGGCAGAGGGGTCTCCCCCCGGGGACAGGGCTGGGGGGGAGGCGGCAGGCAGAGGGGTCTCCCCCCGGGGACAGGGCTGGGGGGGAGGCGGCAGGCAGAGGGGTCTCCCCCCGGGGACAGGGCTGGGGGGGAGGCGGCAGGCAGAGGGGTCTCCCCCCGGGGACAGGGCTGGGGGGGAGGCGGCAGGCAGATGGGTCTCCCCCCCCGGGGACAGGGCTGGGGGGGGGGCGGCAGGCAGATGGGTCTCCCCCCCCGGGGACAGGGCTGGGGGGGGGGCGGCAGGCAGATGGGTCTCCCCCCCCGGGGACAGGGCTGGGGGGGGGGCGGCAGGCAGATGGGTCTCCCCCCCCGGGGACAGGGCTGGGGGGGGGCGGCAGGCAGATGGGTCTCCCCCCCCCGGGGACAGGGCTGGGGGGGAGGCGGCAGGCAGAGGGGTCTCCCCCCGGGGACAGGGCTGCGGGGGGCGGCAGGCAGAGGGGTCTCCCCCCGGGGACAGGGCGGGGGGGGGTGGCAGGCAGAGGGGTCTCCCCCCGGGGACAGGGCTGGGGGGGGTGGCAGGCAGAGGGGTCTCCCCCCGGGGACAGGGCTGCGGGGGGGGTGTCGGCAGAGGGGGCCCCTCCCCCCAGTGGGGCTCAGGACAGAGGGTTCCCGGGGGAGGTCCCTTCCCCCCCCCTCACCTGCTGCCAACGCGGAGGCTCCAACCCGCCCCCCGTCAAGCTCCAGCTCAGCCCAGAACTTTTCCCCCTAGCCCCACCCCCCCGTCAATACGTCACACGCATCCGCCCTGACGCCACCAGGTACCCAGCCCCATCCAGCCAATCAGCAGCGCCTGGGCTATATTAGCATATCGCCACAGCAACGGCCCAAGCCCGTTCCGCCCCCCTCTCCCCTTGCAGGAGGAGGCCCGGCGCCCCCTGGCGGGCGCTCAGGACCAGGCAAAGCCGGAAATGTCAGCGGGGAAACTATGCCAGGAGGATCATGGGACTTGTAGGCTGTGAGCAAAGCATGCTGGGTAGGGAATGAGCTGGGGGCAATGAGTCTGTTAGAGCAGCAGGTCTCAATCTCAGCCAGGGGGGTACGTGTCCCCCTGGGGTACGCAGGGATCTTCCAGGGGGACATCGGCTCATCTAGATACTTGCCTAGTTTTACAACAGGCTACAGAAAAAGCCCTAGCAAAGTCAGCACGCACTAACCGTTTCACACAGACCGTGACTTGTTTATCCGGCGCTCTAGACCATACGCCGAAATCTGAGTACACCATTTGCATTCCGGTCGGTTTATTTTATAATTATATGGTAAACACGAGAAAGTCAGCCATTTTGCAGTACGAGCAAGCTGCGACCCTTCCGTCCTTTTAGGTCTGGTTTTGTAAGCAAGTAGATTTTAAGCGAGGTGGAACTTGGGCCTCCACAAGCCAAATCAGAGGCCTGCAAGGGGTACAGGGGTCTGCAAAGGTTGCACTGTCCCTCTACCCCTGGTCGGAGTTCCTCTGTCATCCGCTGGGCTATTTCTGGGTCAGCCCGAAGTCAAACCGCCCACCCCACAGGGAAACTGAGGCACTGGCCAGAGCTGGTGACAGAGGATGCGCCTAGAGGAGTAATACCCTATAGAAGATACGTGGGGGGGGAATCCATGGGGTGTTACCTTGTAGGGAACCAGGCAGGGATGCCTTTCATGTGTGAATGACCCATGGTGGAGTGTGAATCATCTGTGGTGGATGCTTCCATGAGAGCATGCCTATATGGGATGCTTCTTAAGGGGGTAGGAAGAACATCGGTGGGACATATATCTGGGGCGAGGCTGCAGAATGCGGGATGTTATGTATAGGGGACAGCAGGAAAGTTGTAGGCGTTTGAGATGAAAGGCATATATACATGCTTTGGAGGGACTGCTCCTGTAGGGGTAGGAGCAGAGGGTAATTAGTATGAGGCTCTCATCAGAAAAACACAGGGACATCAAAAGAGCAGGAACTAACTAGGATGTCACCTTTTATGCAATAGGATAAACATTCGTGCTCCAGTGTTTGCACTGGGCCAGCATGCCTACCGTGCATCAAAATGCCAGCACTAGGGCTGGATGATTAATTTTATATATATATATACACATACATATGTATATATACACATATACACATTTATTTCCACTAGCTTTCCAAATGGACTAAACTGCTCCTATTTCTACTTTTTCTGTGCATTTTTCTCTTGAAATTTTTGTTTGTTTTTAAAATGTAGAATTTTTCAAAATAACTTTTTTCTAATTCAGTTGTTTTGGGGTGCAGGAGAGACCCAGCATGGCCCAATTCTGCAAGACAAACCACAGCCTGGAACACCGTATTCATGAGAAGCCCCAATGGCGTCCCATAGTGCTTGCAGGATCAGGACACAAATGACTTATTTCTCCTACAGTCATGCATAGAGGTCTCCATTATTCCAGGCACTGTACATACACAAAGTAAGAGGCAGTCCCTGTACCTAAGAGGTTGCAGTCTGAAGAGACAAGACAGAGAATAGGTGGGAAAGGAAACGAAGGCACAGACAGAGAAAGTGATTTGTCCAAGGTCATGCAACAGGTCAGTGGCAGAGGACTAAGCCACTGTCTGTCTGTATTCATCTGTTGTCTCTTGTCTTAGATAGTGACAGGGGCAGGGATCATCTCTTCATTCTGTGATTGTAGAGCCCCTAGTGCAGTGGGGTCCTGGTCCATTTATAATTTATTAATTTATAATAATTAATTAGCAACAAAGGGGGAAAAATCAATTCCCCGAAATCGTAAACAATCCCCCCTAACTGATCAATTAAAAGTAAAAATGATCAAACATTTGAGAACCACAATGGTTTGTGTGAAATGTCGCACTTGGGCAACAAGACCATTTTTTGACAAAAATGTTTTTCATTTGAAAAAAAATGCGATCAGCTTGTGTCCTCAGAGCACAATACAGCAGAGTATGGCATCCAGACATCACTCGGCTTGTCACACTCTCAGGCCCCTGGAGCCGAACCTCGTGTCACATCAGACATCTTCTTGGCTTGCTATCAGCAGATGGAAGGATGGACTGGGGGGTTAGGGCAGTAGCATGGAGCCTGTAACAGGTTCAATTCCCCCCTCTGCCACAAACTTCCTGGGTGACCTTGGGTAACTCACTTAGCATCTCTGTGCCTCAGTTTTCCATCTGTAAAAAGGGGGATAATAGTCCAGCTCTGCCTTACAGGGGTGTTGTGAAGATAAAAGCATTATGCTTTCAGATCTACCAATGAAACAGCACTATTAAAAAGCCAGGTGCTATACATTATAACAACAGTCCATCCAAACATCTTTATGTTGCAGCAAATTGTCCTCTCCTTACTATGGGACATCTCAATATAATTATTGTTATGAGCCCCATCGAGATCGATAGGTGTGAACTCACCCTTCAATTAACGTAACTGTAAGCATAAGCCCCCATCTAAAAGACAAAAGGGGTGCGTGAGCCTGACCAGGAGCTTTCTGCTGAGTATTGTTTTGAGTAGGGAGCATGTGTGGGAAGAGAGAACACACAGAACCCTCGACTGGCAGCATGGGCAGCAGATGGAACCGCTGAGCCGCTCAGCCCGCTGCCAGTCTGGGGTTCCATCCGCCAGCCCCTGCCAGCCGGGGTCCCGGCCGCTGGCCCCACTCAGCCCACTGCTGGCCTGGGGTTCCGGCCGCCGGCCCCTGCCAGCCGGAGTCCCGGCTGCCGGCCCTGCTCAGCCCTCTACCAGTCTGGGGTTCCGTCTGCCGGCCCCTGCCAGCCGGGGTCCCGGCTACCGGCCCTGCTCAGCCCTCTACCAGTCTGGGGTTCCGTCTGCCGGCCCCGCCAGCCGGGGTCCCGGCTGCCGGCCCCGCTCAGCCCTCTGCCAGTCTGGGGTTCCGGCTGCCGGCCCCTGCCAGCCGGGGTCCCGGCTGCCGGCCCCGCTCAGCCCTCTGCCAGTCTGGGGTTCCGGCTGCCGGCCCCTGCCAGACGAGGCCCCGGCTGCCGGCCCCGCTCAGCCCTCTGCCAGTCTGGGGTTCTGGCTGCCGGCCCCTGCCAGCCGGGGTCCCGGCCGCTGGCCCCACTCAACCTGCTGCTGGCCCAGGGTCCCGGCCGCCGGCCCCACTCAGCCCTCTGCCAGTCTGGGGTTCTGGCTGCCGGTCCCTGCCAGATGAGGCCCCGGCTGCTGGCCCCGCGTTCCGTCCATCCAGGCTGGCAGGGGGGCCGGCGGCCGGGACCCTGGCTGGCAGCAGAGTGCTACTAAATATCAGCAGGATGCGGACCCCTGTGCTAGTCCATAGGATTTCAACCTGGGGGTCACGAACGTGGCAGGGGTAGCGACCACCTTGTCCTTCCCCTGTTGGTAACAAGAAGTGGGGCCGGGGCAGATCTTAGCGAAGGGCTCAGGCTGGGAAAGGTTGAGAACTTGCTGAGCTTTTAAGTAGAGGGCAGCGCTGCCCCTGGATATCTGGCAAACCTGAGTCTGCAGAGGTGGCTCAGGTGAGGGATCTAGCCCCTTGTGTGCTAACCTGTGAATTTTTTGCTTGAACCAGCCGCACATGGCTAGTGTGGTGACTAGAGAGAGTGTGCGCACCCTGGGTTCTCTGAGGGAAGTGTATCCCCCTGCTTCTGCAGGGAGCGCTCGCTGAGCGGGCAGAGGGGTTTGTGGGACTGTGAGCAATGCAGGATCAGGGCCTGAGCACACGGTGACAGCGTGGCTGTGTCACGTGGCTGTGTCAAGCTCCAAACGCTGTCTTGTTCTTATACTAGATGCGGAAATGCAGGGCGCTGTGATGCACAAGCCTGGACCTGCCCAACAGCATTGCAGGCAGTTCAGCAACAGACGGTCCCTACATCACCACAAAGTGAGCTGGAACCATCCACTTTGATTGTCTCTCAGCTGCTGGCCCAGCCACCTGGACCTACAGTCTCTACACAAGGGGGGACCCACAAGACCGGTGAGGGCTAGAGCTTTGAGCAGGGGGTGGGACTAGATGACCTCCTGAGGTCCCTTCCAATCCTGATATTCTATGACTCCTCAGAGTCAAGGACTGCTGTGTAGAGGGGAGTCAGCCCTCGGACACGTAAGGAGGACGTGCAGGGGACGGGGGGACTTGGTCCAGCCTGAAACGCTGACAAACCGCAGCCTCGGACAAGGCGAGCTCAGACGAGGGCACGGGGCAGCTCTGGACTTTTGTTGTTTGTTCCAAGATCTGTAACTCTGTGCTCACAGCCTTGGTGGAGCTCCAGAGGAGGCTGCGGGAAGGACTGCGTGGGCTGAGGTGCTGGTTTTGGAGTTTAGGGCGCCTGGGAGCGTGCCCTGAAGACCCAGGGCTAGAATCAGTGAGGAGCCGCTACCCAGACCCACCTGACTTGGCAGCCTGTGGGACCCAGCCCCTGGGTCCACTCACAACAGACTGGCGACTGGCCAGTGGGGTTACCGGGCCAGTTGGTCACACCCGCAACCAGCCCTGGTGTAAGAATGAGGGTAAAAATATGACCAAATGATACAGGCTGCTGCTGATCTTAGGCCATGAAATTATTAATGGCGACAAATTATTCACTGAGCAGTGGCAGCATTCTGGGCACTGGAAGGTTTAGTGCTGATGGACTCTGGTGCTGGGAGCCCTGTAAATACCCATAGATTAGGCAGAACAAAGAGGATAAACAGACCTTGTCTCAAGAAATTTACAGGCTCAAGCATCAGGACTAACCCAGATAAGTGTTACAAAGGCTCCTGGACTGCTTAGTCCGAAGGGTAGCCCTGGCTTCTGAACTGGCCCTACTATGTACTGCTTCTTATCTATCTTTATTGGATCCCGCAGCCGGACTCCTGCTTTGTGAGTTTGCTTTTGGGCTGTGCTGATTGCACTGTTAATACTGCTCCTTTGTGCCTGGCCAGCAGCTTGCACTGGAGGATCTCAAAACACTTTTCAACCAGTGTTTATATAAGCCCTGTGAGACAAGTATTTTCCCCCTTTGACAGAGGGAGAAAGGAAAATGACTTGTCGAAGGTCATGCGGTGATCAGTGGCAGAACCAGGAATTGAAGCCGGGGGTCCCGACGTCCCATCTCCTGCTCTAATCCCTGGACCACATTCCCACCAGAAGAAGAAATAGAACCTGGGAGTCCTAGCTACCAGGTCCCTGCTCTGACCAGTCAGATAACATACATGCACCATACCCCTCTCTACTGGCACTTGGAAGATACTTAATAGTGAGACAGTTACCTGCCCAAGACAACGAACGATGGAGCCTTAGCATGCAATGCGGATGCCTCTTCTGTCTGCACCTCGGTGTGGTCTCGGATCACTGCATTCATTTCCCTGCTTCTGCAGTCCCAGCTTCTCTGCCTCCACGCCAGAGCCTCTGCATTGCTCCTGCCTCCACCTCCGTCACCCCACGCCTCCCCCTCTCTCCTTACACTCCTCCTCGCCTGAGCACGCCCCTGTGACTCCTAGGCCCATTCCTGACTGTGGGCTGGATCCCAGGAGCTACTCAGCTGTGTGCTCGCCCCTCCCACCAATTTCAATTCAACAGGAGCTGCCGGGCCACCACGGAGGTTCTGGGATGGATTCCCAGCTACCATGCTCAGCTTCCAGAGCTCTTCTCACCCCCATTTCCATTCCCTGAATGGCCACAAGCTGCCCCAGCCTTGTGCTGGACTAATTCCGACCTCCTTCAGGCTTTGATTTCTGCTCTTGGACTGACCTAGGTTACCAGCTGTACAGAGCCACGTACCTCTGTGGCTTCCTGGTCACACTAACGATTGCTGATCAGAGATGTGAGGTTGCAGATGGAAAAATGACAAACGTCGGGCCTGATCCTGCTGTCGGCTACCCCAGTGTAAATGAAGAGGAGTGACTCCTGCTTTACACTGGTGTAACCCGAGTTCAGGAACTGGCCCAAAAGGTTGGGGGGTTGGGGGGGGGAAACAGAAGAGGGTGCATTCCGGGCAGCAAGGCAGGTGGCATGATGCAAGACACAAAGGGCTCAGTTCTAACTCCATTGGTTTCAGCCTTTCTGATTTACACCAGTAAAACAGAGGCAGAATCAGGACCACAACCTCTGTTCTAAGGAGTTTCCACGCCAAGGCTCTGAGCCTGCAAACACTTATATACAAAAGCAACTCTCCCCCTTTGAACACAATGGGTGTTTCTCACAGGAGCCCTCATGGGCATAAAGTTACTCAGATGCCTAAAAGCTTCCAGGACCAGGGCCGACTTCAGCAGCTCTTGTATTTTCCCATAGCATGGCCCATGTTCCCATACAGCAACGGGCCTCTGAACACTGCCTCTCCCAGAGGGGACAGCAGGATGCTGCGCCTCATAACAGCGACAGTAACTGCTGACCTGGCAAAGTAACATTAGGACAATACTGTCAGAGATGCAATCCAAGCAGGTGGAAGCAAGGAGTGGGGCCAGCACCATGTCGCTGGCCACCAGCTCTCTGCAACCCACCGGAAAGTGGACTAGGGACCACAGCTTGGGACCCTCGGATCCAACTAAGACAGGATGAGACCCAGCAAAATAACTGATGGGGGGGGGCGGGGGAGAGCAGCTCAAAGGATGTATGGAAACAGCAGGGGATGTTTAAATGCAGGAGAAGACCTATGGTGTTTCACAATCTCTCACCTGATTTCTCACTTGTGATCCTTGCGTTCTACCCTATTCTTAGTTCAAGTCTCTGCAGCAACTAATCACGGCCCCCAAAATTGCTGACTCAGCCTGCAGTCAAAGCGCTTTCCGCTCTGTCTTGGCCCCACCAAAACGGGGAGGCAGCGCAACCAAGACACATCTGAAGTCAGTCAGCCACTGATCAAAGGAAAGTGCTGACAGAAGTGCTGTCTATTTACTCCATGCCTGTTCTCACTTGAAGTAATCAACCTGCCAAACTCTTGTACTGCATGGGCGAGGAATTGAGGGAAAAACGACACCATTTTATACAACAAAAACCAGGGGGCAGCCCCTCTGGGGAAATAAAAGGGGTTTGAAGCAGATATTCCACACCGGTTCTTAGGCTTGCTTTTGGAGGGTGTAAATCACGAGCTAGTCAGTTGCATCACGGCTGCTGCTCCCAGCCAATGGGAAGGTGAATCCCTATGTGTGCTGACAGCTACCTTTTCCTCCTGCAGTGGGGAGGACACCCAGGAATTTAGAGCATGGGTGTGGTGGGGTACAGCCCCTACTTACCCCTATGACAGAGGCCTGGAAAATGCAGATCAGTGCATAGATAGCGTGTAATGCGGCTGATGGAGAAGACTTGTAGCTCCAGTCCCTGAATTTCCAGTGGAGGTTGAAGCCTGCATTCTTCCCTGTCGTTTTCAGGCAGAGTGTGGCTTATCCGGGAAAGCCCCTTGTATAAAGATTTCCCAAGGGCCTGTCACTTTCCAGGGTTAAGAAACCCATCCTCCAACAGAGGAGATCCTCCCTGGGTGCAAAGATAAGTCCCCGCTTGAGAACCATTCACTCCCACTCCCTGCTAACTGAGACCATCACCTCATCGGCCAGGTCAGAACTCCTGGGCATTTCCCTTTGCAAGAGACCAGCCACCCCAAAGAGCAGCTGCCCCTTGTCTCCAGAAGGCATTCGAGCAAAATCCAGTCTCCTGTCAGCGAGCGGAGTCCATTGACCAGGCCTCAGTGCTCCTCTGTAACTGACGGGGATGTTTCTTTACCCACTAATCAGAGCATCCTTCTCTCTTCCACACCTTGTGTGTGAAAGACTGAAGGGATCCAGCATGCCCTGCTTGCCAGCTGAGGTACATCCACAGCCCCTTGGTGGTCGGTTCTCATCCTCCCTGGGGTTCTCAGGCGGGTAGTTGTGAGCCAGGGGGTGGGTCATGACCACCCTGTCCTTTCTAAACAGGAGCGGGTAGGCTCCGGGCTGCTGCATGGGAGAAGACTCCAGGTTTGCAAAAGGTGGACAGCCCCTTGACATCACACAAGCGTGGTTATTTTGGGTGGTCAGGAGAAATGTGAGGCAGACAGATCCTCTCCCATCTGTGGTGCTTTTGTGTCGAGTGTGGGTCTGTGGTGTTTTTACAGTGGGGCCACTCAGCAAAAATCAGCATGGCCGCTGTCACACACACAGTCTCTTTATCCGAGAACAGCTGTGTGGCCCCAAACCGGCGTAAGCAAACCTGCTGCAGCCAATGGCGTCGCTCACGCTCGGTTTAATGAAAACCTCATAGTAAAGGAACAGCGTTAAAAGACAGAGCTCCGTGGGGAACTGCCCAGAGCAGCTCAAGGTAGGAACAAGATTGGCAGAGCTCCTCTGCGCTCACTGGGCTGACTCCGACCTAGCCTTTTACAGCACGGTTTTCTATCCGCGCCAGCTTTCAAAACATTCTTTATTGGAGCGGAGGCCCTGTGCCCAATGCAATAAAGCACTCAAAGCCACAGGCTGGGAGAACTCTATTCAAACAGAGGTGCTTGGAAAAAGGAATGCTGATGTTGGCACTTTTGCAGCAAAGTGTGCCAGAAGACTTGGCTCATGTTCTTAATCTGCCAGGGAGTAAATGAGACGATGTAGACAACACCTGGGCCAAAGCTTTTAAAGAGAGTCAGCAGGTGCACCTGCTCCGGGGTTTGCAACACAGACACCCACTGAAGTCAAGGGGAGGCTTTTCCGTGCCTTCAGTGAGCATTGGCTCGCCCCCTAAGTAGACGGAGCCCCTGAAATGAGGATGGCTGGACAGTCCTGAAGACCGAGGGCCTATGAAGCTAGGTAGATATCGAAGCTATTTAGACGCCTCCATTACTGTAGTATCTGAGCATCTCAATCATTAATGTGTTTATCCGCGCAGCACTCCTGTGAGACAGGGCAGGGCAGTTAGCCCCATGGTACAGATGGGGCACTAAAGCGCAGAGAGGCTAAGGCTCAAATCCACAAAGGTATTTTGGCTCCTAACTGCTATTGTTTTCAGTCAGGAGCCTAAAAGGATCTGGGCATAAGAGACTTACCCACCGTGGTCACACAGTAGGGGCTCGAAGCCAGGTCTCTGGCTAACATCCTAACCACTGGGACATCTATCTTTAAATCAGGTACACCACGGGCAGTGGCAGGGCAGGCTTCCCTGAGCCTGGCCCACCACCATGCGCACCATCCAAACCCAG
Organism: Eretmochelys imbricata; assembly: GCF_965152235.1. NCBI lineage: Eukaryota > Metazoa > Chordata > Testudines > Cheloniidae > Eretmochelys > Eretmochelys imbricata. The sequence goes on along the minus strand of NC_135592.1, from coordinate 11,391,935 downwards.
AGGGGAACGCCCCCCCCGCCCCAGGGCAGAGAGGGGAATTCAGCCACCATGACCCATTCAGTACACGTGGCCGCTACCCTGCTCCGGATGGACTGTTAGACTTGCGTGTCTCTCTGCACGCTCTAAGGGCTTCTCATCCAGAGAGGCCATAAACCCTCCTGATGCAGTGACTGGGGGTTCTCCTTGAGCTCAAAAAAGAGGGGTCGGTGTTTTCAAAGCACAGTGGTTGTGGAATAATTATACCCAGCTCTTATATAGCTTTAGCTCTCCAAGTGTTTTATCAAAGGAGGTCAATATCACGAGCCAGGGTAATGCCAAGTAGCTGATGTCTGGGAATGCCAGAGGTGATGAGGGCTGGTCACAGTTTCTTGACTGTTCTGAATCCAGTGAGGGGCCTCGTGGGAAGAAGGATCACACCAGGAGAAGCCAGGGCTGTGTGCCAGAGGCAGAAGGCGGACCAATACACTGCAGGTGCCCAGGAATTCCCAACAACAAGACTTCTTCCTTCAATGGGCAGAACGTGTCTATTTAATGGTCATTTGAAAGGGGGGTTATTTCTAAAAGCTGCCCTGAAGCAGATGTGTTTTGGGATGCCCAGCTTAGCTACCCTGGCTGTGAACCATGTCTCAGAATGAAACCCAGAGGGACAGAACTCACTGTGGGACTGAAGGGTCAAACCCAAATCTTCCCCGCAGCAGTCAGAGGATGAAATCAGCCACTCTCTCGTCACTGCAGGCAGAACTGCCAGAGCAGGAGTCCCTGGGCTGACCCACATAGTCTGGGAATGGCAAGCAGGAATCTACGGAGGCGGCGGGGGGGGCGCTGCCAAACATCTAGCGCCTTGCTGCGGCTTGTTCCTCTGCTCCCTGGGCATGTGCCAACCTACTCCCAGGCAGGCACTCTCTTATCACTCCCCCACTTTATTCAGCCCGAGACGCTGCAGAGCAGAGTGGAACGTGGAATTCTGTTCAGCCCTAAAGACAATTAAGTGTTCTCCCCAGGGAATCATGCCCCAGCATCTTCCTTTGATCATCTTTACACCTTTGCCAGCATGTCCTAGCATTAGCTCCCTCTGCCCAGCTCCCAAAGAAAACCAGACAACTCCGGATGCCGTCTGCATAAACGGACAGACAGCAGCTTCTGAATTACACACCAGTAATCAAGAGGTCTTGGCCAACACTGTTATGGGCTTGGATGTTCTCTCTGGCCTAGACACCTGTTGTGTTTGCATGCGTCTGCAGGTGAAGACCTGGGACCATTCTCCTGCTGAATCAATTCCATGCAGCAGCGACCCACACTAGAGTGCGTCTTTCACAGGCAGTGCCAGCCAGAAGAACATCCTGAAATGTACCTACTTCATCTCACATCAGGGCCAAGAGCAAAGTTTCCACTGGTGACTTCACCTCTGAACCCTTCATGGCATCCCCACTCAACTCTTGCCCTCACTATAGGGTCCACGGAAAAGGAAAAGATGACCAACTCGTGCCATTTTTCAGGTCTTGATGATGGATAAAGAAACCTGAGAAGGATTTATTTTTAAATGGATCGTTCCCTGCGTTAGAAGTTCAGACCTTGCCTGCTCGGGAAGACTCAACAGAGAAAGGAGAACTAGTGAAAGCAGGACATCACACGGGTCAGGAGGAGAGTGAAAGAGGAGCAGTTCAGAGGGGAAGGAGATTTACAGTCGCATTGTTTTAAAAAGCTTTATTTCTGGTTCCTTTTGGTTAGCATCTATTTGACTCCAGTGACTAATGAAGACCTTAGAGAAAGCACATCTTTGTTAAAGAGTCCCTCCCTACCCCCTCTATAAAGGCATGAAGGCACACAATACCCATGGGTCCTCCTGGGAAAATAGGGAAGATTTGACAAGGCCGATATTTAAGGTAAAAAAATCCCAAACATCTTCTTGGCTGTCTTTATAAAATAAGCAAAATAAGGCACAGCTCAATTTTTGAAGTCTCTTTTGGACGTCACCTTTACATGAGCCATGCACTTTACATCTCGGGGTGCTAGATGGCTGTGGTTGCAATAGCAATTAGCTGGGAAATCCTAATCCGGGGCGGGGTGGCCAGAGCAGGGTCCATGGGCCAAACAGTCTGCAGGATTCTACAAGGCAATCCACAGCCACCCTCGGCTTTACTATGGAAGGCAGCAGGCTGCTCAGGTCAAAACGGAGCACAGCATGCTGGGAGTTGTAATCGCCAAGGGCTGCACCTGTGCAACACAGATGGTAGAAGCCGCAGTATCTCCGCAAGTCAGGTGTGGCTCTGGGGCTCCTCGCATTTTGCAACCAATCTTTAGTTGCATAAAGTGGAAGCACCGCTGCCCTAGATGCATTATATACGTCTCCTATAGAATCTGTACTTCCCTCTGGCATGTGTCTACATACAGCTCATCTCCCTACAGAGATCACCGCATTGACTACTGTTGCTAGTCTGAACACCCCGAGGTGCCCACAGTTCTGCGCTGGGCTCTGCCATGCTCCTGAGGCTAGTCAGAGGGTTCCGTGGCCGTGGTGTCCATGTCAGGAGATAGCGACAGCCTCCTGGTCTCTCCATTGTTCACGTTCTTCTTGCTGTCTTCCCTCTCAAGATCACAGTTCTTATCTTCTAATCTCTGCCTGAGCTTGAGGGACGACTCCCTCCTGGTGAGGAGCACGGGTGGGATGCTGGGGAATCCTCCACACGTTGTCGTACGCTTCTCTGGGAACAGATGCAAACAGATGATTATTTCCCACGGCACGTGCAGTTTCAGACAGAAGCAGCACAGCCATAGGCCTCTCAGTGTCACTGCAGCCGTGTAATGTAACGGCCATTCATCCCAAAGCACTTCACTGACTTGAGTGTATATTCTCACTTCACCTGCTCCTGAAATGCAGCTACTTCTGGGGTGCAGCCTCGCAGCTGTTAAACAGCACAGAGCAACACTAGGCAAAGACAGGAAGTGAAAGAAGAGGCAGAACGCAATTGCTCTCCCTGGCATTTGGCTAGGAGACTTGGTTTAGCACCCCCTACCCCAGTGAAAAGGGACACAACGGAATATTGAATAACCACAAGTAGTTAGGATCTTGTATTTACATTCTGTGCGGAAGAGAGTGTCTCCAACTGCTCAGTGCTCCCAAGCGCGACACGTGTTCCTTGGAGGACTCCCATCCAAGTAACGACCAGGCCCAACCCTGTTTAGCTTGTGAGATATGAAAGGATCCCAAGGCAGAATGGCTGCAAAATAATGAGCTGTCACATTAAGGTATATCTCTGCCCTGAAGTCCTAGCCCCGCCTCTCACCTCCTGGCCCAATGGGGTGCATCAGTCGATTCATCTGGACGTTCCAGTGCTTGACATTGGTGCTGGCCTGTCGGAGCTTCCTCTGGGCCGCCTGAAATGAACAGGAACAGGCAGGTAACACGCACGCAGCTGACAAATCCACCTAGTGCAGACCCACGTGCCCTGAACCAGCTACAGAAAGTTCCCAGCTCCTTTGCACAGAAACTGGGCCTCACCCTTACATTGCCTTGAAGAATGGAGTTTGACCTCAACTATCCTGGGCTCTGCTTTGGCAGGGCTTTGAACCAACACCAGCCTGGCAACCAGAGCCAGCTTTGGGGACCCCAAGCCCCATGGGCCAGAGGGGTACTCTGATTTGTGTGACCGTCCTGAATTTTGCATGGGGTCTGCTACGGCCAGAGCAGTGCTCAGCTACCAACACCTTCCTAATCAGGCTGCTCTTTGCCACCCCAGCTCTGCTTTTTCACTGCTCTAATCCCCTCCATCCCCACGCCTGGATGCCTTTGCTACCCATAAACAGTCCATTGTCACCCCTCAAGGCGGGGCTCTGGCCTCGATTGATGACCACAAAGTGCCCCACGTACACAGATGCTGCCGGACAGATAATAAATGACTCAATATGCAACATGGTAGCGAGGGAACCCCCCTCTTGGTGGTTTGGCGACCCACCCTTAGGGGTGCCATTCCAGCAGATTTCCCACAATAGAGTTTGCCAGCCAAGCCTAGTGGGCGTGAAACTTACAACCACCATTCATCACTCAAACCACCACTTCCTCCCCTCCCGCCAATATTCTTTGGGAAACTGTTCTTAACCTATGGAAGAGAACATTCAGTTGGTGGCAGCTGTAACACGCTGCTAAGACACCTTGTGATCTCTCACTCTTCTGGCTGGTCTGCCACTCAGAGGATGCTACCACTGCTGCAAACAAAGCTACCGTAAAGCTAAAGTAAACTCTGCTCCCTCGTATACAGAGGAGAACACACCACTCCTGCGGAAGAGTCTGAAACTCTGCCCATCAGAGCAGCCACCAGTCACTCACCAACAGCCCCTTTACCAAGAAACATGAACACCTAGATGATATGGCGATGAGTATATTTATAGATGCTTAGACAGGGGAGTTCTCTTCTGTTGAAATCCATTGGCCCGATTTCCTTGATTTACCAGCGTTTACATGGGTGTAATGCCGTCTACTTCAATACAGCTACTCCACATTTACAGCAGGGTATGTGAGAACAGGATCGCACCCCGTTTCTCTAATATTAAGGAGAATCACATGCTAAAAGTAAATTATGCGATCTTCCCTGAGAGGAAACCCCGATTTCCAATGTACAAAAGCCAACCTATTTCTTTCCAGGTGGTGGGCTTGGTAAATCTCTCTCGGGGGGTTAACGGCAGTCTGGGAAGTAGGACTGGTACGATGCTCACCATGACATCCTGGTCTACCCTCTGCCTGTTCTCTCTCACTTCTTCCAGCTGCTTTTGGGCCTCTTCCAAATATTTGCTCTTGTTTTCCATCTCCTGCTTAAGGACCTGCTTCTCCCGCTGGGTCTGGATGATGTATTCCTCCTGCTCCTCCTTCAGCTTCATCAGCTCCTTCAGCTTCTCCTCCTCCTCAGCCAGCAACCTGCCGAGAAAGAGCGAGAGGTGGCTGTACCCCACCCTCCAAGCGACCAACACACCCGACCTTGCCGCGGCGGGGCTCAGAGCTATTCCAGACCCAGCAAGAACGCTGGGGGATTGGCTCCACGCCTGATCTCCTCCAGCGGGAACTGCTGTAGGGAATGGCGTAGAGGTGCTGGCTGGGAAGGGGTACCAGCTGGGAAGGCTGGGCACTGTAAGGAACGGTGTTGGAGCACCGGCTCTGAAAGAAGTTCTCAGTTTCCCCCGTCTCCGTCTCTTCCAGCGAGGGGCGCGGTGGGGAATAGTGGAGGAGTGCTGGAGTATCGCCACACCCCTGAGTGGGTCGGCAGCAGTGGGAATTAAACCTGTGACCTCTGGATCTAAAAGCACGAGCCTCACTGTCGGACCTAAAAGACCCAGCTCTGTTAGCCAAGGCTGTAGCAGGTGCATCAACCTCTATATGTGGCCCAGCAAGGACAAGCACCCCAGTGAATGGCTGTGCAGGAGCTCCCAGCTGAGCTGCAGCCAGGTCTCAGAGCATTGCCCACTGAGGAGTCAGTAGGAAGGAAGGTATTTCCTGGTTATACCTGGCCTGGGCGTATCTCACAGACTCCTCGTCCTGCCGTGCCTTCACCTCCTGGTGCAGGGCCTCCTGGAGCCGCGTCTGCATGTCCTCCAGCTCCACGATCCGCTTCCGCTGCCGCTCGGCCTCCGCCTCCTTCAGCACCATCTCAGCCTGCATGGAGGCGCGAGCCTGGAGCCGCGGGGAGGAGACGGTGATCGGCATGGGCAGCACGCAGCCAAGCGCAGGGGTCCCCAGCCCCCACCCGAACCCGGCCTCTCCTCTCTGTACTGCCAGGAAGATGGAGCTGGACGTACCCCCCGCCGCGGACGCCCCTGTGCAGCCGGCTTGTGGTTCTACAGGGCGCTGGGAGCCGCATTCACCGGCCCTGTCCCTAGCTCCCCAGGGCGGTGGTGCCTTTAGACCTGAACCCTCTGCAGCAGCTCACCAGCAAATCCAGGGGTGGGCAACAGGGACCTCAGCCTGCTCCCCAAAGATGTGACACTGGCCACCCAGCAGGCCTTCCTGCTGAATTGGGAATGAACTGGGCTGCAGAGACTGTCCCCGTTGCCATTTGGATGTCCCAGCTCCGCCAAGTAGCGCCCCGGACTGCACAGGACTGTGAAATCGAAGCCCCGCGCGTGCCCAGCCAGCTGGCCTTCGGGGCGCTTGAATTTCGATCAGCCGTCGTGAAGACGCACGGTGCAGCTGCAAACCGAGCCCCTTATGACGGGGAAAATGGAGGGGTGGCCCTTCAGCCTGGGTCTGAGAACTGCTTGGCAGTCTGAGGCTAGGAAAACACTAGCCAAGCTGGGGGCAGGTACTGTGCTAGGCTTGCAAAGCAGGGAGAGCCCCAGTGCAGCCCCAACGGGATGCAGTGCCTGGGACGGTCTGTGCCAAGAGCTGCTGTGCACGGGGGTCTGGAGTTTGCCAGTTAAAAGACCCAGGAGGCTACAGCAGTAGTGACCCAGATTTTACCAACTTCGGGGTCTCTGGTGAGTTACAAGGGAGACCAAGAGAGAAACTGTCCCCTGTGCTAATGGAAACCTCCCAGCGTGGACGGCACCTCTCCTCCCTCCCCGCCAACCTGCTCAGCCTCCTTCAGCTGGACCTCCAAGGTCCTCTGCATCTCCTCGTGCTGCAGCCGGCGCCGCTGCTCTTCCTCCTGCAGCAGCAGCTCCGCCTGCCGCTGGGCCTCCTTGAGCAGCTCCAGCTCCTGCAGCTTCCGCTCCTTCTCCTCCTGCAGCTGCTTGAGGCGCTGCATTTCCTCCTCCTTGGCAGCCTTCCGCCTCTCCCGCTGCTCCCTCTGCTCCCGGCGCTTCTGCTTCAGGTCCTTGTGCAGGGACTTCTTCCCCTCTGCTTGCAACCGGATCGCCGTCTGAATGGCTGGGAGGGAAGGAAGGAAGGAAAGGAAATTCAGCAGGGCCACACCAGGCTGGGCCATAGATCCAGCTGCTGCAGCGTGTCATAAGAACATAAGAATGGCCATACTGGGTCAGACCAAAGGTCCATCCAGCCCAGTATCCTGTTTACTGACAGTGGCCAGTGCCACGTGCCCCAGAGGGACTGAACGTAACAGGTAACGATCAAGTGAGCTCTCTCCTGCCATCCATCTCCACCCTCTGACAAACAGGCTAGGGACACCATTCCTTACCCATCCTGGCTAATAGCCATTAATGCACTTAACCTCTGTGAATTTATCCAGTTCTCTTTTAAACCCTGTTATAGTCCTAGCCTTCACAACCTCCTCAGGCAAGGAGTTCCACAGGTTGACTGTGCGCTGAGCGAAGAACTTCCTTTTAAACCTGATACCCATTAATTTCATTTGGTGGCCCCTAGTTCTTATATTATGGGAACAAGTAAATAACTTTCCCTTATTCACTTTCTCCACACCACTCATGATTTTATAACCTCTATCATATCCCCCCTTAGTCTCCTCTTTTCCAAGCTGAAAAGTCCAGTCCTCTTTAATCTCTCCTCATATGGGATCCGTTCCAAACCCCTCATCATTTTAGGTGCCCTTTTCTGAACCTTTTCTAAAGCCAGCGTGTCAGCAGCCACAAGGCCGGAGCATGGTCTACTACGAAAATGAGACTGGGAGCCTGGCAGATAGGACTCCTGGGTTCTACGTCCTGCATTTTGACCCCTCTAGATGCACGTGTATGTCAAATACATCCACATCATCCAAAGGATGAGCTCTGGACCCAGTCCTGCAGGGTGCTGAGACCTACTTGACTTCAATGGGAGCTGTGGTCACTTAACAGGATCAGGCCTTTGACCAACCCGTGCCTCAGTTTCTCAATCTGTGCAACAATCCTCATTTGTGTCCCAAGGGTGCTAATTACTTCGCGGTTGTAAAGTACTAAGCATGGCAGCATCTGTATGGCTCTTCGAGGGAGTGGCTGTTTGACATGGATTCTGAGTCGGTCTGATTAAAGTGACCTGGTTTGCAGCAACATGATGTTGGAAGGTCCAGCAGCTAACTCCAAACAACTTGAAACATTTTGGAAATAGTGTTTGGGTGTGAATGCTGTGAAATGGGCACCTGTGCCAGCTGATCAGACACTAGCGGAATCTTGGGAGAGGTTTACAAGAAAAGCTGGTTAATAATAAAACCTAGCTCTTTCCATCAGTAGATCTCCCAGCTCTTTACACTAACCCCATTTTACAGATGGGGAAACTGAGGCCCAGCGAGGGGAAGTGACTTGCCCAAGGTCACCCAGCAGCCTAAGTGACCAAGCCAGGAGCCCAGGTCTCCTGAGTCCCTGTTCAATGCTCTAGCCACTAGGCTGCAGTGCCTCACTTAGTTTGCTTTAAGTGGCTAGTTAATTAGAATCTCTCTCAGTTTCATCCCAAAGCGCTTCACCAATGAGATACACACAGCACCTAGCACAAAATGTGGCCACCTCTAGGGTGGAGTGAGGCTGCTGAGTGGCACATAGCTCACAAGCAGGGGAAAGGGGAACTCCGAAGGACATCAAGGGAATGTCCTACCACCCACCCACATGTAAGAGAGACAGAGAATGCCAAGAATCAGACTCGGCATTCCCCCTTCTCCCAGCAGAGGGTACAAGCAGCCAGCTCCACTGAAGTTAATGGGAGTTGTTACTATCCTGTGGAAAGAAACGTGGTCTCAGTTTTATGAGCCTGGGGCAGCCCTGCCAGGGGTGCTGAGCGTGCAGAGGTGCACAGAGAGCTCAAGGGCAGAGGCTGCCTCCTTTGCCACCCCACGGTTTCATCTTTTCCTTCCACTGAAGCGACTCAGGAGCAAGAGGAAGACAGGATGGAGAGGGAGGGCGGGCCGAGAGCCCGGCGGGGGCGCTGTGACACAAACCTAGCGTCCACTCCTGCCGCTGCTTGGTGTCCGAGGCACTCATCTCATACGTGCGAGAAGAGGTTTTCACGCAGAACATGCACCTTTTGCCTTCCCGGTCGGGCAGGACCTAAGGGGAGAGGGGAAGGAGTTACCGCTCCCGTTCCTGGAATAGTGCAAATCCCCCCTGCGCCCACGGAGCAAATTCCCCCTCCCCCCATCCTACAGTCTGGGACAGCCCCCCACAGCACAACTCCCAGCCTGCCAGGCCCCCTCCTTTGGCCCAGGCAGCTCCCCACCGTGCCCTTCCCCTAGGGCCTTTCCTTCTGGACGTAAAGGGGCAGGAATTACAAGGAAGAGAAACGTTTCTTTCCTCTCCCGCCTATGATCAGCCTCCCCCAGTCCCTGTACAAATCGGGGCCCTGTATTAACCGCTCCTTTGCTGGACAGAAGCCTTTGGAGCAGCGTGCTGACAAAGGGCAGCCTGGCACCCAGCTGATATTGCTAGGCCAGGTACCAGCAATGGACGAGCATCCCCATCCCCACCGACACATGCATGCGGCAGGTGGGATGTCAGGCAGCACACAGCTGCTTCATATGCCGGGTCTGTCAGATCAGATGACCCTCGAGCATAGCCCTGTGTACCACTGATGTCACTGCACGCCCCCGGGGGACCCTGCAGCAGCCGGCAATGCTGGAGAGGAGAAGCCAGCAGTAAAACTGATTGAAACCTGGTGTGGATTTAGTGCTGGTGAAAGGTGCTGGACTGACAGCCCGGGAGAACCAAGTCCTCCATCTATCCCAAATACAGGGCTTGACAGGACAAACTTCCCCCACCCAGGCCCCTGCCCAATAGGCATCTGATCCGATCGAGAGAGCTCAGTCTCCAGGGCCCATTCAGTCCTTGGCCCTTCCTCAGAGACTGCCAATTAGTGCCAATTGTAGCAGGGACTTTTCTGTCAGGGAGGCCGGCTGGCTGGGAGCTGGGCTGACGACGAGCAAGCTCATGTCACATAGGGTAAGTCCACGCCGCAAAAGGTGCGTTCTTAGCACATGTTGGCAAATGCAGGTTAAAATAGCAGCAAAGACACAGCAACAAGGCCTTGAACTCGGGTTAGCAGCTCAAGGCTGCCCTATAGGCTGGAGCTCACGCTGCTGACCCAAGTTAAAACCCAAGTGCTGCATCTGCCCTGCTATTTTAACCCGAGCTAAGAACACACTGGTTTTTTGCAGCATGCTGAGTGGAGACGTACACAGCAGCCACCCTTGTGCCCTAGCCTGTGAAAATCCGGTTGGTTCTGGTTCTTGAACACCGTCCATCACCACGGCATCTGGGGAGCCTTTCTAGCCTCGAGCTGCCCCGCGGCTCTTGTGTTAACGGAAGTGAAATCAGTCTGACCGTATGTCCCCGGCTCTCTTTCCACAGGCACTGCCTGGGGTCTATCACCCACTGGACCAGTAACACCTGGGGTGCACGCACACGTGGGGGAGACAGGGGGGAACTGTTATTGCACCGATGGCCCAGCTCAGCCTCTCTCATCCGGACCCTGGCGCAGTTACCTCCACGCAGCAGTGTTTGTCCAAGGCAATGCTGCCTTTCTTCTCCTTCCGCTCCTCGCTCATGTAGTAGGAGAGGGCACTGGGCTTTAGTGTGAACCATCGCTCGGACCAGTTCCGCCTCAGCTGGCCCTTCTTCCAGAGGTAGCCCTGCACCCAGACAGAGTTGGGATCTCAAACCAGGGGCCGTGCCAGAGAGCCCCTGCGCTATGAGTCCAAGGTGGGGTTTGCACCTGGCTCCCACCGAGCCATCAGAACCATTTCGGTGCATCCGCAGCTACCGTGCTTCCTACCGGTGTGCGTATTGGTGCACGCTGGGAAATCTGCTGGCCCCTGTCCCGTATTGCCTCAGGAGGGGACGGGGTGCCCAGCAGACATGCATGGAGCAATGTGCCCCACAGTGTGATCCTGCACACAGCTTGCTGGGAGCAAGAAGGACCCGCCAAACCAGTTTGACTAGCACAGGTCCTATCCACAGTGTGCCGAACTGGTTACAGAAACAGGCGTCAGCCAACAGCCCAGCCACATTACCAACTGCACATCAGCCATGGCGGGCATGGCCACAAGCCACGGCTTGAGCCGCTAGCTGGCTACACACTCGGTTATAAGCATGGACAGGCACTTTCCGAAAGGAAAACCCAATGAACACCTGTGCTCCTGAGCAGCCAACCAGACACACAAGCGCTTTATCGCTCAGAGGGCTTTGGGATCAGGTTTAAGACACAGAGGACACTTTCCCTTCTCCAGCACCTTCTATTCAAGGCTCTCGCTGTGCTCCCACAAGACAGGCGAAAGCAGTCTCCAACCTGCAGGTGTGTAAACTGAGGCAGCTTGGCTTGGCCAGGGCTACATTGGGTGACTTGGCCAGGATTACACAACGGGAATGGGACCCAGCAGCCTTGACTCTGCTGTTCCTTGCTCTAAGCACTGCTAGGCAACGCTGTCACAACAAACAATCAGAGATGCTGGCTGCAAGCAAGGGTCTGTGTTCAGTTTAGCAAAATATTTTAGGTACAAAAACTGGCCTCGTAGCTAATAAGAAGGGCTGAGAGACTGCCTCGTGCCCAGACGCTCCTGGCAGACTCATCACCTGGCTGTCTCGGGGTGGCTGCTGTCTCGGGGAGCCCTTTGCACATGTAGTTCCCACGAGCTTCCCAGGAAGGATTGGGGCAGGAGGGAGGCTCAGCCCCCCTGTCCAGGGCTCTAAACTCGCCCCTCCCCATGAACTCAGCAGGTAGGGTTGTCTCGGAATAGCCCTATGACCTTGTCCATATGGAACTGGAGAGGGGTGAAAGATTGTTCCTGGGGTGAGAGGAAAGGGCGTGGCTTTGCCCCGAGATGGGCAGGTCCCCACAGCCCCTGGGCTCAGTGACAAGGTTACGTGGTGCAGCCCATTTCTGGTGGGGATCAGAACCCAGCCCGAGCTCCTCTCCCAGTAGCTCGTCTCCCAGGGTCCCTGCTAGCTCCTTGCCTGTTTGAGCATGTCCTCAATGACCTCCTGGTACACCTCTTCAACGGCCATGCTGACGGCCTCCCGCTCGATCCCCCGCAGGAGTTTCCCTGAGTTCACCAGGTCCAGGAATTGCCAGACCGTCATGCCGTTCTGGTGCTGGGGATCCTGCGAGAGGTAGTCATCCAGCTCGCAGCAGTTCAGCTCCACGTTCATGGAGGTGCAGACCTTCTTCAGCAGGTACTCCACCTGCAGGTGGGGTTGGGGGGCAAAGCAAGAGCCATTTCCACCTGGGGACCACCAGAGACATGGGGCCACCCCAGAACACCTGGAGACCCTGGAAGCAACCGTATTTCACCCCATGGACACTACTTTCACCCCCAAACTTCCAGAGAGCTGGGGGCACACCCAACTCCACCCCAGGGACCTGAGGGAATCCCCATGTTCACTGAAAAGAAGTAGGGAAATCCACATTTCCACCTGAGACTCCCCCCCAGTCATTAGTAGCCCACCCCAAAACAACCAAAAATCAGTGATCAGTTTTGAAAGTCTTGGCCTATGATTTTACTTAGTACAGTTACTACTGCACTCAGTTTTGTCGAGTAGGAAAGAATCAAGTTGCTATTTCTGCCCCTCACTCACATAGCGATTACCCAACACACACACACAACTGCTGACAATCACAGTGATACACTTAAAATATTTTAAATTCCATTTCATGAAGAACCATCATTAGGTTTCAGGGTAAACACACAATTGCAGATGACTGGGTGAAGCTCACACTGCTCAGATCTGGCTGTTTCAGGCTGCATGCAGACTCAGGAAGATAGAGTTGCATTGTCTACAGCCAGTTTGCTTTTGGGAAGTGTTTTTTGCAACCGTAAAAACTAGAAACTTCTTTTTTAAAAAAAAGTTTAGATTCTGCAGAATCCGTCACAGGGGCTGGATAACTACCTCAAATGTGCTAGAGCTAGGGCACGAGGCAGGTGTCTCATACCAGTGCTGTAATTTCAGTCTTAGCTGGGGATTTCTGGGCCCCTTTCTGGCTGCTGTTGAGATCACAGCAAATTACTGTAAGATGGGGGAGAGATGGTCTCCCAGAAAGTGGGTCAAAACGTCAGGAAATCACCTTGAAATTAAAAAAAAAATAAGAAAAAAAAAACATCAGAAAGTTTTGGTTTTTGTTTGGTTATTTTAACTGAGGGGTTCAGCCACCTCTCATCTCCCAAGAGCTGAGCCAGAGCCCAGATGTGAAGGGTCGAGTTTGACATCCATGCAACCCTGCTGCAGTCATTGTGGTTTAATTGTGGTGTAACCCAGGGCAAGGGATAGTGCCGACTCTGTCCCCTGGATTGGATGTCCCGCCCCCACCCCCACAACAGCCTAACTCAGAGGAGAAGGAAAAAGCCCCAATACGCTGCCCCCTTTATAAGAAGCAGGCGAATGCCCAGCCCCCCGGCAGCGCCACTCAAACAGAAAGATGATTCAGTGTGTCAAGGTCTGTGGAACAGGAAATGCCTCTCTTGGGGAACAGGAAGTGCGGTTGCTGTGTATGCATGCGCACAGCTCCGGTTTTTGCTGATCTAAAGGGGAGATGGAGCAAGAGCAGCCGCCGCGGGGTGGGAGCAGAGAGCGCCCAGCATGGGGGCATGACAGAGGCCATCCTCACCAGCCCGTCAGTCAGACGGGCAAGGCCAGGCCCAGACCATCCCCTTATTGCTGACCAGCTCTGGAACCAGGGGCAATGGGTTTATTTTCCCCGCCCGAGACTGTGGATTTGCAAACCACCTAATGGGGACTTTAGTTCTGCCTCGGGAGACCATAAAAACCCTCCCTTTCTTCCCGTGTGCCTAGTGGAATTTAGAGATTATGATTAGCCGCTTTGGCTGAGTGGCTGGGATTCCTCTCTTTTAATTAACCCTGCGGCATGCACTTGCATATCTGGGGTGGTCAGAGCCTTTCCCGCTGGCTAAAACACGGACTCCGCCGCTCCGCAGCCGCTCACGGGCACCACATCCCAGCATGCAGTGGTCCAACTACGTCATGCGGTGCAGGAGATTCTATTGACAAAACCACGCACATAAAGCTACTCATTAGGGAAGTAAAATGATCAGCAACATTCCCCCGATAGCACCCTGAGCTTATGGGGTTGTGTGGGTTTAGGTGGGCTGTGAGAGGCTTATTGTTCCACGTTCGTTTTGGAAAGGGGGGGCAGCCTTAGGGAGGGCCCTGCAGGGTGCGAGTGCATGTCCGCACCGGCAGCTGGCTCCCACTCAGCCAGCTCCTGAAGGTGCACAATGGCAATCCCAGGTGGGAGTCCCTGGCTCAGCTCCGTTTACATCCCCATGACAAACCTGGGGGCTCGAAGCTAACTAAAAGTGCAGCTTTTGGGCTTTCGTGTTTTCAACGGACAGCTTTTGCCGCTCACGCAGCTCCAGCACATGGTGCTGGCTGATCAGGCAGGTGCAACGTGAGCCCTGTACCCTCATCCTCTCTGCTACAGCTGCATCCGCACCATGAAAGCCAGCTGGAGTGGATAGCAAGCATCAGACATGGCTCTCCCCAGGCCTTTCCCTGCAAAGAGGGGTTGAAAATGCCTGCCCTCCATGATGGAGGCAGGGCCAGCTGAGTGGAACGCCCAGGGCAGCAAATCATACGAGCCAGCCGATAGAGCACTGTCTCCTCGCACCCTTTCCACGCCATCCGGCTATCCGTGCCGCAGGCGAGGACCTTCGCTACGGAGCAGTCCCCTGGGGAACGACGGCTGGCTCCCGCGAGCTTGTTCTGCAGCTTCACCGGCAGAACGGGCTGCTCTCTGCCTCAGCTACTTCCCTTCCTCTTGGACACACAATTCTGACCCACCTCTCTTCTGGCTCTGCAAGCCGTTATAGCCAGTTCTCACATGTAAGGGGGACGGTGGCCAGGTAACGAAACAGATCAGCCTAGAGAGCGTTTCTCATACCACTGCTTGCAACAGCTTCACCCCTCTTCCTTCCCTTCGGCTGTCACCTAGTCACCCCTCCTTTCTACAGCAGCTGTGTGGGCTTCGTTAAACCTGCACCAAAGTCCTCTGTTTATCCACGGGACAAGCAGAGCACAATCCTTCACCCCGGTCTGCCCAGTTGCAGAAGCCCTGGAGGGACCCTCCTCTAAGCCTAAGAAGGGAATTCAGTCTCCACGATCCATTCAGCCCTTGGCCTCACCGCTGGGACTGCCAACAAAGCTGGCACTTATTCTCAATTACAGTGTGGGGATGGGAGTTTGAGATGTGATCTCTGGCCCCACTGAGACTGGTCTGAGGTGAAATAAACTAATTCCACACAGGCCGGCTAAGAGCCGGCAAATTACTTGGTCAGCACTGATCTAGGCTGGAATTGAACTGGTGATGCTGCAGGGAAAACCTTGCGCTTTCCTCTACCAACCTGTAGCACTATTCCTGGCTGTAATGTTGCAAGGTAGACAAATGAACGACACGTCACTAGACCGTATTGGCTCACTGTGTTATTTGTCAGTCCAACAAAAGTCTCTTGCACTTGGCCACAGTTTTCCTCAGTGAGGGGGAAGCTGGGGAACTGACTGCGAGTGAAACGACAAGACAAGGAGCTCCTACCTCATCTGGGACCATGACAAGAGGGTATTTGTCTTCAGAGAGGAAGTTAAAGAGACACCAGAGCTTGAAGGCATCCTTATGGGACACGACACTGTTCCCATTCCGGTCGGGCTTGTAATTCTTCTTTGCCGTCAATGTCCAGCAGAGCTCATCAAAATCCTCCTTGACAAAAGCCCCTTCCTCCACCTGCAAACACATCCCGGGAGCCAGTGAAGGCGATGCCGTGACATTACAAAGCACTGGGAATAATGTAACAGCCTGCTATGGTGCCTGTCATCTCAGGAGTGCAAAGCACTCCACAGTCCCAAAGCTGCTTGTCACCCCCGGGAAGTAGGGGAGCATCGTTACCCCCATTTGACACCTGGAGAAAGTGAGGCATGGGGAGGGGAAGTGATGTGCCCAAGATCTCACAGCATGTCACCAGTAGAGCTGGGGCTAGAAGTCAGGAGTCCTAATTCCCAGGCCCCTGCTCTAGTCCTAGAGCACTCTAACATGAACCCAGAGGGCAGAGCGGTAGGGACTCTGATACAGAATTGCTGCTTGTCGGTCTCTTACTAATGCACCCAGCAATGGAGTACCTAGGGCATCATGTCACGATACCTACCTCGTAAGTCAGCCAGGCATGATCCTCCCCCTCTCAGACAGACCTGGCAATTCTGCCATTGCACCCAAGTAGCAGAAGGCAGCATAAGATAGATAATAAACAATACTGGCATTTAGAGAGTCATTTCCATTCTTGGGTCTCAAAGCTCTTTATGCAGTAGGGTTGGGATCAGCACCCCCCTTTTACAGATGGGGAAACTTTTACAGAGCGGGGACATGATTCATCCCAGGTCACCCAGCCAGGCAGTAGCAGAGCCACAAATAGAGCCCAGATCTCCTATGTCCCAGTCCCGAACTCTATCCAAGATGCGTAAGGTGACCAGATGGCAAATGTGAAAAATCGGGATGGGGATGGGGGGTAATTGGTGATGACAAGAAAAAGCTCCAAATATGGGGACTGTCCCTATAAACTTGGGACATCTGGTCACCCTAAAGATGTGTGATGTTTCAACAGCTGCCAGGCACTACAGTGCCTGGCCTAGCCCTTGAGCACATGGACCTGGACATGACCGTGTGTGGGGGCTTTCACAGCTGGTCGGTTCAGTGTGTCAGTGATTATTTCAGAACTCCGTGACACACAGGGGATACCATGACAGTGACTATAATGGCTCAGTCACATCTCACAGCTCTATAGTACTTTTCATCCAGAAGGTACTTTACAAACTGCGCACAGCCACCCTCAGTGAAATGCAGCCACTGCTGGGGTGTGGGGCAGCATCCAAACAACACACTGCCCAGGGGCAGGGTGGGAGGAAAACTTTTTGGCTGTAAATACCAGGGTAAACCACTTACTCTTATCAAAATGCCCTCTCATATTTTTCGTGGCCACGCAGACAAGAGCTGGGTTTTGAAATGTCTCCTCTGAAAGACCCACCCACAAGAAACTCAATTTATCTAAACTCAATGGGCTGGGCTGGCCCAGTCAGGATTCCAACCTGTGATTCTCTGGAGTCTATAGCAGGGCAGAGGCAAGGAACAAGGTTTAGCTGTAATTAATATAAACAAGATCCTTCACTGGAGCTGCTGGACATAGCCAGAGCCTGTGGCTCTCTCTTGCTCCCTGACGGACTAACAGCCTGTACTGCTTAGTGTTACTACCCAGGAGATCCCCAAGTCTTGGGCTAAGAACTCTGCAGATGGACAGCTGACTACAGTGCAGAGGAGGGGCATTTAATACCAGAGGCTTTGACTGCTATGCCACCCCCTCAGCTCCAGCAACATGCTTTGCTGTGTTGATTACCTAGGGTGAGATGCTGAGACATGGGGCTATGCATTGCACAAACAAGAACCATGGCTTCTTTTATTAGCTGCAGCTCTGAACGGGCCAAGGCACAACCTAGGGCAATAGGGAGGCACCCCCATGGAAGGCGAGACACCCTGTGCCACGGTCACAGGTGGTAGTCCAACCACCTCACACTGGCACACTGAACCCCTGCGCCCCCGATTCTGCTCTGACCCACCATGAGCAGAAACCTACTCCACCAGCTGGTGGAGCAATCGAGGGCAGGGCAGTCTGGCTATTCAGAAATCACGGGGCAAGAAGGGGATGTGTTCCAGCACTAGACTAGGGGCCCCCTTCTTTAAAGAGCACAGTGGAATAAAGTTGCTAGTAACTTTTCCTTCTGCACATGCCCAGAGGAAGCAGCCCACAGAGCAACAAGCCACAATGTTTCAGTTTAAGAAACAAAGATGCCTTTGAGATACAAGAAAACCCCAAATACCTGTCCCTTGCGGTGCCGACTTCTATTTTCGCCTGCCCTGATAAACCACCAAATGGGGCGAAAAAAATTCCTACTAAAGGAGAAAGGACTGAGCTTTCCTGTCGGGTTTTCCACTGCTGGGTGTCTTGTCTGTCAGAGCTACGCTGCCCCTTCTGGAAACATTGACTCACGGTATGCAGGGAGGGCTGGCAGAGCGGAAGGGGTGACTTTGTTTGCAAAGAGCTGCCAATGCAACTCATAACGTTCAGCCTTTATCTGTCTTTTGAACTCTCCCTCCCCCAGGCAAGCAGGCGTAAAGGCCTCGCACAGGGTGGACACACACACCTGTGCAAAGCAGCTACAGAAGGCCACCGGCAGGGTGAGCGGGGAGTTCTGACTGGGTAGCATTTTATCTTACCCACGTCTCAATGATGACAAGATGCAACGCAGGGTCAATTAAGGCCTCTGGTTGTCCTCCCTCTCAGTGTAACCCACCAGCAAGTGTGTGTTACAGGTCCCCTTCTGCGTCCGATTCTCTGAGGATATGAATCTGTTACAGCCTCATGTAGGAAGCTTTAGCTCAAGCTGTTAACAGCTCATGCTTTTAGCTCTGGAGGTGCCCGGTTCAACTGCCAGGGCGTTGGCTAAGTTAGACACACTGACTCCTAAATCCCAGGCAAATGGTCCTTTCTTAAGGAAAAGACATCTAAGTCCACAGATGGGGGTGCTCTAAAGGGATGACTGGCCTTGGCGAAGAGAAAGGAGAAGAATGAAATTCCACCAGCAACCAAGCAGACAGGGCAAGGAGAAGGAGCTTACCTTATCCAGGATGTATTTGTTGAGGTAAGGCATGTAGCCCTGGCTCGATACCGGTCCGTCGTCATCATCCCGGAAATGCTCCTCTAGCGCCACCGGGTCATGGGGGATATGAAGCACCGTGTACAGGTTGTGAGAGAGCACCTGGCAGAGGAAGAAAAAACAGATGCACTCCACAGCTTCCTGGCACAGCACTAGTTAACAACAACGAGCCTACAGCACTCCATAGGCACCTAAGAACAGTGACATGCAGACACCAACCTAGCTATCCAGGTGTGACTGAGTGCTGTGGTGAATCGGGGATGTGTTGGAACTGCAAGTTATCACTTTAAGAGTGGGATGTTTCCTGATTTGCAGGCTAAGGGGCTCTAGAGCCGTGTACAATCACAGACAGTCTGGTAAGAACCAGCCTAGAACAAAGTAGAATGAATTGGACATCGCTGCCTTAGGGAGCAGCCTGCTTTCTCTCTCTGTTTTTAGTTCTTTTGCGTTTTTGTTCTGCATGGTAAGAGGTAAAGTCGTATTACATTGCAACTTACCAGCACGAGTATTGATAATTTTATCTAACTTCTGTTTACCTGCTGTGAACACAAGTGTCTGTTTCATCTGAGCATCCTCATATACCAACGAGAAGTCAGTGATATGCTAATTGTTTAACAACGGATTCCCCAAAAGTATCCCAGTTTAGCCTGGGATAAACTCCCACATTCCAAAGGTAAGTATAGGCTGCAAGGAGCAGAGGGAAGATCTGTGGCATCTCATCGTTTATTTCCCCATTTAAAGTGAATCACATTTTCATCACTGTAGCGAAGGATGGAGGCGCAGAACCATAGAGCAAACAAACTGACACTCAGCTGCACTTGGCTGGAGTGGCTTAGAACTTGTCCCAGAAAACACACTGAGCATATTGATAGTGATGTTTGATGGGTGTCGTTTGAAATGGGGGACCCGGAGTTCCTTCCTTGAGAGTTTTTATTTTGAAATTTGATTTTAGCAATTCTGAAGGACGGGGGGAAATATGCTCTTCAGAGATACTTTGATGAGGTTCTGCGCTTGCACCTACCACAGTGGGATCCTGGTTTATCACTAAGACTCTCTCGGTGCTACAATAACACAAATAATAATAATAATCAGAGGGATGGGAAAGGCTGGATCATAATACTGTTACTCTTAATTTGGTATACGCTGCCTAGATGCTATAGTGATGGGCATGCTAGCAATGCCTAGGCAGACAGACTTTGCAGCAAACGTAGGTGAATGCCTCAAAATATATTCTGTGGATGTTAACTCATATAAAACAGTTCACTGGTTTGGGTCCGTTTGCATCGGTTTGTTTTCTGTGAGCATTCCAACAATCACATTTACTGGCAGGAATACGTGCAGAAACGGTGAACTGGAAAATTTCCAATTCACAACCGACGGTATCTGCACCACAAATCATATTCCGAGGCAAAAAAAAATTGATCTCAACCAATCAGGGCAGAGAAACGTACCATGTGACCTAGGCCTCCAATCAAAACTAACCAAAGCTGCTCAGATTCCGAATTTCAAACCTTCAGAAAGAACCATACTCAACTGAGCTACAGGATGAGTGTCAGTCACAGGCTCTTTTGTGGGGAACAGAGGCATTTTAGACAATCACATGCCGCCTACAGACAACTCCCTGATATCTTTGTCTGACGTTCTGGGACATGCACAGTGGCAGGCTGCATGGAAGGGCTAAGGGCCTTGGATATTAACCGAGGTTGTTAGCTAGCCTGACGACAGGGACAGCAGCAGAGAGTAAGAGAAAGGGACAGATGACCTCCGAACACAGACCTTTGATGCACAGTTCCCCACTGGGGCCTCAGTTAGTGCCCCTGAGTAAATTAACTCCATGGGACTCAGTTTCCTGTGAGAGTCTCCCCACTGGTCTAGCCCCGCCTGCAGTCGGTGGGCAGAGCACGGGTGGGTTTGTTTGCCAAACGGTTTGCAAAGTGGATGCACAGAAGCATTGGTCAGGGCTGCTCAGGTTCCAGCAGCCCTGCCTAGGAGGCAGAGGAGCTGAGGTTCAAGTGCTGCACAAGAGCCCAGACCCTAAGGTGACTCAGTCTGCAGAGCAGTACTGGGGTGGGAGGGGACATTTCCGGCCATGGGGGCAGCGTCAGACGTTGACATACTGAGAGGGGCTGGCTTAGTTACTTAAGGCCAGATTTGTAAAGGTATTTAGGTGACTCTGGGAGTTTCTGAAGGGCCTGGGAGCCTAACCCCCATTGGTTTGAATGCTTTTGGAAATCCCACTGGGTGCCTAAATACCTTTACAAATCAGGACCTTAGTCCCTCGAGCTGCAGGTTGAGATGCTGGCAGAACAACTCCGCCCATCATTCCACCAAAGGAAGGAAACTGAAGAGCATGGAGTGAGGAGAACTGGTTCCCAGTCCACCAGTGACTCACATTGTGGAATCTTGGGGAAATCCCTTCACCACTCTGCCTCAGTTTCCCCATCCATGCAATGCGGATTGTATTTATTTGCCTGCCTCCTAGGAAGCTCTTGAGGCTAAATTAACGGCTGTGCATGAAGCGCTTTGAGATACTCACGTGGAAGGCGCTAGGGGAGGGGAATGTGGATAGACACTGGGGGGGTAGGAATATACCCAATAGTAATATTTATAAGCCATTACTAATATTCAAATATGCCTTTAAAGGGCGAGCATGCAGGGAAAAAAAGAGTTAGAGAAAGCAGCCAGGAAAGAACAAAGCACATGCTTAATGCAGACTGGTCTGAGACCTCATGGCTGTCTGAGACAGCTGGGTGAGAATGCTGTGGAAGGGCGTCCCACCTACACTGCACCTGGCCCTTTTGGCAAGGACGGGGCGGCTGCTTGCCTATCTGCAAACATGGGCATTCGCCTCTGTGATCCAGGGCATCCATGGCCTGTCTGCTGAGATGGTCACCGAGGAGGTTAAAGAGTACTAGGGCTGGTGGATACACCATAGGCAACATGGAGGGAGAAGCAGTGACCCTGTTTCACAGTACAGTGGCTCCCAGAGACCCTGACTGAGAGCAGGGCCCCGTTCTGCTAGGTGCTGTACACACACCCAGGAAGAGACCACCCCAAAGAGTTTACAATGAAAACAGACAAGACAAACGGTGAAGGGAAACTGAGGCACAGAGCAGGCAAGTGATTTGCCCAAGGTCACAGAGAAGGTCAGTGGCAGAGATCCAGGTCTCCAGACTCCCAGCCTGGTGCCCTGTCCACTAGATTTGAACATGCTTCCCCATTTACCAGTTCCCTGAACCATACAGTCCCCCTTTCTACTCACAGGAGCACTGCTCACTCTTGGAAAGCACAGCTGGCTGGGCACAGTGGGTGGCGTTTCACTTTCAAATTGGCTCTTGTTTAATAAATTATCAGTCTGAGGTTACACGGGGTGCTCAGCATCTGAAGCCTTTCTTGACCAATCAAATTCTCAGTAACATATTGACTCCACCCAGCTTTTCAGCACAGTGTATGTGTGACAGCTACAAGCATTATGCTGCTGCCTAGGATTATATATTACAAGTACCTGGCACAGCACTTAGCTCAGATCAGGAGTGGAAAAAAAAACAAACTGCATGAGCCCCCTTGTCCTAACTAACCCCCAGTTTGGGTAATGAGATCCTGGCTTCCTAAAGATTCCCCCTTCCCCCACCTGTGTTAAACTACTTGGCTGTGTTGCTGTGTGCTGTTAAAGAGCTGCCACCTCCACCCTAGAGCTAGCTGCATTTTGACGGTGGTGGTGGAAGCAAAACCTCTTACCTACCCCAGGTGTGTTAGGAGGCTAAATTCACTAATGCCCAGAAAGTAGTGTGAAGCCTGCAGACGAAAGGAGCTGGAGAAAGGCAAGGAATCCTCACTGATCATCAGTATTAGAGCTGGGAGACTGCCATGATGGGTGCCAAGCCTAACAGATAAGAACCTGGAGAGACAGGACAAGAGTGTGGTAGAGTGCACATGTACCTGGGTTACTGGGCATGGATACCTCTGCTTGCATGTGCCCTGCATGGTGTCTGTGCACCTAGGCCTGTAAAGTATCTCTGGGTGTTTGTGGGAAGGACGATGCGATAACTAAGAAGATGGGAAGTTGTAATGGCAGGATAGAACCAAGCGCAGAGTCTGGGGTGTCACAACCCTGGTCTCTGTTGTCCTTCACTGGGATGTGCAAGCTGCAGCACCCGAAGGCTCAAACCCACCCCAAAATTGCTGGGACGGCTCCCACCCCCAAGAGCAGCTCACTCGGTTCCCCATGTTTCTTCCCCTCCCCAGCTGCATTTAAGTCGTTTATCAGAACCCTCCATCAAACCGCAAGCTACACGTGACAGGTCCTGGGAGCTTCCTCCCCGCTCCCTGAGCAAGGCTCCTATGTTTCTAACCAAGCCTCGTCCCCGTCTCTATGGTGATGCAAAAAGTCATGTCCAACCTGAAGAGCCTCTCTGACAGTCACGGATGTTTGTAGCTGGACTCCTGCCCAGAGGAGTGTCCAAACTCTAGCTGTGCAGTCACCAGTTACTCAAGTCTTTGGCAGTTCAGCATCAGCACGCCCAAGGAATTGCTCCATGAACACCCCTCCCCTGGCAGGAAAACACTAACAGGGGCAGGAAACTAGGCCCTGTAGATGGGGCATAAATCCCTTGGATATAAATCATTCCCCTCCCTGCTCTCTATCTAACCCGGGACTGGTTAATGCGCAAGAGAATTTGTTCAAGTTGGAGTTGTTCAAGTTATAGACTAAATAAACCTATTGACACCTATCGATCGAAGACCTACCGATCACCAATTATATCTCCCTATAGTCCCTCTGCTATGGTAGATGTCAGGGCCATTAAGGTCAGTTTCCCCTTGAAAAAGAAAATTATTCATGCCTAGTCTGGCTAGTTTCTTAGCCTGAATGGTTTTATTTACACTCTATACACCAGAACTGGAACAGAAGTGGTCACACAGCACACGGGTAATCCCCTCTTTCTGACATCTCAGCCTAAATACCAAAGCCTGATTCCCAGGAAGCTACTCTGCCCAAAGAATTTAGTACATCAAGGCATCCAGAAAACTCCCCAGCTGTTTGCAACAGCATCTCCAAAGAACCTGCATCATAAAACAACAACACAGCTTTTCTTCCAAGACTGAACACTGCTCGCACACTAAGAAAGACTACGTGTAACAGCACCATCTGCTGACTCCTGCTGTAACAGTATTATAGTCCCTGAAAACGTATTATAAAAATTCTTCATGAAAAGTGCCTGCAATCCACAGAAAATTTTGACAATGATTTTTTGTTTTCATCCAAATTTTCCGTAGGAGAACAAAGACAATTTTCCAACCAAGTCTCTTTATATCACCTACCCCATAGACCCTCACATACCCTCTCCCCATATTTTATCCGCCTTCTCATCTTCTTACTTCACAAAACCTCATTGATGCTGTGACTTCCTGGAATGCTAATACAATTCTACGCTACCAGCACTCCCAGCTATCTTCGAGACACCACTGACTTTCTGAGGAAACTACAATCCATCGGTGATCTTCCTGAAAACACCATCCTGGCCACTATGGATGTAGAAGCCCTTTACACCAACACTCCACACAAAGATGGACTACAAGCCGTCAAGAACACTATCCCTGATAATGTCACGGCTAACCTGGTGGCTGAACTTTGTGACTTTGTCCTCACCCATAACTATTTCACATTTGGGGACAATGTATACCTTCACACCAGCAGCACTGCTATGGGTACCCGCATGGCCCCACAGTATGCCAACATTTTTATGGCTGACTTAGAACAACTTCCTCAGCTCTCGTCCCCTAATGCCCCTACTCTACTTGCGCTACATTGATGACATCTTCATCATCTGGACCCATGGAAAAGAAGCCCTTGAGGAATTCCACCATGATTTCAACAATTTCCATCCCACCATCAACCTCAGCCTGGACCAGTCCACACAAGAGATCCACTTCCTGGACACTACGGTGCTAATAAGCGATGGTCACATAAACACCACCCTATACCGGAAACCTACTGACCGCTATTCCTACCTACATGCCTCCAGCTTTCACCCTGACCACACCACACGATCCATCGTCTACAGCCAAGCTCTGCGATACAACCGCATTTGCTCCAACCCCTCAGACAGAGACAAACACCTACAAGATCTCTATCAAGCATTCTTACAACTACAATACCCACCTGCTGAAGTGAAGAAACAGATTGACAGAGCCAGAAGAGTACCCAGAAGTCACCTACTACAGGACAGGCCCAACAAACAAAATAACAGAACACCACTAGCCGTCACCTTCAGCCCCCAAATAAAACCTCTCCAACGCATCATCAAGGATCTACAACCTATCCTGAAGGACGACCCATCACTCTCACAGAACTTGGGAGACAGGCCAGTCCTCGCTTACAGACTGCCCCGCAACCTGAAGCAAATACTCACCAGCAACCACACACCACACAACAGAACCACTAACCCAGGAACCTATCCTTGCAACAAAGCCCATTGCCAACTGTGTCCACAAATCTATTCAGGGGACACCATCACAGGGCCTAATAACATCAGCCACACTATCAGAGGCTCGTTCACCTGCACATCCACCAATGTGATATATGCCATCATGTGCCAGCAATGCCCCTCTGCCATGTACATTGGTCAAACCGGACAGTCTCTACGTAAAAGAATAAATGGACACAAATCAGACGTCAAGAATTATAACATTCATAAACCAGTCGGAGAACACTTCAATCTCTCTGGTCACTCGATTACAGACCTAAAAGTTGCAATATTACAACAAAAAGACTTCAAAAACAGACTCCAACGAGAGACTGCTGAATTGGAATTAATTTGCAAACTGGATACAATTAACTTAGGCTTGAATAGAGACTGGGAGTGGATGGGTCATTACACAAAGTAAAACTATTTTCCCATGTTTATTCCCCTACCCCCCACTGTTCCTCAGACGTTCTTGTCAACTGCTGGAAATGGCCCACCTTGATTATCACTACAAAAGCTGCCCCCGGGCTCTCCTGCTGGTATTAGCTCATCTTAAGTGATCACTCTCCTTACAGTGTGTACGGTAACACCCATTGTTTCATGTCCTCTGTGTATATAAATCTCCCCACTGTATTTTCCACTGAATGCATCTGATGAAGTGAGCTGTAGCTCACGAAAGCTTAGGCTCAAATAAATTGGTTAGTCTCTAAGGTGCCACAAGTACTCCTTTTCTTTTTGCGAATACAGACTAACACGGCTGCTACTCTGAAACAATACAATTCTAGCCACTCAGCTTTCCCCCTTTGCGAATAGGGCTGTCAGGACGTCTGCCTCCTATGGCACTACGTGATGGGCTGGGACGAACAAAATCGTTCAGTCCCGCACATGGCAGCAGCTTCGCTCGTCCAGTCCCCTAGAACAGTGCTACTCAAAGTGGTGGTCCGCGGACCGGTGCCGGTCCGCGAGCCATCTGCTGCCGGTCTGCGCACACATTGGAAAAAAAAATCTGCCGGTCCCCCACATCAGATAGCTTGAGAAGCACTGCCCTAGAAGGCTGGCTGCTTACTGGACTAGCTTAGCAACTAGAGACGTCCCAGGGTTCGTTCCTCCTTTGTTTCCGGTCCAAGCACACACAGTACTGTTCTGGGAACAGCCACTCCAAATTCCTGGCCAGCCCCCACAGAATCCAGCCCAGGAGCGGCATGTACAGGAGTTTGGGAGTGACGTGTGGCTACTCCTGTAATGCAGACAGGATCGATACAGATCGTAATCAGAGACCTTGCTATCAAACCTCAGTGTCTTCATTCACGGAGCTCGCTCTATCCCGGGGCACGGCGGTGCCCACCTCCAACCTTAAGACACATGCTAATTCCCAACTGGCTAAGACTGACTTTAATGCCCGCCTGTTTATCTGGGTGGATCTCAAAAATGCTTCACAACCCTTAATTCATGACATCTCTCATACTCCTGCCAAGTGGGTCAGTATCACTAACCCCACTTACACGCAGGGGTAAGTTGCGACAGAGAGGCAAAGGGACTTGCCCAAGGTCCCAGTGCAAGTCAGTGGCAAAGCTGGGGATAAAATCCTTCCTGATTCCCAGCTCACTGTTCTAACCGCTACCGCAGACCCCTGCTCTGCGTTCCCACTGACATACAGGTGCTAGTTTAGGATTTTTTTAACGAACAAATCCCCCCTCTGTTATCACAGAGGGATAAGGGCCTGATGCTTGTTCACACCAAGGCCACTTGACACTACTCTGGCACAAATCACATTTATCCTCACTTTAAAGCCATTTTACACTGGCAGAGCAAAGTGGCCAGTGGAGGATCAGGCCTTAAATCCGTCAATATTCTACACTGCTCTGCTTTGGAAAATCTTCCCTCCAGGCAAAATCTGGACTGTGACACAGAACAAGCCGGCTCCCCTTCCTGTTCAACAGATGCCTCCTCGACCACACCAGCCTGGCACTAACACTGCAGGGCCACCTTTGGCACCTGGGGGCCTGGAGTTCCTTCAATACCTATACACAGAGGCTGCCCACTCAGGCTGGAATCGTGCGGTGCTGTGTGTGACGTAGACACAGCAAAACGGACCAAAACTCGTTAACCCTATTTGACCTCGACCCCTCAACAGCCATCCGACGGGCTCCCACCCAGCCAGGCGGGATTCAGAGCAGCGGCATGGCCGTATCAGAGATCGCTTCCCTCCTCATAACCTGGACATCACCTACTGCTCCACTGGTGCTCCCAGTCTTTGCATGAGACGCAGTAACCGGCACTGCCCATCATCTTTCCCCCTACTGCCACTTTCATGGGACGGGCGCTACATCCAGTCCAGCCTCCCAAGGTCTCCCATCCTCTGCCCCCACCTTCGGACAGCCCTTTATTCGGGCCCCGGTTGTAAAAAGAGGATCCTCTGATGCCACTGCCCTGGTCACCCGCCTCTGCACAGTTCTTCTTCACACAACGCACCGTCAACCTGTGGAACTCCTTGCCAGGGGATGTTGTGATGGCCAAAACTATAACAGGGTTCAAAAAAGAACTAGATAAATTCCTAGAGGATCGGTCCATCAATGGCTATTAGCCAAGAGTAGCAGGGATGCAACCCCTTGCTCTGGGTGTCCCTAGCCTCTGTTTGCCAGAAGCTGGGAATGGACGACATGGGATGGATCACTTGATGATTATCTGTTCTGTTCACTCCCTCTGGAGCACCTGGCATTGGCCACTGTCGGAAGACAGGATACTGGGCTAGGTGGACCATTGGTCTGACCCAGTCTGGGCGTTCTTATGCACAGGCAATAGAAATGCAGACTGCTTGCCAGCGTAACCACATCCCTTATCTGCAGCAGGCTGGCCTCCTTTTACTAAGCTGAAAGTAGAATTACAATTGGCCGTCTGTGGGTGGCACAAAATGCACAAGCTGCAACAGGCGCTGGTTTGAGCCGGGGGGTGGAATAGTTAATGCCAACCGAGAATGACAGCTCCTTTTCTTCTCCCTTGTTGTCCATGCCTGGGGCAATCCTGGGCTTTGGAATGACCCTCCAAGCCGGAGGCTGGCCTTGCATGTTAAAAGGTGACACAATGTTGCCAAACTGGCAGGACTGGGGCTGGGAGATTCAAGCGGTGTAGCCCAGAGGGAGGGACTGTTGCCTAGTGGTTATAAAGCCCAAGCCAAAGGTTCTGAGTTTTATTCCTGACTTTGCCACTGACTTGGTGTGTGATCCTGGAGTAAATCACTTCACTGCTCTGTGCCTGGGTTTCCCACCAGCAAAATGAGGTTAATTCCTTGTACATGGAGGAGCTGTCAGGCTCAGTGAGCGCATGTTTGCAAAGCATCTTGAGATCATCAGGGGAAAGGAGCTATGTTGGCAAAAGGACTTATGCGATCCTCCTCCTCCTCCATGTAGCTGGCTGGGACTGCTGAATCTCCTCACATCACAGCAGGGATGTCAACATACCAATTTCCTAACCGGGCAACTTGGAGCTTCTCTCTTTAAAAAAGCCAAGTGCTACCAGCTTGGTTTGAGGGGGTAAGGCTTTTCCCTGGCACTGCGCCACAGGTGGACGATGCCTCCCCAGACAACGCCAGCAGCAAGCCCGCAAAGGACGCATTCTGCCCGCCGTAGGAACAGAACTCTGGGAAGGGGCTAACGGTTGCGGTGTGGTCAAATGGGCCAGCAGCTCTCTGGAGAGCTGCCCGGATGCTCTCTCAAGCCCTGTCCATCTCTATTTCATCCCCAGCACGGGATGAGCCCCCCTCTTCCTAAGGCTGGGCCTTTCCCAACGCCTTTCTGAGCATCACAAAGCAGGCCAAGACCATACACTGCCAAACCAGCACCTACCTACGATACACAGCTTCTCCTGCTGCTGCTTCACCATCTATTATAACTGTGCCCCCTTCACAAAGCAGCCAGGCACCATATCTGCCCACAATGCAATCTAAGTCCCCAGCAGAGAAGCAAATGTAAAAGGAACTACGTCCCAGATTGTTCCTTATACAGGAAAACGCCACACAGAAGGCAGGAAACATGTCAAGGTTCCCCTTAGAGTTTCCTCTCGCTCATTCTGCTGTGGGCAGACTTATCCCCCACCCCCCATGAAATTGACATGGGCTTTGTCCCACAAGACTTGCGGATCTCGCTCCAGAGATGGCTGCATTTGTGATCCCTGCGGGTGCCAATTTGTCAAGTGCTTTGATCCTTCAGGCTGAAAAGCAACAGAGAAACCTACACTCGTAATTCACCCCCCCACTGCCCACTCTACACTTCTGCATCGCATTCCTTCTTCCCTCTATAGGCCAATCTACCCTGCTGTCATTACACATTTCAGTCCACTTCTCTAATTCTCCGAGATGCGTTCATTCCATCTCTCAGAAGGCTTGCTGCCCTTTCCCAGTTCCGTACTGCCAGCCAAGCCAACTGTTGCACTTCCCATTTCAAGTTCTCGTGCAGCTCTTTTGTGGAACTCCGCCGGCTAACCTTTTGCCACCTCAGCACCACATGATTAACAACGACACACGGTCCTTAGGCACCATTTTTTCCATCCTTCTTGTAGGAGTTGCAGCTAGACCACATTTCTCCACCATACCAGAATGTGGAGCTGTACTGAATGCCTTTGCCGACATCAAGAATCGCCTATTGTCCTTCCCCAAGCTTATCTTGACAAAGAGCGATATTAATGAGCCTCTTGAAAAACTCTGAAGAGCAGCTTGTTGAGAAACAAAGCTCAGGCTGTATCCCCTAGTCTCTGCTTTCCCTCCTCTCTAGCCCTTATAGATTGCTGGCAAAAGCTTAGAGAGTCAGCGAAAATTATTTCTCTTCCTGGTTCTGTCACTGATTCACTGCAGGACTTTTTTTTTTTTTTTTTTTTAAACTCTTGGCCACACTCACAAGTTGTACCAGTTAAGCTAAACGTATTTCTTATTTGTATTGCGGGAATGCCAAAGAACCCCAGTCACGGACCAGGACCCCATTGCGCTAGGCGTGGTACAAACACAGAACAAAGAGACTCTGCTCCACAGAGTTGACAATCTGACTGAGGTCTTGTCTACACACAAAAATTGTACTGCTTTAGCTCTACTGGTACAGTCAAGTGGGACAACCTTGTTTGGACAGATACAGGTATATTGGTATAAATGTGTATAGCGAATATCTGTTTGGGAGGGGAATGGAGTATACTGGGATTAGGCACCTTTATACCCATATAACTAAGCCCACACAAAGGTTATAGCGGCATATCAGTAAAACTGCAATCCCATAACTGACACAGCAGGTATAAAAATGGGGTAGAGATCAGGTCTGAGTTAAATTGGAACAACCTTCCCTCTCTGCCTCCCTTGTGTAGGTTCAGCTTGTACCTGTAAATTGACCAATGCAAACTCAACTGAAAAAAGCCAGGTGTTTTGAATCGAGATTTTTGCACTGGTTTGAACAGATTTTTGCACTGGTTTAACTAAATCCATTTTAAAAAACAAAACAAAACCCCACACCTTTAGCTAAACCGGTGGAACTCTGTCTTCACTGCAGAGCTAGTGCAGCTGGTCCGCGCTGGGGTCTGAGCACCTTGGCTAGCCTCCCCTGGGTGCGAACCGCCAACTGCAAACCACACCCGAGTTACCTTGTCCTCACTGGCCCTCCCCTCCCCTGTGTCTCTCGCCAGGACATGCGCAGCAGTAAGCTGAGCCGCTCTGTGATTCCTGTGCAGTGGGTTGTGGGAGAACTCATCCGTCACTCTGGGCACATGGGAGGAATTGTGGGAAGGCACTGGAGGAATATCAGCATTTCAGTGATTTAGCCTGTGTCCTCACTGCAAAAGTGGGCAGCCGGCCAGTCTGAGTCTAAGTGGAACGTGGGGTCTAACACTCACCCCACGCTGGGCTAACTAGCCCGGGTTAAAAGCACCACTTAACTCAGGTGAGAGATTTCTGTGAGTGGGGGATTGGGGCAACCCCCAATTAAAGAGCCATGGCTTCACCTGTGCAGCGAAGACAGACCGTGTGGCTGTGGGTCAGGCTTTAATCCCTCTGGCTGGGCTTATCAAAGGAGCCGAAAGGAATGGTCACCCAACCTCCTAACGCTACTTTGAAAATCCCAGCCCTCGGGCTCAGTTTCCCCATCTCTAAACTACCAATTTGTGGCACAGCTGAGTTGATAAGGGTTGAAGGTGTCCAGCATCTCTTAGGAGGAGGCCCAAAAAGAGATGACCAGAGTCCTAGGGATGGGCAGAGAAACCTGACCATATGGAGGAAACGAACCCCAAAGCCAGGAAGATCCCATTTCCAAGCCAGTGCTTTGTAGGGAGTGCAATAGAGGAAGCTGACTGAATCAAAGCAGAATTGTCCTGCATTCGTTTCTTTTTCCAGGAGGGGTCAGTGAGCATTCCAATACAAAATCACACCAAGCCAATTTATGGACCTGACCTGGCTTAGTGCATGGTAGAGAATTTTCTTCAAATGCCTCGTGGAGCCACTGACTTGGGGCCTGATTTTCGGAAGCGCTGCACGCCCAGAACTCCAACCAAAGCTAACGGGAGCTATTGGTGCTCAGCACTTCTGAAAACCAGGCCCCTATCGTCCCATTGCAGCCGAGTGGACAGAGCCCTGGACTGGGACTCAAGAGACCTGGGCTCTATTCCTGGCTCTGCCACTGGCCTGTGCTGGGTGACCTCGGGCAGGTCACTTCCCTGCTCCATTCCTCAGTTTCCCCACTTGTAAAATGGGCATAGTGACACCGACACATCATTGTGACGCACTTTGAGATCCACTGTTGTAAGAGCTAGGTATTATGAACGAGCCTTTAATCCCCATGGTCTCTCTGCCTTCCCATCTTATAAAGCCGGGCTACCTTTGCGATCCCCCAGCTCCTTTCCTGTGGTCTACAAGGGTTTCAGAATAGCTGAAAGCCCCTTTATAAACTTGAACCATTTAAATTCTCAGGTACCACATTTCTTTTCTCCTCTCCCTGGGCCACTGGGTTTAGGAGGCCAGAAAAGTTTAGCAGAATTGCATGCATCAGGGCAACAGGAACATACAGCATAACACCTTGGACCGCCGGGGTGCCTTCCATCTTGTCTAGGTCCTTACCCCACACCCACACCACCACTCTGGCTGAGGATCTCAGAGCACTTTGCAAACATTCACTTAGCCTCCAGCCAAAGACAGGAAATTATACCCCCTCCCCACTTGTACAGATCTGGAGATTGAGGGTCCTTTTCTCTGCCTTGTCCAAGATGGTACCTGCTCCATATCCGCACTGGGAACAGAACCCAGATCTCTTGACTCTCAGTTCTTAACCGCAAGACTACCCTTCCTTCCTGAACAGATACGTGAACATGCCCGTGTGCTAAGAGAACTACGCTCAACCCAACAGCTTACCACATCCCCGGCTGCCAGGCCTTGGGGCGGTGGAGAGCAGCACAAAAGACTACTACATTTCACTGTCCAATTGCTTTAAAAACAATGGCTGGGACTGGCAAGGGAGTTAGGGGCCTGGCTCCCACTGGCTTTCATCTAATCCACCCATACCATAGAGAGTGCACCTGGGCTGAATCAGGGACGTTAGTCACTTCAGTCGCTTTAAAGGCTGTTGGGTGCCTTTCTTCCCTGGAACGAGATCCTTCCTTCAGCACCAGACAAGGCTGAAGGAACTGCATACACCTCCCCATGGCGCGTCGCTCTAAGACAACACCAGAGCAGCAGGGGAAGCTCATGATAACGGGCAGAATCTCTGCTCCGATGCAGAGTTTCCTCTAACCTCAGCTTTAATGGCTTTGCATTTCTGATGTAGTTAGCATGTAGGAACCAGCAACAAGATAGCAGCAGGCTTGTGTGGGATGGAAACAAATCTAGGCCTATAGGAGAGGCTGGATACCTTGTACCAAGGGAGAGTTGATCTTCCCCATCTACGGTCAGGTTGACCCTCTCAGAGTGGCGAGATCTAGCACGGGACAAAATGAAAACATCCTTTTACAGCACATGGCAACACACACACAATGGCAAGTGCAAAGAGGCTGTTGCTCTCCCTGACCAGCAAATGTTCTCACCCTGTTCCTGAAGCTTGCGGGAATAATGGCTTGAGATGCAAAGGCTGGGGGAGGGAAGCCTGGATTCTGCGCTGACAAGAAAAATCTGGAAAAATGGCACCATGGGCGTTCTATGATTGTTTCTCACAGATCAACTCTACCCAGTTTACAAGATGGTTTTTGTCCTCTTCCTTCCCCTCCAAAGCCCAGCCCTGCATACTCATTCGGGGCTCCGAGAGTCAAGCTGGGCTCTTTCTGGCTTGTGCTAATCAGCACCAGCAGTAAGAATCCTGCAAGCCAAATTCTGCACTTTGCAACACCAGAGGCTTCCAAGTGGGACTGCAGGTGGGTGCCTAACAGGACTTGCCAAAGCACATAAGCAGGTTAGGTGTCTAACTCCCATTGAAAGTCAATGGGAATTAGTTGCCTAACTCAGGAGCTTTTGGAAGTATGATTAGGCACCCATCTGCATCTTTAGGTGTGTAAATACCTTTATAAATCTGGCTTCAATTCCAAGTGCAGGGCCAAATCCTGCCCTCAGCTTCACCCCTGCAGTCCCACTTCGAAGACGCTGGTGCTGCACAGTGCAGAATTAGGCTTGCGGAGTTCTTATGCTGGTGCTAATGCACAAGCCACGAAGACCCAGGCCTTGGTGAACAATTCCATAGACGATGCGGCAGGCTGAGCAGAACTCAGCTCCTGCTTTCTGACTTATGTCAGCTGGGCACTGCTGACTGGAGTAACAAAGGAACACCAGTGTATTGTTGACACTAAAGCAAAGAGATAAATCTCTGGACATGCAGGGAGCAGATCTGTGGGGTAACAAGGTTTTAACAGTCACTTTCAGAGATCTGCCCCTACTGTGTCATTTGCTCTGTCAGGTAAGGACTGGATCTCTCTTTCTATACAGGGTCTGGGCATGCTGACGGGTCTCAACACAATAATGCAAGGAAATCACAATGCAGCAGCCATCATGGTACGTCACTGAACGTTTTACTCTTCATCCTCTCCCCTATTGCAATACTCACCAGAGCTAGCAGTCCCGGGGAAACATCGCTTGGCCCACAATTTCCTTAGACAGACATTCCTTTTGGATATTCTTTTAACTGATTTCACAAAGGCCGAAGGTGCACACACATCAGTGAAATGCACACCTAACCAAGCGTCAGATCTGTTTCTTAGAAGCATGTGGAATAGTGCTATTCTGGGCCTGGACTATTCCTCCACAGAGCCAACATCACAGCACAAAGAACCAAACCCCTCATCCGTTTCTCAGCCTTTCCCCAGGCAGAACTCCCATTGAGTTTGGCAGACTCTGACCCTGAAGGAACAAGGTAATTTCCCTGCTATTCAGTTGTTGGGTGAACTGGCCCTAACATGGAGGAGAAAAGGTGAAAGGAGGGAGTCCCAAGGTTTGTTACTTTCCATGCACGAGTCTGTGGCAATTTCAAAACTCATCACACATACATGCAGCCACTGCCAAGCAGGGCTTCTCCTTCGGGTGCAATATTTCACATTCCTTTGGGTGCTTACATTGCAGGTTGTGTTCCAGATTACAAAAACTCTGACCAAACAAGTTCTTCTGACCCAAATTCCAGGGCCAGTGTCTAAATTAGCTGTAACTTTTAAAAGAAAACAGGGGTGCCCGCTTGGGGAAGAAATCCCGCAATTCTCGTCAGGGTATGATCAAATCATTTCTACTGAGCTGAATAATGTAGGTAGAAGAAACGTTTTTTTTAAAATGAGGCATGCTGGTTGTGGGGTTCTGTATAACTCAGGAGCCTTTTGTGAAGCTTATGGGTGATCAGGATAAAAATAAAAACAAAAAAAACACAATGTCTTGTGGCAAAACCCTAAAGAAGTGTTTTTTTAAAAAATGCTCTTCCTTTCGGGGGGGGGGGGGGGGAGTGAAATGCAACAGGAAGGAGACAAGTGCGTGTCAAAGCAAGAAAGAAAAAAAAAAAGAAAGAGTTTGGGTTTCCTTACCTGGGGATAAGGTGGGTGAGAAACATTGTAGAGCAGCCAGAATTCGAAGATTTCCACCCCCAAAAAGGGTAATTTTCTAACTAATCTTTTTGTGAAGACCCCCTCACTTGGCCCTCGCTTAGACGAATGCGAATCAAAGCCCGAGCCTGTTGATAAGTCATGGGACTGGCTACCCTGGAGTGCGCAATGGGGGTTTTTTATTCCTGCTGCAGGCCACTGAGCTGCAAAGCAGCATCCAGCCCTGCCTCGTGCCTCTCAACATGTCTGTGACCCCCAAGGGCAAAACAGAGAGCGGAGCCGGACTCAGAAACCTCACAGCCCCTCCCCTGTCGCTGTGGGGTCTCATTTTGTACTCACTTTCAGCTGGGATTTGGACACCTTGCCACTTTTCTCCACATCCAGGGCGGTGAAGGCGTACCAGATGGATTTTAAAAGCTCTGCTCGTAGGTCCATGGCTAGAGGCGCAGATGACAGAACCTGCTCTGTCAGCGAGGAGGATCCGGTTGCAGGAAACTGATTCTCTCGCTCCAACAGTCCTCAGAAACCTGCAATTAGAATGGAGGAGCAGCAGCGCCACCTACTTGACTACACCTCGGATAGGCCCCACGGTGCTCCCCTGCCATCTTCCTGCCCAGATGACAACACTCACCTTTCTGCCCTCGACAGGGGACATGAGTCCACCGGGCTCGCCGCTGCATTCCCCTCCCTCGTAAGCCCCCGGCCCCCAGATGACAACACTCACCTTTCTGCCCTCAACAGGGGGCATGAGTCCACCGGGCTCGCCGCTGCATTCCCCTCCCTCGTAAGCCCCCAGCCCCCAGATGACAACACTCACCTTTCTGCCCTCAACAGGGGGCATGAGTCCACCGGGCTCGCCGCTGCATTCCCTTCCCTCTCAAGCCCACTGCCCCCAGATTTGAGGCACAACAGCTCTGGACACAGGATTTGGGACTGGATAATACTTAGCACTTAGCCTGCACATGCTCAAAGCACTGTAAAACACATTGATCTGTTAGCTGGCTCCCTAAAGCTGGCCTGGTTGGTAAGACTCAGACCATTAGCCTCAGCACATGCTCCCCAGAGTCCCAACGCCCTTGCGGCGGCTGCATGCATTCCGCTGACAACCTCTGCTAGGCATGGAGCTTCAATGCACCCACAAAGGGGGAACGAACGTCATTCGAAGGGCAGAGAAATTTCGCTTGTGGCTCAGTTTGAAAACAGGCCCAAGAACCCGTTAGTGGGAATTGCCAAGGTGTCCCAGCTCTGCAGCAGCTCAGCCACGAGCTAGGAGACCTAAGGGTTACCCCAAAACCTTTCATCCACGGAAGAGGAAGAAATCCCGCCCCAGCTAGTTTAAGAAGTAGCTCCTCATTTGCAGGTTTAAATACAGAGGACAGCTCACCCCAGCACCAGCACAGCCCGGTGCAGTCCAGGAGAACTCAACCCAATAGGGACTTCTGTTAACTCCCATCAGGCTCGCTCACACACAGACACAGACACAGACTCTTAAGAGAGGTGACGGAGAAAGGTAGGGGCATCTGCCGTCTGATGAGTGGAGTTATTGGCGTGTTTCTGAGGAGGCTGTGTGCCTGGCTCTGCCCCCTGCAAGATCTTCATCCTTTTACTGTCTCCGCAGAGACGGAGATGACCTACTGAAAAACAGACTACGCAAGTCCTAGGGGAAGAAGAATGGTTTCATGGCAAGGCACTGGACAGGAATTGAGGAGATCTGGGTTCTACTCCTGGAAATACCCACGGTGAAGATTTCGAAGCCAGCGGCATATGTGCCTTTGTCCATTCACCACTCCCTACTTTTGGGAGGCTTCCTGTGTGATCTTGGACAAGTCAATTCATCTCCTTAAACCTCAACTCCCCCCACGTGTAAAATAATAATAATCCAGACCTACCTCACAGGGGCGTGGGGAGGATAAATCGACCAATGAGGTGCTCAGACACTACCAACAAGGTCCATGCAAGTTTCTAGATTAGCTAGAAAATGAATGGGAGTGGGGAAGGCGCCTAGTAACTGACCAATGAGCAGAAATTTTAACACCTTCAGGCTGAGCCCAGGCCCAGAAAAGGGGAGACAGCCCCCTAGGGAGAGAGTCTTTACCACCTACTTGAGGATCTGACTGTATTGAAATGCTAACATTGGCCTGTAAGAGAAATAAGCTCCTGGGAAGTCTGGGAGAGGATGTTCAGCTGACTGGCACAATCCTATTGCTGAGGCACAGGGATGCTGCTTAGATCCTTACTGGTTTGGTGACCAAGCCCTAAGGCAGGGCAGGGAAGAGGTGTAAACGTAGAAGCTTTATTAAGTACATGTCAACCCCCCCCCCCCGCTTTCTCCTCCCTCCTCCCGTGCGCTGCAGGGATTGAAAGAGAAAGAGGAAAGGATATTAAAAAAAAAACTTTAATTAGTTTTATTTAAACTCACTATTTACATCTAACTCTAGCTTGTCCCCCGAGAAGTGCTGACCTGCCCATGTGGAGTGCTATACCCTCCCCCACAGCAGCTGAGTCTGGAAATGAACTTGGCTGTTGAGTCACAAGGGAGTGGGGTAAGGAGAAAGGGAGAAGTGCTGTCACATCCAGGCTAACGTGGATCCTGCCGCCCTCTGCTTGTGCCGGGGATAATCTCTGACTTCCAGCGTCAAGAAGTTCGGATACCAGGACAGCCTGGGGTTGCTTTGACGGGGCTTTATTGCCTCTGTGCATATGCTGCTTACGTGCCACTTGTGTTCGTATTTCCGGGGGTGGGGTGCGGGGGTGGATGTCAGACCATCTGTGTTCATCCCTAGAGCACCTAGTGTGAGAGACCAGGAACTGCCTCTCCGAAATGATCGCTGACTCCCAGTGGTGCCTTGAAGCTATGGTCTCTGCAGTTCCATGCAGGGTGTAGCAGATCATCTTGCCTTGGAATTCCAACTCTTGGCCACAAAGGCACACAAGAGCTTCTGCCCTGCTCCGGACCCAGGGGACGCCAGTGTCCCTGGAAAATGAGCAGGACAGGCCTGGATGGCAGCAGAGCGACTGCCTGGGATCCAGGAAAGCTCTGAAGCCTTCAGCCAAAGCCAGCCAGGTTTCTTAGAAAGATGTCGCTGGATAGGAGAGCCCTTTAAACAGGGTCACTCTGGCAGCCCAGCGAGCTCCTGTATCTGCTCTCATTGCCTGCCTAGCACACAAGCTGGACGCACGTAACAGTTATCAGGGACCCCCTTCTGCATTCACGGGTTGTACCACGCCTTACAGTTTGTCTTCTGTGCAGCAGCCGGCGGGGCTGTTTCAGATCCTGAAACCCCCCACCGAACACGAGGGGCCATTTGATTGCCGTCCCTGCTCCGCTCAAGCCTCCCCGGCCACGGGTTGTGCAGTGCCTCAGCACCCGTTCTCAGACACAGCCGCATTGAGCGTTACAGACTCCTGCTGAATGGCTGCCGCTGCCATGCTGATGGCTTCCTCCAGGCTCTGCTGCTCTTCCAGCTACAAGAGGAGACACACAAATGAATGGTTTCATTCTCCCAAACGTGCCAACTGAGTCGATCTGTATTTTACCAGGACAGCCCGGGGCAGAATGAGATGCAAGGGGGCTGGGGTGCGGTAGGAGAGGAGGAGTGAGGAACATGGGTGCAGAGAAGAGAGGAATACTCAGTGCTAGGGCAAAACAGAGGGGAAGGAATACGGGTGCTGGGAAAGGACAGACATAGATAGGGGAGAGGAATACAATCGGTGGGAATGGGTGCAGAGTAAGACGACACACAGAAAAGGGGGTGCAGTGAGGAGTAATGGAGCGCTGTGTGATCAGGAGACTGCTGTGAGTGAGGCAGGCAATACCCCAATACCTCGAAAGGGGGAAGAACACGGGTGATGGGGAAAGGCAGATGACAGAAATAACAATAGACATTACTGAAATATTACCAGGAAAGTTACCAGGACAAGGCAGGTGGGAGCTGAGTACACAGGTGGACACAGAAAACAGATGGGAGTTAAAAGGAAAGAACACCGAGGAGAGGGACACAGAGGCAGCCATGAAATCCAGGTGCTGAAGCAAGCACCTTGAGCAGGTCTGAAGTAGATGTGAGCGGGGGGGGGGGGGGGGAATCTGAGCAGAGTGACTGCACAGAAGCAAAGCTCAGCCCTGGCCAGGGTGTCACATGGTACCTGCACTGCAATATGAGTGCCGCAGGCAGTTGCTAGCAGCGCCACTTGCTGGTGATGGAGGGATGCGATGGCTGACCCTTCAGACATCACTGCCCCTGCGGTGACTATGGTAACCTGGAAAACAGACAACCAAATAAATTATATGCCCCCAAAGGCCTGCTCACGCCCAGAAGAGTCCTGAGTAAGCAGAAAGAAGCCCCTACCGGCTGTGTCTCAGTCCCATCGGCACTGACCATGGTGACGGTGTGCGTGCCGGAAGCCGCGAGGTCTTCCTGTGGCATTGTGATGGTGCCACTCTGCGTTACCATGCTGATGGCACTGCCCAGTGCCTGTAAGTCCTCGTGGGACAGACTGACCTGTGACGAGAAAACAAATGGTCAGCCATTGAAGGGTTAACAAGGCACAACTTGCACCCAGGTGGGTTTGCAAGAGGGCTGTCCTGCTGGACAAAGAGGATACCGTGCGGTACCAGATGCCCCTCTGCCCGCCCCCCTTCTGGATCCCACTTTGCTTTTCTCTAGTGCTTCCCATGCAAGACCTTAAGCAACTGCTGAGCTTGGCAGCTCATCTCCCATGAAGAAGAGAAGGACCATGACTCCATTGTCCAGATGCATGACCCAATGCACAGAGAGGTGAAGTGACTTGCCCAAGGTGACATACAGTCAGTGGCAGAATCAGGACTAGAACCCAGGAGTCCTACTCCCAGTCCCCAGCTCTAACCATTTGACCTCATCCCCCTCTCACTTTAAGCATCTTCTGCCATGCTCATGAGGGGCAGTTAGTTAATTTTCTGTGGCAGCCTCGTAAGCAAATTGAGGAGCTATTCTTAGCAGCTACTTCCTCAGCCCTGTGCTGCAGAAACTGGCTTCCACATTTAGTCCTCAAGCCCTGCTGCAGAAGGCTCTGTTTGATCAGCAAGGGGGACATGGCCAGTGGTTACAGGGAATGTAATTTAAATCGCAAGCAAAACACAATCCAAATCCAGCCAACACCAACAGAGACTGAAAGCTGCTACCACCAGATGAGCGCTCAGTGGGCAATGGCAAATGTCTTTGGTGAGTCTCAGACAGCTCCCATAGGACAAAAAGCACCTTCTTAACAGCATTCTCAGCAGAGGTCAAGGAGACTGAAACCTTCTTTGCCCTCCATGTCAAAACTGACGTATGAAGGCAGGGACGTTTGGCGGAAGCTTGAACTGGTTTTGCCCAGGCTGCACCAGATTGATGGTTACAGCTCGCTGCTCTCCCGCATCTTTCAGCAGCACGGGACTCAGACAAAAATGAACCCTAAACTCAAAGCTAAGATGAAGCCCGGCCCACATCACACACCCCGATGCGAGCGAGCGACCGACCACGTCTATCTAACGGTAAAGGAAAGGCCCCAACAGCTGTCCAGGAGGACAGAGAACGTGTGTGGCTGTTGGAGGCAGTGACCAGCTCTGTCAGCTGCACCCTGAATTCTAGAGGGCCCCCTGGTCTCTGTACCTGCTGTGTTCCATCCTGAGAGATAAGTGAAACCTGGGTAGGTATGCCATCCTCCTCCTCCTCCTCCTCCGAAAGGAAAGCAATGTGCTGGCGCTTCAGTGCGGGGCCCCTTTCTGCAGCAGCTGGGCAAACAGGAAAGGAAGCGCCAGTGAGAAGGGCAGCATCAGGATGTGGCTCTGTGTCTATGACACTGGGATCTGCCTGCTCTCTGAAGGGATAGGACTGTGCAACAGATAAGAGCATGGGATCATAATGACAATGGAACAAGGTGGGTCTGGAAGGTGGGGCTCAGTCCGAGTGGCTGCGGGCCTAGGATGGGGGCTCCCCTCCAAAACTGGGTATGAGCGAGGGGAGGGGGCTGCAGATCCAGGCTAGGGGGCTTATTCTTCCCCCATAACACCGAGCTGGGTGTGAGTGAGGGGACGGGGCTGCAGATCCAGGCTAGGGGGCTGATTCTCTCCCCATAACAGAACTGGGTGTGAGCGAGGGGAGGGGGCTGCAGGCCCAGGCTAGGGGGCTCAGTCTCCTCCCCTCCCTGCACAGAGCTGGGTGTGAGCGAGGGGAGGGGGCTGCAGGCCCAGGCTGGGGGGGTTCAGTCTCTTCCCCTCCCTGCACAGAGCTGGGTCTGAGCGAGGGGAGGGGGCTGCAGGCCCAGGCTGGGGGAGTTCAGTCTCTTCCCATAACAGAACTGGGTGTGAGCGAGGGGAGGGGACTGCAGGCCCAGGCTCGGGGGGTTCAGTCTCTTCCCTCCCTGCACAGAGCTGGGTGTGAGCGAGGGATGGGGGCTGCAGGCTCAGGCGGGGGGGGGGTTCAGTCTCTTCCCCTCCCTGCACAGAGCTGGGTGTGAGCGAGGGGAGGGGACTGCAGGCCCAGGCTGGGGGGCTCATTCTCCCCCATCCCCCGCACAGAGCTGGGTGTGAGCGAGGGGAGGGGGCTGCAGGCCCAGGCTGGGGGGTTCAGTCTCCTCCCCTCCTTGCACAGAGCAGGGTGTGAGCGAGGGGAGGGGGCTGCAGGCCCAGGCTAGGGGGCTCATTCTCCCCCCATAACACAGAGCTGGGTGTGAGCGAGGGGAGGGGACTGCAGGCCCAGGCTGGAGGGCTCATTCTCCCCCGTCCCCCGCATAGAGCTGGGTGTGAGTGAGGGGAGGGGGCTCCAGACCCAGGCTGGGGGGCTCAGTCTCCTCCCCTCCTTGCACAGAGCTGGGTGTGAGCGAGGGGAGGGGACTGCAGGCCCAGGCTGGAGGGCTCATTCTCCCCCGTCCCCCGCATAGAGCTGGGTGTGAGCGAGAGGAGGGGGCTGCAGGCCCAGGCTGGGGGGCTCATTCTCCCCCCATAACACAGAGCTGGGTGTGAGCGAGGGGAGGGGGCTGCAGGCCCAGGCTAGGGGGCTCATTCTCCCCCCATAACACAGAGCTGGGTGTGAGCGAGGGGAGGGGGCTGCAGGCCCAGGCTAGGGGGCTCATTCTCCCCCCATAACACAGAGCTGGGTGTGAGCGAGGGGAGGGGGCTGCAGGCCCAGGCTAGGGGGCTCATTCTCCCCCCATAACACAGAGCTGGGTGTGAGCGAGGGGAGGGGGCTGCAGGCCCAGGCTGGAGGGCTCATTCTCCCCCCATAACACAGAGCTGGGTGTGAGCGAGAGGAGGGGGCTGCAGGCCCAGGCTAGGGGGCTCATTCTCCACCCATAACACAGAGCTGGGTGTGAGCGAGAGGAGGGGGCTGCAGGCCCAGGCTGGGGGGCTCATTCTCCCCCCATAACACAGAGCTGGGTGTGAGCGAGGGGAGGGGGCTGCAGGCCCAGGCTGGGGGGCTCAGTATCCTCCCCTCCTTGCACAGAGCAGGGTGTGAGCGAGAGGAGGGGGCTGCAGGCCCAGGCTGGGGGGCTCATTCTCCCCCCATAACACAGAGCTGGGTGTGAGCGAGGGGAGGGGGCTGCAGGCCCAGGCTGGGGGGCTCAGTCTCCTCCCCTCCTTGCACAGAGCTGGGTGTGAGCGAGGGGAGGGGGCTGCAGGCCCAGGCTGGGGGGCTCATTCTCCCCCCATAACACAGAGCTGGGTGTGAGCGAGGGGAGGGGGCTGCAGGCCCAGGCTGGGGGGTCCAGTCTCTCCCTTTGCTGCACTGTCTAATCCGAGCCTGGTCTGGGCTGCAGGAGGGCGTGGCCTGCACCTTCCAGCTGCTGCTGTTCGTAGAGCGCCAGCTCGCTCTCCTCTGTGGCCTCCAGCTCTCCGTGGGCGCTGCGCTTGTGCATGGCCAGCGTGGAGGTCTGGCGGTAGGTCTTCCCGCAGTTGTTGCAGGTGTAGGGCTTGCAGTGGGTGTGGACCACGTGGTGCTTGTACAGACTGGAGTACTCAGTGAAGCGTTTCCCGCAGCCCGGCACAGTGCACATGTACGGCTTCTCGCCTAGGACGGGGAGAGAGGCGGTCGTCACGTGACAGGGTGGGGCCATAACAGCACTAGGCATGCTGCCAACGTTGGAGTCTGCCCACGCATTACATTCATCCGCACCCTGCCAAGGGGCAGGGTAGGGATTCACCCCATTTCATACGGGAAACCAAGGCACAGAGAAGTCAGAGGATTTGGCCAAGGTCACCGAGTGAGTCAGTGGCAGAGCCAAGAACAGAATCCATTAGTTCTGCCTCCCAGTCCTGGGCTCAGACCACGCCTCTGGGAAGCATTTTCCAGGCAGATCTCCCTCCACTCTGCACAGCCTGATGTATCTCTCTCAGACACGTGGATCTGTAGAGCCTTTGCTACCTTTATGGAGTGATTTATTTGTCCATTTGACAGGGGAGCAGTGGGCTACAGAACCTCAGCCCCTCTGCAGTTAGCTACTAGAGTTTAAAAAGGGAAGAGCGCTCAGCTACCAGCTTTCAGGCATAAACTGACAGAAAGTCATTGTCAGGAAGGGAGCTTTTCACCTGCACCACACACGGCACAGTAAAACCGTGCAGATCCGTAACAGACGGTTGTTTTGTCTTCCTCTTATCACCACAGCGGGAAGCAGGATACTGGAGTTGATGGAACAATAAACTGGCCCAATAAGGCAAGTCCTATGACCTTCACTGTCTCACCTACCCTCAAAACCTGGAAAGGGAAAATTTGGCCAGGTGATAGAAATCTATGGAACTGGACAGCCAGTACAGGCAACGTTGTCACTTGGCTATGGAATCAGTGGGCTTTCCGACAGGGGGCATTATACCCTCTCCCGCAGCTTACCTGTGTGAATTCTCATGTGGTTCTTGTAGTTGGTGGCACTTGTGAAGCCTCTCCCGCAGCTGGGCTCAGGACACATGTACGGCCGCTCCCCTGTGTGTGTCCGGATGTGGACCTTACGGATGTTGGAGGTGGTGAACGAGCGGCCACAACCTTCAAACGGGCATTTGAAGGGACGCTCACCTTCATCAACAAAAAGAAGAAAAGCAGGGTATGGCTTCTGCCAGTCAGACCGACCTTCGCTCCCCACAACGCCCTGGAGTTTGAAACAGTGATCACATCCCCGCCACCATGTCTGTTACACTGAATCGTCCCTCCATTCCAAGGCCTGAGGACATTCGGAGAATCCAGTTGCACTGTGCACAAGAATAAGCAGAAAGGGTGGGCTGCAAGGCAAACACAACGGCTTCATGCTTTTGACAGGTCTTCTTCATGTGCCCCCCAACCTAATGCTTGACAATATCTATCCCCCGAGAAAGCTCTCTTTCTACTAGGTGAGTTTAGTGCTAAGACGACAGCACAGCCGGGGCAGCACACCAATGTGCATCAGCTCTGCAGGGACTCCTTAGCACAGGAGGGAAGCAAAGTCTCCATGGTCTATTCAGTCCTCCCTGACGAGGCTGCCAATTGCAGACATGGTCTGTAGGAAACAAGCTAATACCCCAAGCGCCTTCCACTGTATTTTTTGTTATAATGCATCAGACCACAAAGCTGAGGTTCACGGTGCTTTTGTCTGTCTCAGTTTGACATCAGTGCAGCACTTCGGGGAAGGATCTACCAGCTGTCTGTTACAGTCACATTGTTCACACTTGTGTGTTCTTTCCCTGACCTGTGTCTGTCCCATCTGTTTAGACCAGTG
Organism: Eretmochelys imbricata; assembly: GCF_965152235.1. Lineage (NCBI taxonomy): Eukaryota > Metazoa > Chordata > Testudines > Cheloniidae > Eretmochelys > Eretmochelys imbricata. Next base: position 11,347,194 of record NC_135592.1, on the reverse strand, counting down.
GTTTTCAAACTGGGGTCTGCAGCCTATGTCTAAAATTTCCAAAGGGGTCTGTGCCTCTGTTTGAAATTTTCTGCAAATGCAAATGAAAAAAGGTTGAAAACCACTGGTTTAGACAGCATTGCCTCATTGTTTCCTTGTACTCCCATTTGTCTATATCCACCAGCTGTCTCTCGCCCTGTACTTAGATTGTGAGCTCTCTGGGGCAGGGACTGTCTTTCTGCGTTTGTACAGCACCTAGCACAATGGGCTCCTGGAGACTACCATAACACACCTAACGAACAATAATCAAGATGGACACGTGCTTCCTTGTCGTCAAGACCTTCAGACTGGGGAGAACTGAGCTCAGACCTCTTGCTATGTCGCAGTGCAGCCCACCTGTGTGTGTGCGGATGTGTTTCTGCAGGTCCCCAGAGGTTTTGAAGGCTTTGCTACACATGTCCTCGGGGCACTTGTACGGCTTCTCACCAGTGTGCGTTCTCACGTGGCTCTTCAGCCCGTACCCTGCAAGGGAAGAGGTCACAGGAAATTCGTGTTGCAATCTGCTGCAAGTAGCATGGGAACATATGGACCACCTCTCACTCCGTGGATTGTCAAAGCTCTGTCCTGTGAGGTCAAGGGATGGAACACCTGGACTGCCTGGAAACAGGTTCAAATCCCAGCAGGGGCCATTTAGTCCTTCACCCTTCCAAGTTAGATAAGCTGAGTTTCAAGCAGTTTACAATGAGGAGGGAGAGGAGAGAAAGAGTGTCTTAGTAACGGGGCCTTAAAAACTGAGCTTCCCCAGAACAACAAAACTGGCAGCCTCAGGAGTGAGATTCATGTGCACAGGACAGTTTTTCGGCAGGCGATCTACAAGCATTACCTGTAGCAAATGCTTTCCCGCAGCTCGGGAAGTCACACCTGTACGGCCGATCGCCCGTGTGAGCTCGCTCGTGCACCTGGAGAGAGGGAGAAGGGACAGACCGTGAAGCCAAGACTTAGGTGGACTAGAGGGACCAGCAGCATGCGGAGCTCTGGGGGAAGGAGCATACTTGAGACTCTCCGGCTGCTTTGCCACCTACATTCCAATCCACCCATTCTCATGTCAGTCAGACACAGGGTTCTCGTTTACCTCCTGTGCTAAGCTACCGGCTAGCAGCTGTGTGCGGTTAGGCCTGGTCTAGGCTAGGATAGTGAAGACATTTTAAACCCCTAGGTGACAGGGGATATTGGTTTTTAATAGTCATTAGCCAGCTGGGGTGGATCCTAGGCTTCCTGCTAGGGCTCACCTCAACCAACTAACACGTGGTAAAAATACAACTCATGAGCTAACAGGTTTTTACAATACACCTTTTACCCTACGTTGTTTGCAGTATTGTTGTAGCCATGTTGGTCCCAGGATATGCGAGAGACAAGGTAGGTGAGGTAACTTCATTTCAAGTGACTGCCTCCAACGTGCATTACACCTTCTTAGCAATCTGACCAAGCTTGTATTTAGCTCAAACATCCTGCTTTCTTGCCCAGACCTGAAGAGCTTTGTGTTGCTAGAAAGCTTGTACATCCCACCAAGAGAAGTTGGTCCAATAAAAGAACTTTTATCCCAGCCCAGATAAGACCTTATACAATTGCTGTGTTCTACTTCAAGCTACATGCTGGATAGCAGGACAAGTGTTTCTAATGCTTAGATAGGACCTAGATCCCGCTCATTGCTGCAAAGGACACACTGATTGCCATCAGCTCTGCTTTGAAAGCACTGCAGCTCAGCAGTCAAAGTTACAAGCGTCAATTGTCAGGACGAGGTTCCCCCTTCCTCTAAACCCCTCGAGGCTCCTCATCTCTTCTCATGTGGATATTCTCAAGACACCAGCCTTCCTCCAGGTGACAAGCCCCATCCCTCTGGCTCTTGACAGTTGGATGCACCTCCCAAAATGGCCACAGAAAGTCATCACAGAGTGCCATGCTCCTTACACAGGGATCCTGGCCTTTTCCATCATGGGGCCAAGTTTGAGTGTCTCAATCCCCTGCATGGGAGCACTGGGAGCCACTATTATAGCAAGGAGTGGTCCTCTGGATGGAACTTTGGGTGTCAGTGCATTAGCTGGCTTACCTTTAAATGGTGGGCTGTGGTGTAGAGACGGCCGCAACCTTTGTAACCACAGCGGAAGGCTCTGTCACCAACCTGCTGCCCCTTCCCGTTGCTGCGCATCTCCTCTTCCCGCAGATCCTGCCAAGAAACACAGTGAGGCTAAGCCTAAAGAATCATCACAAGAGACCTTGCAAGGCCAGCATGAATTTACCCCTGCACCCTCATCTTGTACCCTGATCCCACTGGAAAATACATCTCAGGTACATACAAATGTACAGCAACGCATATACAGGGGAGTCAAGAGGAGCGGGAGTCACGATTTCTGGGCTCCATTTCCCAGCTCACTGGGTGATCTTCGGCAGGTCACTTCACTGCTCTGTGCCTCAGTTTACTCATATGTAAAATATGGCTCACAATATTTACTAGCCTTACCCCGGAGTTGCAAGGTTTCATTAATTAACAGTTTGCAAAGTGCTTTGAAAATCTCTGATGAAAGGTGCTACATGAGAGCTGAGGGTTACTCAGATGATTATCTACCATATCTCATGCTGAATAAAGATCTCAGGTTAATTTTCAGCCTTGAAAAATTCTACTGGCCTCTTTGCCTACCATAAGCCATTCACTGACAAGGGGATTGAATATCGTTAGCTCTCATTGCTCACGGGGGACAAGTAGATTTTGTGCCTAGGCTAATACATTTTTAGGATGAAATTGCAAGTCTTGCTAGATGTATGATCCACAACATTCATATGCTGAAAAAGCCCGGAAGAAAACAGCTCTATAAAGAGGGGAGATCAACAAAAATAGCCATACTAGAAAAAAGATGAGCCATTAAACTGGTTAAGTCAAACAAGGCACACTTACGGCTCCCTCCTCAACCCAAACCTGAGAAGTGGTGGGCTGGCAAGGTAGTGAGATGTTCCTTTGAATCAGCTCAGGCTAAGTACAAACCTGGGAAGGGGCTTTGTTCGAAACCTCATTCTTCAAGTGGCTGCTGCTATTCACTCGCTCTTCCTCCTCAGTGACCTGCAAGAGGAGAGACCGTAGCATTTGCTCATGCCCATTTGCAGAGCACAGGACAGGTGAGCCATAACCAAGCAATGAGACATTCACACCCGCAGAGCGCAGCCGGGCTGCTATTTTTTAGACACTACAGCTGCTGTTACTGGTGACGGAATATCTTGTCGCATTGGCATAGTGTGCATGTCTGTGGCGCCAATCTTTGCCTACTTGAAGGCTGCCTTGGTAAATTGCTGGGACTCTGAAGACCATTTCCAAAAATAAAATGGAGTTGACTGCAGCTGCTCACATGTTTAATATAAAGGCAAACTGCATGAAGACTACAGGTCCCTGCACCCAATACTCCATATCAAGGCCACACAAATTAAGGTGGAGCACTGCATGCTGGGACTGGTAATCTCCACAACCACTTGGATCAAGCGGGCACATTTGGGATTTAGCAATGTTATGGGTCTCATGGCCATATTAAAAATCTTGGTGTGCTACGTTGGTCATATCAACCAACAATCCCTTTATGAAGAGAAACATGCATCACTGATTACTTCTATTGGCAAACATTAAGAGTGCGTATTGCTCAGACAATCACAATTTCTGGGCTCCATTAATTGTAATTAAAGCAGGAAAGTCTGTAGTTTGTGGAAGGGAGAGAGAAAAATTAACAGTGAACTTAAGTGCCTGCTTATGAGTGCAGGATTTTACCACAGAAACAAAGGCTGGGACTTAGAGAGCCTGTGAGCTGCTTTAAGTTGCTTGTGAAATTTGCAGCTCATCAGGAATATAAAGCAGGTTCATCGGTCCTAGAAACATATTCTCACAGTATCTTATACTTCTAGAACACTTTCCATCCAGAAGAATCACATATGCTTTATAACTATACATTTCATCTGCCACTATAATGCAGCCACTTCTAGAAGAAGAAGAAGATTATATCCAATTGAAAGTATAAAGGGAATTTAGATGGACAGAATGAAATTACATACAAGTGGCCAGGGGAAAAGCACAAAAGCAATGAAACAAAATCCAAGTTGTATAGAGATCACTGCATTTCATTGCTCTTTCCGCAGCTGCATTTCTTTTCTTTATTCTCCCACATCCTCAGGTCCATAGACAGAAAACTGGTGGACTCTCTCTCTTGGTCTTGTGCTAGTCGGTTCAAGCTTCTAAGTGTCCTAGTGATCAATTTGGCTTCTTTCTTTATTGTTCTGTGTAATGTTTCTCTAAGTCCATCTTTTTCTTACCAGATGTGATGCTTTAGGTTGGTTTAATCTACTTAGAATTTCTGATGTTCTAAGAAACTCTTCCCAATGGACTCTGATGATCTTCCACAGGCATTTATATTTTGGAATCAATTTCAGTTGTAGATTTCCATGACCCAACTCCATAAAGGACGACAGACATGATGCCAGTGTTAAAAATTCATACTGGTGTGTCACTGCCTACGATGCTACTTTTCCAAATCTTTATGAAATCCAAATATTTATCCAAAGTTTCTGAAAGTTGTTTGCTGCTTTAGATATTTGTTGCTTGAAATCTAGCATGTCACCATCACTGCACGTCTCACGCCCTAGACAAATAAAATGACTCACTTTTTCTAGTGTTTCTTCATCTATTCTAAAAGTTATTTTTAGGAAATTGATAGCAATTTCCTGCCCTCCCCCCCCCCCCCCCCCGTTCACGAACAAACCAACTTGTTTCACTCTGTCTGCGAAAAGGTGCGTCTTTTCTTCCATTAAGCAATGTGTTGAGCTAAGCAAGACAGTGTCATCAGCAAAAATGATGTAATCCAATTGTGCTTTATCATTTGTCCATAAAATTCCTCAGTTGCCTTCTGCGGTCACTTTCTTCATGATACCATGACCAGTGCAAACAATAGTGGGGACGTAACACACCCTTTCCTTACTCCAGTTGCCACTGCAAACTGTTGGCTGATGGTGTCACCATCTCTGACTGCACATTTGGCCTTATCATATAGAGCCTTGATTATTCTAATCATTGTTGCTGATATTCCATAATATATGAAAGACGGTTTCTGTGTCCGTTGTCAAAAACATTCTTGAAATCTAACATTTTTTAATCACAAGAGGTGCTTGCCACTCTACCTGAGAACAATATGGTTTGCAAATAACAATGGACTAAAACCTGCTTGTTCCTCTCTGAGTTGAGGGTCCATTTGTTCTTGGCAAGTTCCAGGACAATCTTACACATGATTTTCCCAGATACTGAAAGCTGATCCCTCTCCAGTTATTGCAGTTGGTAAGGTCATCCTTCTTTGGCAATATTACAATGAGCCTCTCTTTCATGGGTTGGGTTCTTTTCTTCATTCCATATTCCATTAAAAAACACAAGGAGATCCTGGAGGGCTGTTTCATCATTTGCTTTAAGCATCTCTCCAGTAATGTCATCTTCTCCAGCTGCTTTCCCATTTTTGAGTTTACTGATGGTTTTTCTAACCTTTTCCATTGTATAGACACTACACATCAATAACGAGCTCTAGTGGTAGGTCCTTCAGTCTATTTAAAACAGCCAGAAAATGTTCTGCCTATCTTTTTCTTTGTTATTCTGTGTTGAGTTTTTCCATTTGCATTTTTAATAGGGTTTCCAATATTGCTCAAATTCCCTGTTCGTTGTTTGATTGATTGTCTTGTATGAGGTTGGCATCTTCAGCCTCTTGACATTTTCTATCAATTTTCCCTTTTATTTCTTCTTAGCACTCCTTTTTACCTCTCTGTCTAATGCTCTGCAGTCTTCTTGCCACTTGCTTGTCTATTCATGTCTCATGATTCAAATTTTGCTTTGCACTTCTTCTCTTTTCCACTGCTGCCCAAGTAGCATTGCAAATAGATTCTTCCCCTTAATATTTTGTTATTAGAACTCTCTTTGAACTTTCTAGATAGCACACACTGATGTTTTCCCACAGAGTATCAGTCTGAGTTTTCTTCAGTTCACTCCATCAGAACACTGAACCCGCTCTTAAGTTCAAGCTAAAAAGCATTTTTTGTGTTTGGGTCTTTTAATTGCGCAGTCTTCTTTTAACCTTCACCATCCTCTTTACCTTGATCTTCAATTTAGCAATACAAAGGTTATGATCACTGCCCACATCTGCTCCCCTGCACACATGTCCATCTGTCAACGAGCTGCAAAACGTTCTTGACATGCAGAGATGATCTATATGGTTTCTGTAGTATTATCTGGGGAGTTTCAGGTCACTTTATGAATTTCTTCATGAGGAAACATTGTTCCACCTACCACTAGGTTGTTCACGCTGCAAATTTCTACTAATCATGCACCATTTTGGTTTATGTCCAAATCCCTGCCACACTTGTCTATAACTTTGTCTGACCCACCATTGTTACTTCTACCCTTTGCGTTAAAATCACCCAGTTGCTATGATTTCATGCTTTGGGACCTTGGTTTACACATCCTGTAACAGATCATAAAAAGCATCTTTTTCCTGATCTGGCTTTTCATTGGTTGGTGCTTCATTTGCAGCCAATTAAATGTAAATAGCCCAACGCAGAGTGGAAACCCAGGAGCAGCACCACGCCTATAGCTAGGTACCTCCCTGCATGTGTCAGCTAACAGAGGGGGTGGGGAACGGTATTCCATAAGACCAATGGGAGCCTTTAAATGTTCATTAACAGTATTATGGGACCGTTAAAAGCCCATCTTAACATCAGTAGCTACATTCCCATAAGAGTACCGTGCAATTTCTCTTCTAAAAGTTTGCACTTTCACTGAGAAGCTGGTATACAGAAGTGCCAGGCAGTTGTGGTTACTTAACTCCCTGTCCTGATCTGGTCTGGGAATCAGCTCCTCCCCACCAACCAATCAGCCATGATGCCAGACCATAAAAGGAGTGCGGCATCCTTACCTTGTTGGCATATTGCTTGAGAGCATTAATGGTATCAGCATCAAAGGTGTCATCTTCCTCCTCCCCAGCCAATTCCTCCAGCCCTGTTTCTGCCTGCACGGCCAGGATGGTGCTGCCAGCTGGCATGACAACAGGACGATGTATGTAGGCAGTGGAGCCATCCTCCAGCTGGACCTCTTCCAGGGCATTGGCATCATAACCCTCTGGAGGGGACAACAAAAATCAAATGCTGTAGTCAAGCTGATAAGTGCTTATTAACAATTGCTACATACCTATTGGCACAGGAAAATGTAATCCTGGCATTTCCTAACCTTTGAAGCTTGATTTTCCAAATTTCATGTTCTTTTAACTTAATTTTTGTGTGTGTAATTATTCTGTACAGGAGAAGCAAGCACTCTTAAAAAGGCACATTATTACCCCATCAGTGCTGTGGAGGAAAAATTCAGTGGACCCAAGTAGGCCTAAAACTTTGGTGAAGCTAACTGTGTATATAAAGCATAAAAAAAAAGAGTGTGAAAAATGCCATTGTAAGGCAGAGCTTAAAAAATGTTAACCGTAAAAGAACACCTGTCAATAACAAAAAAAAGCTTGTTTTGCTATATTCCAAATAAGGTAATTAAAACAAAAGTATGTGTAATTTGTCTGTGGTTTTAAGCTTTAAAAAGCTGTGTGTGCTTTGCATCGGGGGGCAGCTACTTAAAGCTGTTATCCCCCGGTGCTTGTAATCAATAAAGGAGCCTCGGGCTTGGTTCTAATCCAAACACAACACGGGGTTAAATTTTTTCCACCACAGTACCCATCATCAGTCTGTGGCTATTAATATTTATCCATTCACAATAGTAAAGATGACCTTTTTTATTTTATGGACCAACAATAATTCCCTGTGTTGCAAGCTCTGCTAGAAGGTAAGAGTCTTGAGCCAGTTCTGCACCCTTCTCTTTCTGTTGGGCCATAACCCACATCAGAGCTAGAGATGATGACCAAGCCAATAACCTCAATTTATAAAAAAACATGCAGAGTTAGCAGGGAAAGTTTTAAGAATCCTTGGTTAAAGGTTGATCCAAGTGAACCTGATAGATTTTTATGAGTAGCAACAGAATGTGGCTTTTATGAGTAGCAACAGAATGTGGCCAGAATGTGGCTTTCACATTGTGTTTCTGTTGATGGTACGGTCACATCTGGATTTCCTACACCTGACATCACACGGGCTACATTCTTAGAAACCCGCAACATTTTGTTTAATTAGATGCTTGACCCTGGGAGAGGATGGACGAATTAATAATTACCTTTAGGTGTGTTGTGTATGTAAGCCATGCTGCCATCTTCCAACACCACTTGCTGCCCATCTTCAAAAGCTATAGACTCTGTAAAGCAACACAACCCATAGACACCAGAGTGAGGAATGTCATGTCTGGATCTCAGAGTCAATTTGCTCAATTAACCATACAAGAGCACATACAAGGCTCAGTTCAAAAATGTCCTGCTCATTCTTAAAACCTGCCATGGACTTGCCTGAACTACTCCCTACTTTACTGGCTTTTCTACAGCACTCACCACTGCAGGAAATGAGCTTCTCAATCATTAGTTAATTTATTCTCCCAAAATCCCTGTGAGATGGGGAAATGAAACAATCCCCATTTTACAGATGAGGAACCGAGGCACACAACAATTAACTGACTTGCCCAAGGTCATACAAGAAGTTTTAGGTCAGATAATAGAGCCCCAGTATCCTGATTCCCACTCCAGTTAGCATCCTCTGTCTCTAATTCCTTTTATTTATTTAGCAGCCAACTTCTCTCTGTTCCTTTACAATACCTTATCATGGTTGGTGCAAGGTTCCTATCCTCTATAGCTCCCATCATGTGAAACAAATTCCTTCCTCTCTTAGCTGTGTTAGTATCATCTCATTTCAAATCCAAGAGGAAAACATATCTATTGATGACCCAAGCTATGGGGCTTCTATCACTTTCCTGGGGAGACTAGTCCAGAGTTTAATATAGCTAATAGTTTACAAAGAGTTCATGTCAGACTGTTCAGGGATAAATGTATAGTGCCCTAATGTTGTTTTTAATTCACATGGACATGGAGGCTATGTATAAAGACACACAGTGAAGTGAACTTATCAGATTTGTGATCAGACAGATACAGACTGTTGTAGAGAGCACTATTTTAACCTGCATCTGTTTACATCAGCAGCAAATCTGGCCTCAGATGAGTTTACCACATATTTCACAGGAAGTCACATATTATAGAAAAAGCATCTACTGTTTCATTCAGCACTAAAACAATAGGTAGGGGGAATAAAGCGCACACACAGATGGACTCCTTGAGGCTAGAATTTAGAGATGGGATCTAATTGTCAAGGAGATCAGCCTTGAGTCACACCGGTAACATCTCCCCAGCAAAGTAGGGATACATTCCAAATGCCACCTGAGTTCAACTCATCCTCACCTTTCTGGACTGTCACTTGATGGATGTAAGCTGTCGTCCCATCCTCAAGCTCAATCACTTGCCCTTCAAGCAGCTTCTCTCCTGCAACAGTGTGAAAAGAAAACCATCATAGCTGACTGCAGTACTGATAAACCTTCCAGCACACAGGATTGTTCCCCTTTGTTCAAAGCCTTTTGGTATTTCTCCTAAAGAGAAATAATCTCATGGGGTCACAGTCACCAAATGAGGCCCTTATTTTATCAACCCCTATTTGCATTCTGAACCATTAGTAATGGGGACACTTATGAATACCATAGAGAAGAGCAAACCTCCTTTTCCTACGTTGTTTGAATGGAGGAAACAGTCTAAGGCAATCTCAACCATCATTTATTTACAGGGTCCAGGATTTTTTAGCCAGCTCTCTTTGCCATGTAAACAAAGAAAAGTAAATGGAACAAAAATGCTCTAGCAAATACCACTAGGGCTTAAACCAGCAACCGATGGGGCCTCTTAATGGCATAAATGAGGGACTGAATGCTTATTTTTCTTCACTTGGTCAAGGACCAATTCTTGTAAAATTTTACAGGTCCTGAAGCACTAATTGCCTCTACCCTTGGCAGGTTGTGAGAAACGGAACCTTACAATCATATAATTAGGATTACCATCTTGCTTCTGAAATACATTTCCAGTTGTGACATTTTAGTAACCTAGGAAAGCCCATGCTACTTTCAGAGGGTGCAAAGCATTTGGGTCAAGACCCTCAGGGATCTCAAGCTAGGGACTGCTAACCTGGGTATTTTTAAGTTATGTCAAAGATGTCTAGAGTATATGGATAAGCACACCCTTTTTAGCATTTATATAAATCTAATAAAGAAAGAAACTTGGTGAATCCAAGTGGAAAAGAAAGCAAGAAGAACATGACTTGCCAGATTTACCAGAACTATAAGCATGTATTGTATGCCATAGGATGACACACATCCATGAGATGAAACATTCCTTTATCACACTTTTGGTTTGTTAATTGTGAGATTTCTGACCTTATAGCTTTCTTCTGTATAGCAGGTCTAAAGAACAAATGCCAGATCTCTGATCAGTGTAATTTTCAATCCCTGCTTCAATACTCCTATAGCTCATTTCTATGTTTTCAGATAGGAGGCATGAAACTACATCAATGACCTTGACTCAGTGCAAAGCTACCAGACAGCAGAAAGGTCAGGGCCCCCTTGACTTTCTAAAATGTAGCTCAGACAGGACCCCCAGATGTAAGTCTGGATGCCTGGGGTATTTATACAGATGACATGGAGCTACTAAACGCTCTTAATCTTCCACCAGAGCTAGGGCAACTCCTTAGAAAAGTTGCTATTAGCATTAGTTGGTATTAGTAGGGGAAAGTAGGTAGCGCCCAGAAGCAGGGCCCAGTCAGTATTGTACAGCTCCTAGCACATGAACACCCCAAACACAGATGTAGACACAGTCCCTATGAAAATCACTCAGAACACTGCAGTACCACAACGGCATGAGATAGTGTTTGGAACTATTATTCTTGCATTTAACAAAAAACAGGGAGGTGGGGGTTGTATCTGGTTCGAACCTCAAACCACCTTAAATCAATCAATAATACCTGACTATTGCCAGGCTCCAGTGAATGACCAGGGAGAGAAACTCTGCCACAAGAACTAATCCTATCTGCATTTAAGAAGGTTCATTGTAAACAGAACTATAAAAGTATGTGGAAATGACATACCCAGTAGGAGACCCTTATATCTTCGGACCAAGAAAAGTAGGCCTGCTGTTAAGTAATACTTCTCATTTGTTTACTTCTTTATTAATAGTGTTTTTAAATTATAGATTTGATCAAAGCAGACATCAATTGTGTTCCACTTATACACTTGTTGACCAGTTAAAATACAGAATGAGGTTCTCCAGGCAGCATATCAAAACTGGAAATAACGAAGGAAAATCAGAAATGGAGGACTATGTGAACTAGGGCTGCCTTCTTCTACTGATCAAAGGATCACTAAGGAAATTTTTCTCAATAAGGAAATGTTATGTTCTGCCAGAAGTCATTCCCCAGGAATGTAGAAGTGCTGGGTGGTATATTAATTCTTTCAAATAAACTGCTCTCATTCAAATGAGTAGGGAAATTATGTAATCATAGAAATGTAGGGCTGGACGTTACCCCGAGAAGTCATCTAGTCCAGCACCCTGCACTGAGGCAGGACCAAATAAACCTAAACCACCCCGACAGACTTTGTCCAATCTGTTCTTTAAAACCTACAATGATGGGGATACCACAACCTCCCTTGGAAGCCTGTCAGAGGACATGAGCAATAATGAAAATAATCGTACTTTGGATTCATTCTGCTCTTCTCATGTGAGGATTTCGATTAGCTAAGCTTCAGAACATGCCAGCGGGCGAGGTATTATCACCCCCATTTTACAGATGGGAGAACTGAGGGACAGAAAGACAGGAAACTTGCTGGGGGGGTCACACAGTAGATCAATGGAAGAGAATCCAGGAGCCCTGACTCAGAGTGCCTGCTCTAACTAAAATACACAGGTATTCATCGCTTTAAAGAAGAGAAGGTTTCTGCGATAATCACTGCGGTGCCTGGATGTACATCTGGTCCACCACCTTTCCCTTTGGGCCACAGGTTTGATTCAAACCCAGTGCTGACATTATAGAGCAGCAGGTATGATGTATATTATAAAGAGATGCCATGTTTCATCGGAGAGTTAAGCGGAGGTCTCTTGTACCCATCCTATGTGGCTCTTTGGGCGAAGACACACATCCTGCAGCTATTTCTGAAAAAAGTGGGGGACAATCCTAATGTCCTGGCCAACAAGGTACAGTAATAAAATAGGTTCTAATGGTGCAAATCAAACGGAATGAACATACCACTTACCTCCCTGCACTCTGTTTCTACAGTTGAGTGGAGCCTGGGTGCTCCTTCTAACAGTCTAGCAATGAATGCCTGGGGCTGGAGGCAGGGTGTTCCAGGTGGAGAACTCTGTGCTCTGGATCCCGCTACACCGCCCCCGGTCGGATACAGTTCACACCTGCTGTTCAGGGTACAGCACAAGTCCTATCTATTCCCTCAGGCTTTTGCCCAAGATGGAGAGATTGTGGGAGCATCTAATGGATGGGTTTAGCTGTGAATTTGACATCCAATACTTCATGGAGTGTGTATTTTGTGTAAGTTCCTAGAGACTGCATGAGGGCAGCATTTTATAACTCCCAAACTAAAACAACAGATGTTGCATTTTACGTCAGCTTTACTTCACTAACCAACACTTAACCCATTACTCATTTCAATGAGAAAGGTGTTAGCGTAAACCAAATTCTACGCTCCTTAGCCAGACAAAACACCTAGCTTGGCTCCAACAGGAGTCAGGAGTTGCAGTCTATAACTAACCTACAGAGAGAAAGCCAATCAGTGTATTCTGAAACTAACCTCTGTTTATGTTTCAGCAGCTCTCTTGGCTCCTGTGTGTAATTTTCCAGATCAGTGGCACACTTCCTCTTTGTTAACGAGACAGTGAAACCTAACAGACAACCACAAGCTGCTTGCCCAAGTCAACAAGGGAAACGGCAAGTATTGTGTGTATGATGCCAACAGGTCTGATTTTCTGCAGCGTCACTCAGCATATCAGAGAGGGCAAGCTCAGTAGTGCAAAGGGTCTCTTACCTTTGATGGCCTGCTGAATGTAGGCGGTTGTCCCATCAGTAAGGGTCACTGCCTGCAGGCCCAAGCTCTCCATAGTGTCCTGATGACTGCTCCTCAGACATGAATTTCACTTTAATCAGCACACACTTGGGAGAGCGTGGGAAGCAGGGGCTTTTTGGAACAGGCAAGGAGTTTTCTTCTTTGTTACAAATCTTAGATTAAAAAGAACATTTCAAACTATATTTTCGCCCCAAACACACTTGTACATGCACATAAAAATGGGTGGATGTCAAACCACAGTTTGGGGGAAAGTTATTATAGGATAATGTCCATAATCCTTCCAGTGTCTGTCATGTGAATTTCTAACATGTGGCTTAAAGCCCAGTTCTGTGGACAAAAATGGGGAGAACAAAGCTCATCTGTCAAGTGAGTTGGCAGATTATTTTTCCTCTACAGGTACACTGTAAACAGCTCATTTTAAAATCTAAAACTCGAGTGCCCATGAGGAAGGAACTACTGCAGAAATGTGCTTTCAATTCACACCCTACCTTATTCCAGAAGAACTTTCCTACATAGACAAGCCCTTATAGAAGTGACAGGTCTGTGCAGTTTTAAAAAGTTATTTCTGGGGCATCCTGGCAGTTTATGCTCTTTATTACCAGGAGAGGGACTGATCATATGTCTTAGAGTTTTGTATGGCATCTCACTGTCATATCTAAAAAGAACAGGAGTACTTGTTTCAGAGTAGCAGCTGTGTTAGTCGTATTCGCAAAAAGAAAAGGAGTACTTGTGGCACCTTAGAGACTAACCAATTTATTTGAGCATAAGCTTTCATGAGCTACAGCTCACTTCATCAGACGCATAAACTTTAAGCTGTAACTCACAAAACCTTATGCTCAAATAAATTGGTTACTCTCTAAGGTGCCACACGTGCTCCTTTTCTTTTTAGGAGTACTTGTGGCACCTTAGAGACTAACTAATTTATTTGAGCATAAGCTATCGTGAGTACTCCTTTTCTTTTTGCGAATACAGACTAACACGACTGCTACTCTGAAGCCTGTCATATCTAAGTATGTCCTACATAAATCAAACCTTGATGCCCAGATCAGCAGCAATGGAAGGGGCAGCATGCTCACTACTGCCACTGTGCATCATTGTGCTGCAATTTCCAAAAACCAAGAGTTCCAATGTGGCATTAGCCAAGATAGCAGTGGTGATGATGGGCCCCAAAGGAAACTTGTGGGAAGTGCAATTAGAAATTACTTAAAATTTAGCAAAAAGAAAAGGAGTACTTGTGGCACCTTAGAAACTAACCAGTTTATTTGAGCATGAGCTTTCGTGAGCTACAGCTCACTCCACATAGGTTTGAAACTTTGGCATTTTACCTGTGAATTATCAGATCTCTGGGGGCAAAACATGAACTCTAATTGAGAATGTAACTTTTATTGAAAGAATAATATAATACTAATACCACCACTTTCCTCTTATCTGTAGCTTTTATCATTTATAATAAAATAGATCTCAAAGGCTTACAAATGAGGTCAATATCATTATCCCCATGGGAAACTGAGGCACAGAAAGATGAAATGATTTGTCCAGGGTTTCCCAGCAGGTCAGCAGCAAGGCTGGGAATAGAACCTGGATCTCCTGAATCACAGTTCAGTGCTATATCCACTAGACCACAGTAGCTCTCTAATAATAGAGTCTTGTGTTTATACAGCATCTTTTCTAACACTATAAAACACTCCTGTACGCTTTTTGGGGTAGGGATTATGTCCTCTTATGTTTGTACAGCACCAGCTGCAGTGGACCTCTGAACAGGATTGGAACCTGTGGGTGCTATCAAATTAAATAATCCTTTCTTACCACTATAAAGCAAATTCATAACGTTCAGACACCCCAAACATTATTTCATCCACCCCCAAAATGCAACAACCTCTCTGCTGGAGCAGAGCAACTGTTTGATAGTGCAGAACACTACATGACTGTTTAGAAAGACAGAGAAGAATACTACACACACTTGATATGAGGGAATGTCAGAAGGCAGAATGGAATTACTTGAATGGGAATGTTAACACCCCGCAACTCTGAGTCAAGTGCCATTAGACTTTTAATAATCAAAAGCAGTCAGGATCTCAGTTTTATGTCTCATCCAACCCCCAACCATCCAAAGCACTTTACGTCCTCTCTCTCTGCCATCTGTGTGTGCATGACAGGGTGAAAAGGGATAATACTGGGAGAGAGCCATTAATGTGGATTTCCAACTATTTTGAAAGAAGCTGGTCTTTGAAATTGAGTTAGTTTTCATCTAGACAGACCTTTCAAGCACCAGAAGGCCATGAAGCGTTTAACACTGTGCCAGCTGTTTATGGGTAATCCTATGGTTAACTATTTTAGCAGCTGGTTGTGGTTAACGTGACAGTCCTTGTCACTGTGTCAAATTCTGTTTGACGATGTGTTTGTTGACATGTGTTCTAGTAAAAACAAGCCCTTGATGAACAAGGACAAAAACAACATTTAAGGGGCATAAAGTCAGTTAAGAAGAAGTTTAATGCAATAGTTGGGGGAATTCAAATTGCAGATTCAGAATGGGCTATTATGTGGCAGAGTTGGAGTTAAGGGGATTAGCAACGAGGTTATAGGGAGTTAGAGGATGTTGAAGGGGATCAGAAAGGGGAAACTGTGTGTAAATGGACTAGGAATTGGGTCATGGCAGGAATAAGGTTTAGGAGTGTTGAGAATGTCTGGGAATGTTAGAAAGCACTGGTGAGATAGGGAGTTTGGGTGTTATTCAAGATAAGGATGGTGTTGAGGGGATTAAGGATGGGGCAACAGGATTCTGGAGTTTAGGAATATTAAGGGAATTAAGAATCAGGGTGCAAGATAATGGGATACTAGAGAGGATTAGAAATGGGAATGACAGAATTTGAGACACTAGAGGGCATTAAGAATTCACAGTGATGGGTTGGGGAATTGGTGTGATGTGGTATTGAGGGAGCTAGGAATTTGGGATGACAGAGGAATTGGGTACAGTGGCTGAGGCTTCCAGAAAGAGATGAGGGGGTCTGGTTACTGAAAGGATTAGGGTGGGCTAGGGGAAAAAGGGGACCAGTAATAGGAGTGAGAGGACAACGATAGTGCATGGCAGATTACAAAGGGGTACTAAAGGGATCAGAATGGTAGTGAAAAGGATTGGGCAGGGGAGTGATGATGTCTCAGGCAATCAGGCACGGGTTGATTAGGAGCTGGGGACACTGGGTAACAATGCTTGGAGACTTTTGGCAAGAGATGCTGGGTCACAAGGGCGATGCTGGGGGGACATTGGCCTAAGGGTGACATTGGCCTAAGGGTGTGTGGCCAACAGGTAATGTGGCCAAGGCCAGCTGGGGGCACAAGAATTACAGGGCCAGGGGAAATGGCAAGGGTGGTGATGATGGGAGTTGGGAGTGTGTAACAGGAGGTGATGAGGGCTTGGGAAACAGACCCTGGGAGATGTGATGGGGATGCTGGAAGTGTTGGGGCAGCAAGAGGCAATGCGGTGGCAGGGCCTGGGGCAGTGGTGGGTGGTAATGGAGCCACTGGGATGGCAAGGCCTGGGGGTTACAAGGCAGGGGTGGCTGGGCCTGGGGGAGTAGAAGTGGGTGATTGGGGCAGGGGTGTCTGGGCCCAGGGGTGTGTGTTGCAGGGATGGCGGAGCCCCGGGGGAGGGGGGCTGTTGCAGGGGGTGACGGGGGCAGGGATAGCTGGGCCCTGTGGCGGTGGTGGGGGGTGTTGAAGGGGGTGCTGTGGCCGTTCGGATGATGGGGTCTGTGGGTGTAGAGGGGTATATGTGTGTGGACCCTTGGGGTGACAGGGCCTTGGGAGGGTTAGCAGGGGGCCGGGGGGGGGCGTTAGCAGGGGGCCGGGGGGGGAAGGGCCCGGGGGGGGGCGTTAGCAGGGGGCCAGGGGGAGGAACAGGGCCCGGGGGGGGGCCGTTAGCAGGGGGCCGGGGGAGGAACAGGGCCCGGGGGGGGGGGCCGTTAGCAGGGGGCCAGGGGGAGGAACAGGGCCCGGGGGGGGGGCCGTTAGCAGGGGGCCAGGGGGAGGAACAGGGCCCGGGGGGGGGGCCGTTAGCAGGGGGCCAGGGGGAGGAACAGGGCCCGGGGGGGGGGGCCGTTAGCAGGGGGCCAGGGGGAGGAACAGGGCCCGGGGGGGGGGCCGTTAGCAGGGGGCCAGGGGGAGGAACAGGGCCCGGGGGGGGGGCCGTTAGCAGGGGGCCAGGGGGAGGAACAGGGCCCGGGGGGGGGGGGGCCGTTAGCAGGGGGCCAGGGGGAGGAACAGGGCCCGGGGGGGGGGCCGTTAGCAGGGGGCCAGGGGGAGGAACAGGGCCCGGGGGGGGGGCCGTTAGCAGGGGGCCAGGGGGAGGAACAGGGCCCGGGGGGGGGGGGGGCGTTAGCAGGGGGCCAGGGGGAGGAACAGGGCCCGGGGGGGGGGGCGTTAGCAGGGGGCCAGGGGGAGGAACAGGGCCCGGGGGGGGGGGGCGTTAGCAGGGGGCCAGGGGGAGGAACAGGGCCCGGGGGGGGGGGGCGTTAGCAGGGGGCCAGGGGGAGGAACAGGGCCCGGGGGGGGGGGGGCGTTAGCAGGGGGCCAGGGGGAGGAACAGGGCCCGGGGGGGGGGCGTTAGCAGGGGGCCAGGGGGAGGAACAGGGCCCGGGGGGGGGCGTTAGCAGGGGGCCAGGGGGAGGAACAGGGCCCGGGGGGGGGGCGTTAGCAGGGGGCCAGGGGGGGCCGTTAGCAGGGGGCCGGGGGGGGCCGTTAGCAGGGGGGAACAGGGCCCGGCAGGGGGCGTTAGCAGGGGGCCGGGAGGGTTAACGGGGGGGGACAGGGCGGGGGGGGCGTTAGCAGGGGGCCGGGAGGGTTAACGGGGAGGGGGGACAGGGCGGGGGGGGCGTTAGCAGGGGGCCGGGGGGGTTAACGGGGGGAACAGGGCCCGGGGGGGGGCGTTAGCAGGGGGCCGGGGGGGTTAACGGGGGGGAACAGGGCCCGGGGGGGGCGTTAGCAGGGGGCCGGGGGGGTTAACGGGCGGGGACAGGGCCCGGGGGGGGCGTTAGCAGGGGCCGGGGGGGTTAACGGGGGGGGACAGGGCCCGGGGGGGGCGTTAGCAGGGGCCGGGAGGCTTAACGGGGGGGGGGCGTTAGCAGGGGCCGGGAGGGTTAACGGGGGGGGACAGGGCCGGGGGGGGCGTTAGCAGGGGCCGGGAGGGTTAACGGGGGGGGGGCAGGGCCGGGGGGGGCGTTAGCAGGGGCCGGGAGGGTTAACGGGGGGGGGCAGGGCCGGGGGGGGCGTTAGCAGGGGCCGGGAGGGTTAACGGGGGGGGGCAGGGCCGGGGGGGGCGTTAGCAGGGGCCGGGAGGGTTAACGGGGGGGGGCAGGGCCGGGGGGGGCGTTAGCAGGGGCCGGGAGGGTTAACGGGGGGGGGCAGGGCCGGGGGGGGCGTTAGCAGGGGGCCGAGGGGGTTAACGGGGGGGGACAGGGCCCGGGGGGGGCGTTAGCAGGGGCCGGGAGGCTTAACGGGGGGGGCGTTAGCAGGGGCCGGGAGGGGCGTTAGCAGGGGCCGGGAGGGTTAACGGGGGGGGGCAGGGCCGGGGGGGGGCGTTAGCAGGGGCCGGGAGGGTTAACGGGGGGGGGCAGGGCCGGGGGGGGCGTTAGCAGGGGCCGGGAGGGTTAACGGGGGGGGGCGTTAGTAGGGGCCGGGAGGGGCGTTAGCAGGGGCCGGGAGGGTTAACGGGGGGGGGCAGGGCCGGGGGGGGCGTTAGCAGGGGCCGGGAGGGTTAACGGGGGGGGGCAGGGCCGGGGGGGGCGTTAGCAGGGGCCGGGAGGGTTAACGGGGGGGGACAGGGCCGGGGGGGGCGTTAGCAGGGGCCGGGAGGGTTAACGGGGGGGGGGCAGGGCCGGGGGGGGCGTTAGCAGGGGGCCGGAAGGGTTAACGGGGGGGGGGACAGGGCGGGGGGGGGCGTTAGCAGGGGCCGGGAGGGTTAACGGGGGCGTTAGAAGGGGGCCGGGGGGGGACAGGGCCCGAGGACGTACAAGGGGGCGGCGGTTAGGGTGCCGGGAAATGGGGTCTCCCCACCGCAGGACCGAGCCCGGGCGGAGGTTGGGCGCAGGCCGCCTAGGCCGGGCTCCGCCGCTTCCCTCCGCCCCGCTCGGGCCACCCCCGCTCTCGGCACCCACCTGAGGCTGCCCGAGCGCGCCGAGTCCGCCGCCTGACCGCCATGCACCGGGCCCAGCTCCTGGAGCCCCGCCCCGCAACCTGCATGGCCCGGCCTCTGCCCTGGGGCTCCGACCGTGCGCCGCCGCCCATCCAGGTTCCGGGGCCTCGTAACTCCGCCCCCGGAACGGCGAGATGGCCTTCGGAACGCGCTCAACTCTGCCACCCATGCGCATGTGCGAAAAATCAGGAGCATGCGCACTAACAGCCCTGAGGCCTCTGCCCTCAGCTTTTGCGAGGGAAGCTGACAGTGTCCTGGGGGCCCCCTCGAGACAGCCCAGGACCACTCAGTGTGAAGCTGGGGTGGGGACGGCTGCAGGCCTCTAATTCCAGGGAGGGGACCCAGGACTGCCAGAGGGGAGGAGGCAAAATTGCATCCTTTGAAAACAGCAGCAGATCAAAGGAGGTCACCCCTTCCCCTGACCCCCACTTGATTACCAATGGCAGTGTCAAGCCACCACATGAAGTGAGCTGTAGCTCACGAAAGCTCATGCTCAAATAAATTGGTTAGTCTCTAAGGTGCCACAAGTCCTCCTTTTCTTTTTACTGAATCCAGTGGCACTTACTATTTGACAAAATACAGCTAACAGTGGGATTAAGGTGGGGACAACGAACATACATTTTATTGTTCTTCCCACTGATTGGCAGGAAGGCGAATACCTCAGTAGCCATAAATGTGTACTTCTCACCACAAGGTCTGATGCCACAGACTCTAGGGGTATGTCTACACTGAACTAAAAGACTGGCAGCAGGGTGAGCGGACATGGGCTTGCAGGGCTCTGGCTGCTGTGGGGCTATAAAATTGCATTGTAGATGTTAGAGCCTGGGCTGGAGCCCAGGATCTAGGACCCACCCTCTTTGTGTGGTGTCAGAGCCTAAGTCCACAAGCCTGGGCCAGCTACACGTCTTTTACTGCAGTGTAGACATGCCCTAAATTGCAACTTTATATGTTAGATTTTGTTTGATAGGAATCTTTAATTGTGGGTGAAGCCACTGCCAATTGTAATCTTGGGAACTATTTGTTTAAAAGGCAAACCTGTGGCAAATTGTACAGAACCCCCAGGGCTCCACAAAAGACTCACATCTGGCCACATGCCCCTATCCTGATTCTGCAAAGAGCCAAACACCCTCAACTCCATCTGAAACCAAAATAAGAGCTTAAAAGCCATGAGATGCCATTGAGATACTGATTGCAGCCAGTCCCCCCCCCCACCCCGGGCCATGGTAGGACTGAGCTCTTTTCACTTTCACACTTACGTTACCAACCTAACGAACAAAAGAATCTTACCCCCAGGCACAAACTGGTGTTAAGCAGCAAGCATGGGAGACTTCCCAGAGGTCCTAACCCACCTCCAGAACCACCTTCTAGTGCAAAAGCATCTGCACCCAGCCCACTCGAGTCCAGCAGAGACTCTACAGGCTCAGAACAACAGACTCAGGGGTTGAATCCCCCCCAACCAGGCCAACCCCCTGCCTGTAAACTGGAGCTCATTCCCATCTGCTCAAAAATCAGGCACCAGCTCCTAGGAAAGATGCAGAAAAGCGTGCAATAAATAGGCAGCCTATGGTTTGCACGTAAAGGAAATAAAGCCCTCTCTGCTCACAAGCGTACTATGCTCCCACAGCACCCAACTCCATCCCAATGCTGGGCTATCCCCGCCCCTACAGTCAGCCTCTCTCAAGATGGCGCCCAGACCACCGCCACGTCTCGCGAGACCATGCCCAATTTATAGCGCGATCTGAGCACCACCCCCTTCTTTCCGCCCGGCGGCGCCCGAGGATCCGGAGTCGGCGAGCGGCAGGTCCCAAGATGAGGTGCGTGGGGGGGGAAGACTCAATCCGGTGCCATCCGCCCCCCAGATGACCCCGGCGGCGGACCCGGTTCCCGCATTAGGCAGAGGGGGGCCCCGGTGCGGCCCTCCCGGGGGAATTGGCTCCGCACGGGGGCTGAGCCGGGGTGCGAGGGGCGGGTCTCTGCTCCCTCCCCGGCCGGCCGGCCGCGGGGCCCCTTGGCCAGGCGGGCTGGGTTCCGTCTGCGCCGGCCTGGCCCGGGCTCAGCGCTGGTCCCGCCAGCCTGGGGGCGGCTCTGTACAGGTGGATCCCGGGGCAGAGAGCTGGGGCGTCCCCGCGCTGAGCCAGCCGGCCATGGGCTGGGCTGGTCGGATCAAGCGGGGCCGGCTGCTGCAGAGGGAGAGAACAGAGCACGGGGGGGGGGTCCCCTGTTGTCCAGTCCCAGCTCCTGGCGGGCAGAGGTTTAGGGACACGCGGAGCATGGGGGTGAGTCCCTGGCCGTCTTGGCTCATAGCTGTTGATCGCCCTGCCCTCCATGAACTTCGCTCGTTCTTTTGTGGACCCGGCTATATTTTACAAACCCTTTATACTCTTGCGCCTAGAATGGGCCCCTCCATGGTGGGGTTCAGGCTCTCGGAGGGAGACCCCGTCACTGTGGCTGCTTTTCTGGCTTCAGTGTCTCCGGGGCTGTGGGATGAAATGGGCTGAAAAGAGACATTTTTATTGCATTTAAAAATGGAGTCCCCCTGCTGTGAGCGGCCTGAGAGTGACGCTGAAAGGTCGGTGGATCTCACTTACAATTGGCCATGGTTGCTCTTCAGTTATTTTTGTACTTTTCTGGGCCTGCACAGTGAACCTGGGCTTGTCCATTTCATTTTTATCAGGGCTGCACTGGCCCCAGAGGGCTGTATTTGAGTTCACCTCATTACAGGGAAATGATTCATTCTGTTCCCCCAGAATGCTGTTTAAGAATGCTGTGGGCTAAACAGCTACCCTGGTTGGCGGGATTAAAGGTGGTTTTAGATGCTAATGTACCCGCAGTTGCAACCTGTCCAGAGGGATTCATTCAGTTGATCCTTTCAAGTGCCTGACCTGCTCTTTGTGCCTTTCACATCTACAGCAGCAAAGTTTCCCGCGACACCTTGTATGAAGCCGTGAAGGAAGTCCTGCAAGGGACTCAAGTGAAACCACGCAAGTAAGAACAATGTTCTGCTGTGGGTTGGGCCCTTCCCCAAATGCCAACTCCATGACTGGAAGTCTCTGGTGAAGAGAGAGGGTGAGGGGAAGGGTTTGTGGCAGAGTGTTTGTGCTCTGCTAGATGTTACTGCAGCTTTTCCCCATGTCTTTTGCTATTCATCTTGTTCTACTAGGGTCTTAAATTCTGACCTGGCCTGTTTCTTTTTCCGTTTTTCAGGTTTACGGAAACTGTGGAGTTGCAGATCAGTCTGAAAAACTATGATCCGCAGAAGGACAAGCGTTTCTCTGGCACAGTCAGGTTCGGCATTTTCTGATCCCACCCAGCCTTCAGCCTGCACCCCACTCCCTCCATGCACTTTGGATGTATGTGTGGTGAGCAGCAATTGACTGCTTGATGCAATGGCAGGAGGGTGCAGTGCTGAACTGCCCGGGTAGTTCAGACCCCCCAGATCTCTACATGGGTGTGGCTGGACGGACCCCTACCCTGGGTCTTAAAACATGAGGGGAGGTGTGGTGAGGCTCCTGTGCTGATCCCACCGACCAATTGGAGAAGCCAGATTAGAGGCTGGTGGATGAAGAATCGCAGGGGACTGTGGTAAGGTTTCTTTGCTGTGGCTCTGTGCACTCCCCTCAAGGTGTGTGGTCTGGCAATGCATAGTGACAGTATGTGGTGTCCTCTTCCCTTCCTGACAGGCTCAAGTCCACCCCACGCCCCAAATTCTCAGTCTGCGTGCTGGGGGACCAGCAACACTGTGATGAGGCCAAAGCAGTTGAAATCCCTCACATGGACATCGAGGCTCTGAAGAAACTCAACAAGAACAAGAAGCTGGTGAAAAAGCTGGGTGAGTAGAATTCTGAAGGGCTAGAGCTGCCAGTATGTCTGTAACACATCTCTGGCTGGGAAGGGGTGTCACAGATAGTTAACACTCCTGCAATACTGAATGTGACCAGTGGGGAGTTCCCCCAGCAGCCAGACTCCTGCTCGCTGCCTTGTTAGGGACAACTTGGCTAAAGGGACAGGGCAACCTGGAGCTGAAGTATGGTTGTCTGCTTGAGCATCTACTCATATTGTCTGGTCTTCTCTTTTGTGGTATAACTGCATCTGCACTAGGTCATTTGGTATAAAATCACATTCCTAACGGATACTGGCAAAAGCCCTAGTGTAGGCCTGGCCTGCCTTGTGACTTAGTTCAAGTCTCTGAAGATTCTGTAAATACACAAGGAGCCTTGGGTGTGAAGGCTTTAGTTAGTTGCTCTTAGAGAAACTTGCAAACTGCTGTTAGTTGAGGAGGAAATCAAACCCGGAATTAAAAGGAGGATAAAACGGCAATCACCCATGCATTACATTTTCCCCCCCATAGCTAAGAAGTATGACGCCTTCCTGGCTTCAGAGTCTCTCATCAAACAGATTCCTCGTATCCTGGGTCCGGGTCTGAACAAAGCTGGCAAGTTCCCCTCCCTCCTCACCCACAATGAGAACATGGTGGCCAAGATTGACGAGGTCAAGTCTACCATCAAATTTCAAATGAAGAAGGTAAAAAAAAAAAGAAAAGTAAATGCCAACCTCAGAAGTCAGTTATGTGGCCTGTGGGGGGTGGGATTTAATGAAGCAACTGGCTGCCTGCCAGGGTATGTGGATTTCTACACTCAGGAAGGAAGAGATGTGTGCCCTGTGTGATAAGCTCCTGACACTGCAGGGATGTGGTTCAGTTTCAGTTAGCCAGGAATTAGAACAGGCTTGTACCATACAAGTCAGTGCTTTTTGTAGTAGTGTAAGCTTCGGGCATGAGGCTGTGTAAGGGAATTTCACAGCAGCTACAGTGCAGAATTTTGACTTTCTAGAGTCTTGCCCTGTCTTGACTTTGAAGAAAAGTTACTATAGGGAGCAGAATCATATTTTAGATCAAAGCAGCTCTAATTCAAATGCATATTCGTCATCTGTTGGGTACCATGATGGTGTAAACCTGACTCATTAATTCAGTTAGCAAGTCTGGTTCTAAGGCTTAAGCACACATTTAACTACTCTGCTAAATCCGCTCCAGCCTATCTGAAGAGAACTATTCCTCATCAACCTTAACAGGGCACCTGCTTTAAAACAGTTTGAAAGGAAATTAAGTCATGGTTTTTATAAGCCCTTTTTTCTTCAGTCTGTAGTTCGGCTATATGCTTCAACTCAGCAAACTTGGCATCGGGACTTGGCCTTGGGTGCATGTTCTTTATTCGGTCACTAGAAAGATTTGTTTCGATGGCTGGGGTAAAAAGCATGTTAGCTCTGTATTTTACAATATGAAAAATTTAAGCAGTTCGTATGGGGGGTTGTGCTAATCTGTGCAGCATGGGTTAATGCTGGGCAGTATTTGTGGAAGCCATGGTGTATGAGACTGTTAATAAATCAGGCCCTTGATTAGGAGTTAGACTTGGGTTCTGTTCCTTGGTGTGCTATTGGTTCTGTATGCCTGAGATTAGCCTAATTTTACAGATAGGGAATGATATTTACTGTCTTTGTAGAGCACTTCGAACAGAGGATAAAACCACAGCAATGTACGTTGTCAGATTTTCAACAAAGTTTGCAGTGAGATGTTAATGTGTGTGGAAGCCAGTTGTCAAACTTAACATGAGCTCTTTAGCCTTCTAGCTACTGATATGCAAACTGGAAGAGTAGGTTTTGAGCTGTTAAACATCATTCAGCTCTAGAATGTATGAATTTACAGATCTTGTATTTACTGGGTCCATAGCTTTTTAAAATGGTCGGAATGTATACAGTAGCATTTACAGGCCACAGAAAGACTGGGGAAATTTTAAACCACATACATTTGATTTATCCCTTTAAAAAATAAATAAATAAAAAATTGGGACTGAAACCCAGCCCAAGAGAGAAATTCCAAAGAGCAGTCAGGCCCTTAATGTTAATTGCCAGCAAAAAGTCTTTGGTGGCTGTAGGTTTCAGCTAGTGCAGGGTGGTCTGTAAAGGGACGATAGTTAGACTTTAACTCTGCTGGCTAAGTTTTGATCCTGCTGTCCTTGTTTAATACATGTTCCTTTCCAGTCAAGGCAGTTCCCTGCAAAGTCTACATCCTTAGTCTAATGACACTGCTTTCTATGTTGCCAGGTGCTCTGTCTGGCTGTGGCTGTTGGCCATGTGAAAATGACGGAGGATGAGCTAGTCTACAACATTCACCTGGCCATCAATTTCCTGGTGTCCTTGCTGAAGAAGAACTGGCAGAATGTGCGTGCATTGTACATCAAAAGCACCATGGGCAAGCCACAGCGCCTCTACTAAACTGGCAGTAATAAATGGTTCTAGACTACCCAGTTGCTGTCTCTTATCTGCTGAGTTGGGTGGGAAATTTGATTAGTTTGTCTTTTACTGAGAGACCCACAAACAAGGGAGAATTAGCATATTTTCACTTTAAAACTGATGATGGGGGTACAGGTAACATTAAACTATTTAAACTTTTTTTAAAATGGTCACTAGATTTCAGACTACCCTTTAATAGATATATAGATGCAATAGGTTAATAGTCCCTTTAGAATGAAAAGGGGCCCAGGAGCAGCCACCTCACCAGCGCCTGGGACAGACAAAAGCATAAATGCAGAAAACATCTTCTCAGGTCTATCCACAGAACAGCTACACTTGGTGCAGTGGTGGGGGAAGTGTTTACATCTAATCCTAGAAGCTCTGGAGGTCCTGTGCACAAGTGCCATTAAAACCTTTCCCCTTGTGGGGGGGAAAAATTTCAAATGAAGGGGAAGCAGGCCCTGCCTGAACCCAGATTCCCTAATAAGTACCTTCCTTTGAGGGTCTGGCCTGTTTTTTCCATAGTCAGGTCTGCCCTGCTGCTGGGTTCCACAGTTCCAGCTTTTTCACCCAGCTCTCCTTCAGCAATAGCATAACCTTCCTGAAATGAACTCTACCCCAGCCCTGAGCTGGGCCTGATTTATATAGGCCCCAAATTCCTCCCAGCAGCCTCTGCATTAATGGTTAATTAGAGCCAGCTGGACCCCACCCTCTTGTTCTAACTTCCTGGGCCTGGCCACTGTTTACAGCTGCTGCTTGGAAGACTGACTCTTTCCTAACCTGTGATGGTTTACACTGTCACAGCTGGTCATCCCTAATCCTAGGGCTCTGAGGATAGTGAGGGAGGATCAGCAATGGGAAATGAGATGGGGGGCTGAGGAATGAGTGATAGGAAATGTACGATGAGAAGAGGGTGATAGGAGCTAGGTGCAGTAAGCAGCAGTGGGATGGGGTAGTGCAGTGCTTGAGGATTAAGAATGGAAACCAGGTTTGGGTATTGGAAGGGATTAAGAATTGGAGTGGATGAGGTTAGAGCACCAACCTGAGCTTCCCCATTCACTTACCACTCATCACCACCTCATGGGCAGCAGAGAACTCCCAGCTGCTATAGAAGCAGAGATGGCCAATAACTCTGCCTTGAAGAATCTGTGCTAGCATTGGGGATGGGACTCCTCATGGTATAAAGTTACTTTAGGGGTATTTGCAGTATCGGTACTTTAGGATGACATCCATGAGACTGAGGTGCTTTTGAAATTTCTCGAATCTCTGAAAGAAAAATCTCAGATCCCACTTTTAGAAATCTTCAAAATAAGTAGCAGAACCAATTTCTAAAAGATCAACAACACCAAGAAATTCAATTTAATAATTAAAAAGACAATACAAAATGCAAACATTTCTTTTTACAAAGTTCAGATACAATTTTTTGAATCAAGTGCAAATAACTTTATGAACTACGTCTTTTTCATCACTTAATCATTTTGTGGGAGATGCTAAATTGTGGCCCACTGCAAAAGGCAGATATAAATATTCCAATTTATTTTTTTAAACCAACCCTTTGTTTACTACACTGAAACATTCACTACATCAAAAAGTGGGTGATGGAGTTTTCAGGCTTTCAAACCTTTTCTATGTTCTTGCCTTGGGGCAGGTTTAGCACAAGGAACTGAAGCAGGGTTTGATGGTGTACAGAAGGGTTGTCTGAAGGAAACACCAGTCAGTGGCATGTTCTACAAATCAGGCCATTAAAACTATTTCTGTCCATTTTAACAGCTGGCTGCATAATACAGTTCAATACATTTACTGACAGTGGGAAATGTTAAGTGACTAGTTAACATAGGACTCTAGATTATGGAGGAAATAATTATTTACCTGTGGTAGTAAGTCACAGCTATATGTCTGAACCTGCAGTTCATTCAAGGGAGTAGTGCCATGCCTACAAATGCTTACTACTAGCGTGTAGCTTATCAGTGACCAGACCGAAGGAAGCCATTGAGGGCTAGTTACTGAAGCACATACCATGGTTTTTGCAGGATCAGGGCTGTTGATTTGAACGGGACTGATGTCAAAGGCCTGTTCGTGGCACTAAGGCTGCAATATCAGGCCCGTAGATTATGCAAACAAAAAATGTATTGAAAGGCCAAGAATTTCCTAAGGGCCTGGAGATTGAGGGCTCGACTTCTGTCATCTTGAGGCCTGATTTCCAGAGGGAGGTGCACAGCACTGTGTGAAAATCAGGGCACTTTTAAGGCATCCCACAAGTCACCCAAGGTCACACGTCACTCTTGAAAATCTTGTCCAATGAGCCTAAATAACCTGTTCCCCCGCTGCTGTTGCCATGTTTCCCTTCAGAGGGGCCGTGAAGCCAGAGCAATGGGTTTCACAGTGGTTATAACCTGTAGCGTTGTGGTTAGGTTCAGAATGCAGCAGTCTCATTTTGAAATGCAAGATGCTCCATGGTTTTAAATAGCACTAGACACACTTCTCTGTCCAGCAGGTTCAGGGATGTTTTTTAATTAAACCATACCTGAAATTTGGCCTTTAGACTTGATCATGTCCCTTTACACCCCTACACTGCTGCATGCATTCTGAACCCCAAAAATAGACCCTTGTGCCTTTTCCACTGGGGAGTCTGCTGCAGATACCACGGAAGTGGCAGGCATCTCAGCCCACAGGTGTCCAACTTCTGAGAAGACCCAGCAGCGGGGGGCAAATACACAGATGGCATGAAAAAGCACAACCCCTCACAAGAGATGCAATCAGGAAGAAGGGGATAGAACTGAGCAACGCTCAGCCGTGCTCATCCGATTGGTGGGACGAGACGATACAGCAATGAATTCCTGGGGGCAGCAGTAGAACAAAGCTGTAGAGACAGACGTTGGGGGGAGAAAGAAAATATGAGACATCAGCTGCTATCTGCTCAAGAGATACCCTAGCTCCCTGTCCCTTCTATCTGCTAACAGCCATGAGAGTGTATTGTGTAATAAATAATCAAATGGTAGTGGTGCCTCCGATGGGCTGTGTGTTTTCCGTACGTTCAAGAAGGAACGGTCCCTGCCCCGAGTTGCTCATAGTCAAAGGACACAAGTAGACAGTGACTGCGGGAAGTGGAGCAACAAATAGGAAACCTGTATACAAGTCAACTGGATTCGCCACACGGCAGAAGTGGGTCTTTAAAGAGAGATGTAAATTTGGACAGGATGTGGTCACTGAGATTGCACCAGGCATACGGGACTGCCCGGAAGAAGGCACAAAGGCTAGAGGCTGACAACTGGGCAGCCATAGGAGGGAATGGTGGTGGAGTGGGGCCCGGGGGTGACACGAAGCCAGACAAGGGAGGATACGAAAGAAGAGGCAGAGTTAGATAGCACCTCGGACAAAGAGGTGATATGACTGTGGATGGAGATCCAGCAAACTGGTGCGATCTGCATGGAAGAGTTGTTAAGTGGCTTCATTTTGCACAGTGGTGTGCGTGGACACGGGAGGCCATAGGAAGAGTCTCATGAGGGCCTGACAGATCTGGCTGCGGAGATAGCAGGTAAAGAACAGGTCTGAGGTTAACAAGGAAGGAGTGGCAGGATTTGGAAATGGCCTGCGTGCCTGGGGCAAGGGAGAGTGAGGAGCCAGATACCATCTCAAGGTTGCTGTCAATGGGGACCAAGAGAAGGAATGGGAGAGAAGTTTTGGCTACGTTCAGTTCTAGCTGATGAGATATCAGATGAGATGTGGGGCTATGGCAGAGGTGGAGATTGGCAAGACATCGACAGAGAGGTGATACTTGCAGCCATTAAAGGCCAGTCAAGATCAAAGGGAGAAGCAGGAGCTCAGCTGGCCTAAGGTGTCTCTCACTGGGCTCCCAAAGGGAGGCTCCCAAGGTCAGTAGCCACTTTTGAAAACGCTGGCTTAAATATTAGTGTTTTTCAGGGAGGCAACTACTGGACTTGGCCCGGGAAGCTATGTGATTGCACATGAAAGGGGAGCTGGCCACAAGACAACCTCCCTAGTGAGATGTGGCCCGCACTGTGACTAAGTTTGAGAACCCCTGCAGGAGGCAGTAGATTTTCAAAAAAACCTAAGGGATTTAGAAGCACATTTTATCAGATGTCAGTGGGACTTGTGCATCTCCCCCATAGACATGGTGATTTTTCAAGGTTGAATTAACTAAGGGACTGATGGAGCTTTGGCCATTAGATTCCCCAAGCGGTTTAATACCGCAATGTCCCAGCAAACTGAGCAGTCATGGGAACATGTTCGGGCGGACCCTGAATTTCTCTGCACCTCATTCGGCAATTCCTAGTTCACACGGAACTCCCACAAAAGTCAATGGGAATTCTGCCTCAATAGCCAGCCCTGCTTCTTCCAACTCTTCAGGAAATGGAAACAGATTAGCTGGTTTCTTCATGAAAATATAAACAAGCACTTGCATAAAGCAGGCAACATCTAAGGCTGGTGAGATCAGCACCAGGGGCTGCTTACAAACCAAACTGAAGTTCACAGCAGGCTGAGACACAGGAGCCAATAAGCGTGAAGGGAATCTCCACTGGAACAAACTAGCTTCCATGTCTTATATTTCGTCACTGTTCTTTACTGGACAGAATCTGCTCCGTTCCAGCATTGCGATCTATGTCTGGAGCCTCGTTCTTCCCCCCATGCTGTTTTTATGTAACTCCCATTAACTTCAGTGGAGTAACTCCTGATTTACACTGGGGTGAGCGAGACGAGAATCAGGCTGTTCATGCCTGGAGACCTACTGATGACAAGATAAGCCTCCATACTACTGCAGCTAATGGAGAGGATCTGTTAGACTGAATGACAGAGTCTGAGAGCCTTCTGAGTAGCATTCCGGGTTCTAGAATTCATGCTGCAGAGCGAAGGAGTATAACTGGCAACCAAGTGTAAACTGGTAACTGCATCCTGTTATCTGCACAATCTGACCACACTGGAGACACTTGTGGATGGGAAAAGAGCTTGTGCTTTCCAGTCGTCAGGGAAAGATTCAACTGATTAAGGGGGAGGAGGGAATAAAAGCTTCACTGGTAAAAGGAACATCAAGTGGATTTGCCTTATTAGGGACCAATATCAGAAGAAAAGCTTCCAAAGTCTGAAAACGTCATCACGTTAATTGAAGCCTTGGTTTGTTTTTGTTTTGTTGTTACAAACACACATTCTCATACTCAGGCAGGTATAAATATTGTAGTTTCTAGTAGAAAAAACTTCCCTCTAAATAATATAAAGAAGACTCAAATGATTGCACTTAATACATATGAAAAAGGTAGAAAGGACGATATCCTAGTGCACAAACATTTACTCCTGCTCTTCACATCGCTTGCTTTTCTGTTGACGAGTTACTCTTTGGCAGAGCTTGTAAGAGAGTCTGGTCTCTTGGCACAAGTGTCCATGGGGGAAAAAAATGAATCCATCTGAAAGGCTTCTCGTTCATTACCTTTTTTCTCCCATTCATCCAGACGTTCTACAAGACTGTGGCTTGGCCATGCTTTCTTCAAATGCAGAGAGACCAACCCAGCTCCCTGGAGAGATGCAGATCTCCCATCCACTGGAACTGCCATTTGCCGTGATGCTTTTCAGCTTTGTCTTTTTTTTTTTTTTAAGTATTCTTTTTTTTAAAAAAAAAAAGTATATTTTTTTCCCGATCCCCCCTGCAAAGCTGTGTTGATATATATATATTTTTAAACCACAACACTGCGATAAATAATAAGGCATTACCTTCCACATTCAGGGCTTCCTCTGCGCTCAGTTCTTTGAGAAACAGCCTGTTCTGGCTGCAGCAGCTTTCCTTTGCTTTGGCAGCTGGAGAAAGGCCCACGGCAGGAACAAAAATACCAAACTATATCCCAGGAGTGCAGGCGACTGTAGGTGTGTTTATGGCGCCTAGGAATGGAGACAGATTTGGACGCAGATGTGTAGTAATCAAGGGCCACAAAGGCAACCAGAGTGACTACACTTAAGTTACATAAAACAGAGCAGGTCGCAGCTGCCTCTGCGTGTAGAGGCCACTTGGGCTGAGACGGAGCATCACCCTCCGGGACTGGTAATTGTTATGGGCTGCACACTCCATAGGAAAAGAACAGAGCATGGGATGCCTTGAGATTACAGACCGCCCCTGCTGGAGACAAAGTCAGCGCTGAGATGAGTTTGAAGAAAGCCAAGGAGAAATTGTTTAGAGTCATCTGCATAGTGAGAGACGGGGATTCTGTTTGTTTAAAAAGCTGTTGAGAAAAAAAAACCCAAAAACCATCAAATAAGAGCAAAAGAAAGTTTCCTTGGCTGGAGGGTGGCCCATGAGACAGGTGGGAATGCCTGGGGGCTATTTGTAAGGTCTGAGGAAGCTGGAGACTTTGGAGCGGAGGAGTTTGATGAAAGAGCGTGGTAACATCTCCTTGTGTTTCTCTGTGTACTTGAAGTAGTTCTGTGGATGAGCCAGCACGTCGAAGAAAGCCTTCATCAGCTTCTTGTCCTTCGAGAGAAACAAACGGAAGAGTCACATCACCTCCAGGTAAAAGCTGGTATCCACAATTAAAGCATAATGGATGTGGTCTGACTGATGGTCGGTCTAAAAGATCATACTTTGTGATCTTATTGCATGGATCCAATGAGCTCAAACGCTTTAATTTACAGATGGGGAAACTGAGGAACAAAGCATCTAAAAGCCTTGCCACAGGGGGACAGAGGGGTGCCCTATCCAGGGCAGGGCTGAGAATGGAACCCAGATCTCCTGACTTGGAGTCCCTTGCTCTAGCTACTAGACAAGGCTGCCTCAGTCAATTTTGACTAGACATGAAGAATGTGAGCAAGAGGCTCCATAGTAAAACAACAAGCAACAGAGAGAGTCAAGGAGTGTATGTGGGAGAACTAGACCAGCTGCTGGACACGCGATAGGTTACAGGACCACAAGACAAGCCATTGTACTTCAGTAGATGAATTCTAATCCTCAGCTCCTTATTGTGGCTCTCAGGACACACCTGTGAATCCTGGGAGTGTGTTAAGAACGTCAGGACAGGGGCAACACTAGGAGAAGTACCCATTGTACAGTTAGGGGGAGTCAACACAAAGGGGAAGTGACTCGCCTGGAAAGCTGGGAACAGAACCCAGGAGTCCTGATTCCCAGTCCCACTCACGGATGGTCTCACCTTTAATATTTCCTGATGGTTTTCGGAGGCGTACAGCCTGCCATCCCGGACAATATCCTCCACCAGCTGTTCGTAATCCTCTGCAAAGCCAAGCGAGAAAGGAAGTCAGGGGGAAAGCAGGTGGCAGGAGTGCTCGGCTAATTCAGCGACAGGATGCTATTGTAAAGATGGAATTCTGGGCTCCAGAAAACAGCGAAATTGTACTCTGCCGTGAGCCAAAAAGCTTCACTCCACACCTTATTGTTTGGAGTGGAGCACCAAAAGCTGCGGTGGTTCCCCCCTGTCCATGCAGAACACCAATCACATGTACGCAGGTGTTTCAAGAAACTAATAGATCAGGCAAGACACTTTACACTTGGGTAAGTTTAGAATGCCCCAGACAGGTGCATGGCAGTATTGAGGAAACTTAAGAAGCAGGACATTAGGTCATGAGGTCAACCTGAGGGCCAGGGACTAGCCTCTGAACTGAGCACAGGGCAGAAGCAGGAGGGTGGAGTGCAGGTGAGGCACTTAATCATCCAGCAAGGTACAAAACCATCTGGGAGAGAAGAGGGAAAGCCCACCCGGATTGGGAGAGTAGGGGCAGATTTACTTGGCACTTCACAAATATTTATAGTATTAAAAATGATCATCTGCTCACTGGTCACTTCTTAAGTCTCATTTCTAACCCCTGAGTTCCTTTCACTGTGTCTCGACAAGGACTGTACACTGGTAGCAAACTTCCTGAGGTGTACCGTATTCCGTTATAAGCTGGGTTGGTAGCTCTGTCTATTAAGATCGCCTGAGACGTCCCATTGTAAGACCCTGTTTTCAATTGCTGATAACTTTGCCATGCTAACCATTTGGACTGAAATTTCCCATGCCAGGTGTCTGTCTCAGGCTGAATTGTTTTGGGAACTTTTTTTACCCCAACCGATTCAGCCACGTGTAAGAACAAAGTTAGGGAAAATATATGGTTTTGCCCATTTACAAAAATTCTGGCAACCTTTTCTTTGAAAAGCCCTAGTGCCCTCGTGCTTTGGAGCAGGGACTTGAAATTCGGCAGGAGGGTGGCGCTGTCACCTTTCGTCATCCCAAATTTGGCCAAATGACACCTGGCAGCTTGCACATGCTTCGGACAGACTTCTTCGTTTTTAGCGGCTGAAGTCCCCAAAGATCCCATGCACACTGAGCATGCTCCTGCCTGGGGCTGAGCGCGACTTGCCCTGCAATGCCCCTCTGGGCTGCTGC
The DNA here is from genome assembly GCF_965152235.1 of Eretmochelys imbricata. Taxonomy (NCBI): domain Eukaryota; kingdom Metazoa; phylum Chordata; order Testudines; family Cheloniidae; genus Eretmochelys; species Eretmochelys imbricata. Next base: position 11,313,233 of record NC_135592.1, on the reverse strand, counting down.
AGACTGTGCCGGGGCCGGGGGCCTGAATCGAGAGGAGGGAGACTGTTGCTTCTGAGCTTTCAATGACCCCCTGCTGGTGGATTCGCTCGGGTACTTGTGGAAAAAATCTTAGACGATCACGTCATTGAAGACTGTATCGTAATGCATAGGCACAAGGGGCCGGGTTAAGGTTGTGCACACACAAGCTTAATTCTGGCATTTCCTAACTTGTGAGTGCTTGACTTTGCAACCTTAACATTGTCCTTTTGTGTGTGTAATATCATTCAAATCGCTTTACAATGCTCAGTTCGAGATTTCCGAGACCACGTGTTAGCACTGGCAATAAAACCCAGGCGTCTCAGTCCCGCGTGATGAGCACTTACACTGCAGTCCCACCCGTGCTCTTGCTATGCCCTTACACATACTCCCCCACTTACCGTCGTAGGTGACGTAGGGGATCTGGAAGCCCCTGGCGCCGTTGGCCTCGCTGGTTTTGAAGTTGATCCACAGCTTGCGGGACCTGGCGGTGAAGGCTATGGGCCTCTCGTACGTCTGGCACGTCTCATAGGTCGTGATGGAGGAGGGGGAGGCTGCGGAGGGGGACAGGAAAGGACCAGGTGTTGCCTGGAATCATTCAGCCACACAAACACCCAGGTCCAGACATCTTTTGGTTTGTTTCAATATTGCGGGCAGGGGTCTCCTTGCTGAAGGGCCACATTATGAATACACAGGAGCTGACTGTATGGCTCCAGTTCTACTCCTTACTCTGGGGGCCACCTTCCTCCTCCACCATTCAGTATGGGTACTGAGGCACCCGCGTGCAACACTTTCAGAGGTGGGCGCAGACTGTGGATGGCCAGCGTCGGTCAGCCGGGGGCCCGATGTTCAGAGGTGCTGAGCACCACGGAGTTCAATGAACTCCACGGCCACCTTTGCAAACCCGGAGCTGGGGCCCCTTGGCCCAACGGGACTGCGTCATGAGATTCAGCACCAGGTGATGCACCATAACAGTGTCATGTGGACACACCACGCCTGGGACTAGGTTGGCAAAGCCCCAGGAACTGCTTCCGGGCCTCAAAGCACTCCAGAGACTGTACCCGCAGGGCACAGAATGGCTTTGCCATAACCAGGGCAACACTCGGGAAGACATCTGGATGGAGAGGAAGCCCAGCCACCTCGGGAGTTGAACGGCAGCAAGGAATCTGCAGGCTGGTTTCATCTCCTTGCCTGAGGCCAGGAGCCGTGAGCAATGCACAACCAGGAGCCTTTACTGATGGGCATGCACCCAGCTCTGCAGTGGGGTTTAACAGGGAAGCCAGCCCCAGGTAGTGAGTTATGCGGGGTGGATCCACTCACTACAAACCCCACTCCCCATAGTAGTTACCCATGCTCAGCCCAAGGATGCAGGCTTCCCCTTTAGGCTGAGTGCACCAAACTCGTCCTACCTGGGATCAAGCCAGAGGTGAAGGCAGCTCTTTAGGGATGCATCGAGTTCACCTGCGGTGCGGTCACCCTCTCCTCCACACACGCCTGCTCCATCACTTACCGGGCTCCGCTGCTCCCAGAGGTGTCCGCAGACCAGACAGCCTGGGAGGTGGGGGAGAAGGGCTCTCGCGGGATTACCTAGTACCCCCATTGCCCAGCATGGCCACGCCACAGCAATCGGTTACCTACAGTTTTTCCGCATGACCAAGACGTCCCCGCACTCGTCCTCGGATGGCAGGAAGATCTCCGGGACTACGATGAGGATCTTGCGCTTTGGGGGGGGGTTGATGTTCCAGGTGCACTCAATGTTGGCGGGGTAGTTCCCAGGGTAGTTGGGAGACTCGATGTAGCCAGTGTACTCGCCCAGCTCCCCTCCGCACTGGCGGTCTGCAAGGCAACAAGGACCAGTGGTCACTGGGAATTAGTTCTCTGACATGGGGGCACTAGGCAATGATCTGTTGGCAGAAGAATTGGATCAGGCCATCCTAATCCTGTATGCAGCAGGCTATCTGTGCCTACGGACGCACCTATGCTCACATATATTCATGTGTGCATATGCACAAGCATGTGGGTCAGCATGCAGAGCATGCCCAGGCACTGACTGGTGGCATGTGTGCAAGGGGCATACATGAAAGTGTGTGTGTGTGTGTAAGTGTGGACATATGTATGAATAGCTGGATGCAGCTGTCTGTGCTCATGATTGGAGATGCATAAAGGGAAACACCAAGAGGAGGTGGCCTTCTGCCAGGGCCAGGACTCCGACAGGACCCTCTGGATGGACATCATGCTAACAGAGAAACACAGCGACTGGCAGAGATTGGGTTGCACACGCGACGTATGGACACAGCACCCGGGCTGCTTGAAGCGCGTACTTTTACACTGGGACACGGACGTGGAGCCGTCGAAGTCCGTGGTGGTGTTGCCGGGGCAGGTGATGCAGTAATTCTGGCGGAAGTCTGGCTGGTAGGTGCCCACGGCACAGCGGATGCAGCGGTGGACGCTGGTATTGTAGTAATGACCCGGGGAGCACTGAACTGTGGCGAGAGGGGAGAGGAAAATGTACTGACAGGGATCAGGCAAGGAGGCATCAGCTCACTGAGTCACTCCCAGCTGTCGAGGAGCCACAGCTCTTGTAGCTCAGCCAATCAGACATTTTATTAAGCAAACATGAGTGATCAGAGCAGCCGGCTCCTGGTTCCCACTCCCAGCTCTGCTACTCCTTGGGGAGAGATGAGTATTTTCCCTGCTTTACAACTGGGAAAACCTGGCCACAGAGAAGTTAGGTGACTTGCCCAGGATCAAGCAGCAAGTCAGTGGCAGAGCTGGGAGTAGAACCCAGGGGTTCCGATTCACAGCTCCCACTCACACTCCCTGGAAGCTATGTGCAAGGAGACTTTTTTTTTCTTTTCTTTCTTTCTTTTATTTAAAGTGACACAGGTATTCCCATGTTTCAGAGTAGCAGCCGTGTTAGTCTGTATTTGCAAAAAGAAAAGGAGGACTTGTGGCACCTTAGAGACTAACACATTTATTTGAGCATAAGCTTTCGTGAGCTACAGCTCACTTCATCAGCTGCATTCCCATTCAAGGCTCTTTTGAAGTGTTCATTTAGGCTGCCAGGACCTTCCTGTTTAGAATGGTTATTCTCTCTCTCCCTCACTGGGACAGTCACATGCCGAACTCCGGATTTTGCATTAACTTCAACGATCCCCCCTTTAATAGGAGGAGAAATTGCATCCACATCATCACTGCACAGCTAACTGCAAAACTCGGCAGACCAGATTTCCTTGTAATAAAGCTTAGCCTAAAAATAAGCACCCAATTATTACACTGTTATTATTAACCCTAATAAACACAGTAAAGGCCCAAGACCCCACACAGCGTTGTAACAGCAACATGGTGGTGTTGGGAGTCCCTTACTGGACAACGCTGGAGTGCTCCTTTGTAAGAGTATTTCTGGGGTCCTAAATGCATCGGTGCAGTGTTAGAACAGCCCTGCAAACACGCCACCAATTCTCGTTCGCTTTGGCACCGTTATTTAAAGGGTGGGCAGGTGGATTTTGCGCCTGGGCTGGTGGATTCGTACAGCCATTGTGCAAGGCAGCTCGACAAGCACGTAGCTTCTCAAGGAGATTGCAGTCTAACAGGAGAGCGGGGAAAATGGAATAGGGTGGGTGAGCGGATACCGCTGGGAGGGTGGAGGGGTAGATTGAAGCCAAGAGTCTTGGTGAAGGATGGATGTTCAGGGCAAAAGGGAGCAGCGGAGCAAGGGTGGGATTTGTCCCCCCGCAAGCACTTTGCAAAATGAAAGCTTCCCACCTTGCCACCTGTGTCGTTGTTGTGACAGGGCCTGGGGAGCTGAAGAAGCAGAGGGTGGGTTTGGGGGATGTAGCCATAATGAAGCAGGCTCAGTCCCGGGAACTCAGACCCCCAACACCCCCTGGAGCTGCCCTGCTGCTCTGATCTCCCATGGCTGTTCCCCTCCCAGGTGCGGATGGAGCTGCTGGCTTGGACGTACCTTTTGTATCGCAGTCCTGGAAGGAGAAGGCTCCCTCGTGTTTGGTGGTCAGCCCCCCACCACAAGGGAAGCACAGAGCTCGCCCAGCTTCGGGCTGGTAGGCGCCCCGGGGACACGGCTGGCAGGGTATGAAGCCATCCACTGAGTGATGGCCGGGGGGACACTGACCTAAGGCCCATTCGGAAATCAAAGAGAGATGTGGGTCAGTTGTGCAATAACACAGCCTCCTTGTGCCCTGAGCTCCACACTGCATGTCACTGGTGCTGAACCCCAGACAGGGGGAGCCACAGGCAGCTCTGGCTCCTCCTCAGATCCGTGGGGCAGCCCCACTGGTTGCAAGCACCTTGCAGCAGCCTGGAAATTACCACCTTCTTGCCACTGTTGCTGTGGGACCCCCTGGTGACAGCTGCAGGTGGATCAGAACCAGAACCGTTCAGCCAGATCTTTATTATTTATTGCAGCAGCTCCTAGGAGCCCCAGTCGTGGGTCTGGACCCCATTGTGCTAGGTACTATACAACAGGACAAAGAGATGGTCTCTGTCCCCTTCTCCCCTGAACTTTGGGGACTCTGATAAAATGGACTGGATCCAATTCCCCCATGGTTCTGCTCTTACAACACCTCACCCCCTTTGGCTCATGACTGGGATGCATCAAAGTTTACCCTGCAGGAAGAACAGCCAAAAGCAGCAGCCCCCTGCAGTCAAGCCGCCACGCCTGCATCGCTGGTGCTCCTAACCCCATCCCACAACGCCGAGCCCACACAAAGACCCTTGCCGGGCCCTATGGAAGAGGTGATCAAGAGCGCCAGAACGCCACAGCTGTAAGGTGCCTCTTGGTTCCACAACCAGCCTCTCCGAGGTCACAAACAGCAACCGATCGACCCCGCACCGTACCTGCACAGGCGGTTATGTTTGTTGCTCCAGCAGGGCCATACGCATCGCTTCCAGGGCACAGGTCACAGGAGAGCTGGCCTTCTTTCTCCTGGTAGGTCCCTGGGGGGCAAGGGACACACTGCTCCAGCTGACCGTGGTAATACGTTCCCTGCAGGCAGCTAACTAAGAGAGAGGCAGAGCCGTTAGGGGCACATGTAGCGAGAACCCCCACCAAGCTATCCCCAATATGCCTTATTCTGGCTGCAGGTGAGAGGCCCTCGGGGTCCCCAGCTCCTAATATTGACAAGTCAGTGCCTCTAAAGGGAGAACACATGGTAACTTCCCCTACTGACCGTCAGCACGTGGAGCACTGGTGCTTGGGAATTGTAGTTCGGCACTAGGGACGTACAGCTTAATGTGCAACTGGCCCCAGGTCCCTAACCCCCCAGCTGTTCCCTTACCACACTTGGATCCTAGCCTTTGCTGCCCTGGCCCGCAGCTCTCCTGACTCTCCGGGGACATGCTCAGCTTCCGCGCCACCTCATAATCCATGCCCGCAAAGCGGATCAGGAATCGCTCCTGGTTTATGGACTTCTTCAGGGCCTTGATTGCAGACTTCAACTTCTTTTCCACCCTCTGCCGCAGGCAGTTAATATTGCAGCTGGCTAGAGGTCAGAGACGGGGGGAGGGGGTAGACTATCAGGGTGAGCACAGGGAAAGCAGATGCCGTCCTAGACTGCCCCTCCCCATCACTGCTGCAGCTCCCTGCCAGAGCTAGTAGTGTGATTCCTCACCAATCTTCTATCAGGTGTGAGTGGGGTGACAGGGACCGGGGGGAACTCAAGCAACAAAGGGACATCTTCAGCTGGATTAGGGGCTTCCTCCTGACTACTCATCCCATCTCCCCACGCCCGAGCCTGGGCTGCTGCCCACCCTTGTATGTCCACACTCTGGGGTGACTATACATCTCTGCCTATTCTACCCCCCTCCTCTTTTAGTGCCCACTTGGTCCCCGCACTTGGGATGGCTGTGGATGTAACTGTTAAAGCTGCAGTGTGGACAGCAGAGGCTCTGTGCATCATCATCACTGGCCAGAGACCTGGAACCAGCGCAAGGAGTGGCAGGGCAAATTTCCCCCACAGCCTGCCTCATCTACATCTTGGGAAAGCCCCTTCTAGAGGTGCGGAAGGGGTTCAGTTTCCATGGTCCTACTCAACCCTTGGCCTCTGGCCAGACCGCTGGTGAGGGGGCCAGTCAGTGCAAGCCGGGACGGTGGTTTTTGTGACATGGACATCTGCCCAGAAGGAGCTGGTCTGAGAACTGCCAAGCTCATTTCACACAGGCCATGGAACATGCTGCCTAGCAACGTATGAAGGTAATTAACAGCACAAGGCAGGTGTTACTGGAGAGTTGTCTGCTCCTTCCAAATTGACGGCTGTTCAGCCCAGTGCACACCGGGAAAGCCAGGGCTCCTACTGCTACGTGGGCTCACCTCAGTTCCAGAGCATTCTGGGAAAGCCAGGCCTCTCTCCTCAGGCCCAGTGCACTCCGGGAAAACCAGTCCTTCCAGTCCCATATCCCCCAACCTGGGATTGCCTCAGGCCCAGTGCACTCTGGGAAAGCCGGTCCTCCCAGCACTGTCCCTCACCTGTGACCTCTTCCGGTTTGATTTCTGCCTCAAACTCCAGGGTGATGCGCGTCACCTCCTTGTTGGGGGAGTTGCGGGCCCGGCGGCCTTTGCCCTTCTTTGATGAGTCGCACTTGAGGTTCACGAAGGTCACCTGGCAATCCGAGCAGGGGGCCGCCCCGCCTGGAAGAGAGGGAACCAGAGCGTCAGCATCCTCCCCACAGCTCCCTTGGGAAACTCAAGCCCAGGTGGTCAATGGGGCCTCTTCCTCTTCCACAGCCATAGAGGAGCTTACACGGCTGGTTGGGGGGAGGGTGTACGCCTCACCTGGGGCCCCATGCTTCCCCGGCTCATCCTGCTTCCCCTTCACGCGTGGGTGCAAGTGGCACTTGGCGTCCTTGATCTTGAAGGAAGCCTTTTGTTTGATTGGAGCAGCAGCAGTCTCTAAAAGAAAAGGCAGGTGCTAAACATCAGCGGCACCAGCTGAGCCTCCCGCGGTGGCAGCTGGGGACAGGGGAGGCTCGGACCAGCCCAGGAGAGCGACCTTACCGATGCAGTGATGGCTGCTGTTGCCAGGCCTCTGCTGGGCCCCCTGGCGCAGGATGGGCGTCCCGCAGCTCACTGTGTAGCTGCTGTCGGACTCTGCAAAGAGGGAGAAAGGAGGGATTCAGACAGAGCCTGGGGCTCACTCCCGGCCTGGCTTCCAAAGTGCTACTCCACTGCATGGCCCAGGGAGGTCACTGGAGGCTCAGCACCCTTGGAAATCAGGCCCTGGCTCTGCATCTAAGCAGCTCACATGTGCTTTGGGTGCTGATCTGACCCCAACCTTTGAAGTTCTAGAGACTGGTTCATCGATAGCACAACCCGAGGGTCAATTCAGGCAAAGCCAGGGCCCTGCAAAGCCTGAGATCCTGTGTCCCGCCTCAGTGGGGGTCGGCCGGACCCCAGCCATGGCCCCCCAAAAGGTCCTCTGCACACCCCTAGGGGGGTGCATTCTACAGTGTGGTGACTTCTGCATTATCCAGGCCTAAATCTAGCCTGCACAGTGACATCCTGCTTCCCTAAGCCCCCTCTGTGCTTTCCACTACATACGACGTTCTGCACGGCAATGCGGGGCACCGTTAAGCAGCCACCTCAGTAACGGGCAGGGAGAGATCCATATTTGTAAATCCCTTTCGGACAGAGGGCGCTCGAGAAGGCCAGTGCCCCGGGTAGGTTTCAGGGGAGATGTGGCGGCCACGGGTTGGTACCTGGCAGGAAGCGGGCCTTGGAGGTGCAGGTGAGGGAGCAGCTGTCCTTCTTGCCGTTCTTGTTGCAGGTGAGCATGGCCCGGTGAGAGATGGGGCCCGTCAGGCATTTCACCAGCTCTGAAGGACAACAAGCAGCGAGTGGTGACAACAAGCAGGGGGCAACTCGGGGCCGACCAGCCAAGCAGGAGCTGCTCCGGGCACTGGGGGAGGGGAGTTATCATAACTGGGCCTAAAGATTTAGCGCAATTGTGGGCGCAACTGAAAAAAGGGAGTGAAACTTCATTCACAATAATCTAGCATTCTCAGTAGCGACTGGGAAAGCTGCAAAAGGGAGACAGAGAGACTGCATTAGTAGAAACAAAAAGAACTCCAGATATCACTCGAGGACGATCATCCCTGGTAAACAGAGCACTGTGAAACTGAAAAATCAATGAATCAAAATTGGTGGGTCGGAAATTAGGCCTAATTAGTGGGCAAAACAGTGAAGGGATGGGCTACTCCCCCCAATCGCTCCTTCTGGGGTCCTTGCAGAAAGAGACTTTGGAAGACAAATAGGCGACTGGAGTGAGTTTCACCATCCTGGCTGCCACCCCCACCATCTCCTGGGTCCCTGGGCCTTTGTCATTCTGATCCTGAGAGATGTCCTGACCACACCAGGCCAGAGAAAGAGGGAGCCACATGACATCACCACCTCCACTGGCTGAATCCCGAACACCACCTGGGATGTGAGACTTTTTCTCTCCCCCGAACGTGTCCTTCTCCTTCCCCACCTTCTTTCTTCTCTTTCCTCCCTCTCTCCTTTTTCCTTCTGGTGAAGGAGAGTCTGGCTTAGCTGGCCAAGACTGCCTACTTTGCAACACTGCTGGAAGCCCGGGACCAGAAAGAGGCAGCTAAAAGCCCATTTATTCTATCCAAATTAATTCAACAGTGGGACTCTAACCTTGCTCCCAACTCCACTCCTACCACAGCATCCATCCTCCTCCCTCAGCCACCTGCTTCTGCCGTGGGCCATCCTGGCAAGACAGGGGTGCGTGTGGTGTTGTGGGTTCTCCCACACAGCTTTACACTCAAACACTCAACCTGGAGCCTTGAGTCAGCAGATCATCTTGAGGAGTAAGAGCACTTGCTGGGGTTTCACTCACTCCTTCATTCTGAGGAGGCTTTGCTCAGTCTATCTCCTGTCCCTTCTCTTGGCAGGTAATGGAAGGGAATCAACTGGGCACCACAGTGTTGCTGTGGGCTGTTAAGAACAGCTGCTGTGTCCCTCCCCAGAGGTGGCTGCAAGTCAGGGGCAGGTAAAGAGATTTTTATAGGTATATCTATCAGCAAAGTGCTTTGGGATCCCTTGGGGAGAAGAGCACTATGTAAAGAACAAACCGAATTCGACCCAGGTTTGAAATAGCCGGGGAAGTTCAGCAGGTGAAGGACACTTTCTGATGTGCACTTTTCTAGGCGAGGTGCCAGAATTTCCTCCACCACATCCCAAACCCTCTCTTCTCTTGAGCCCAGCAGCCCAGGTGAGATGGGTTTGGGGGAGGAAGGGGGCTCTCAGGTCAAGAGACCACAGCATGAAAACCAGCTCTACAAGCTGCATTATCTGGCCTCCTGTGCTAGCCGTCTCAGCAGAATGGCGAAAGGCAGACTGGGGAACGGAGCCTGAACTCCCTGTCTCTGCCAGAAGTACAGCACTGGGGCAGCATGGGGATCATGGGAATCTGCACAAAAATAAAACATGCTCTAGCTCTAGGCTGAGACTGAAAAGGTTTCCACTCAGCATGATGCTCGGACCAAGAGAGAACGCTATAGGCCGGGGTGCATGGTCAACGTGCACCCAGTGGCCAAATCCAACCCATAAGCAGCATGCTTTCTGCTGCACCGTCTCCACACATTCCCAGCAAAATCTGCCTGGATAAAAGTCTATCCACCACCTCACAGCAATGACAGAACAGAAAAACACAGATCTCTTTTCAGGATTTGCCGGCTGACCTATGTTCACCCACTAGATGGCAGCACGGGCTTTCTTTACCCACCTATGCAGTCCTTTTTGTTCCAGTGCAGTTTGCAGCCGGCCGGGCAGGTACACTCGTAGCTGCCAGGGGCATTTACGCAGCCGAATTTGCAGCCTCCTCGGTTGATGCTGCATTCATCGATGTCTGCAGGGAGGAAAGCGAGAGGATTACTGAGAACTGGAATTGCCATGCTGCATAAAGCAAGCTCTATTAGAGGTTACAGCAGGCTGAAGGGGGCAGGACTCCTGGGTTCTATTTCTAGCTCCTGGAGTGTTCCAGCGGTTAGAGCTGGTGGGGCGGAGGTTGGCAGCCTGGACTCCTGGGTTCTAATCCTGGCTCTGCCACTGACTCACTGAGCAATCCTGACCAAATCACTTTAGGCCCCATTTTCAAAGTGGCCTGTAATTCTGGGGGTCCAACCTGAGACACCTTGGGCTGGGTCTTCAGAGGAGCTGGGCTCCCACAGCTCCCATTAGCGCCAGTAGGGAAGGATACGTGAAATGACAGGAGAATTTAGTCCCACACGTGCAGGGACGTGAGTCCCCCCTTCACAGTGCCCGGCCGCATCTCAGCTGTGACTCAGGACAGCGCTCTCCACAGGGAGGAAACTTGGGCACACACTTCCAGACAGCAGCTCGCCCTGACTCCCAGGGCGTGATGACCACTAAGCACTACCCTGGGGAGGGACACTCTGGAGAAAGGCTCGGAGGACGGCAGAAAATGAAGCTGCTCCAGGGTAACAAGCAGGCGCAAGACCCGGCACTTACCCAGCAGCACTGCCTGTGAGGGTTTCAAAGCCCCGTGTGAGCAGGGACCCATTACATCTCCCAGCCCCCCTCAGGCAGCCGCATAACCCCCACTCTACAGAGGGGCAAAGGGACTTGTGATAAGTCAGGGGGAGAGCCAGGGAGAGAACCCAGGGGTCCTGGCGCCCAGCCAACTACTTTAACTGCTACCCAGACCCCTTTTCGCAGAGCCTCCCCTGGGGGCCAGGGTCAGAGGAGAAAAACTGCCAGCGGCTTCTCGGGTAGGATGTAGGAGAAGTTCCCTGCTCAAACTCCTCATTACCCTGAGTCTCCTCAGTTCCCTGAAGTGTCTTCTCACCTTTGTCCCCTTGCTGGGAGCCAGGCTGGGCGTGAGCACAGCCCTGTAATCATCCTCATCCCCACCCCAAGAGCTCCCTGCAATTTCTATTAATCAGGAGCCGTCCTCTGATCACTCCTTCCACAAGCCAACAGAGCGCCCACTGGCTGGGGACAGCAACCAGAGCAATGGGTCTCCATACAGAGCTGAGCAATCCCCCTGCCTGGGGAGCAAACCCCGCAACCTTGCTAGGACTCCAACCATGGCCTTGGAGGTCTGCGAGCGGAGCAAGAACCAGCTCCTCCCAGCTGGGCAAGAGGGAAAGGGAAGGGGAGTGCAGGGCTGGGCAGAGATCCCAGGTGAGCAGAGAATAGAGTGGGATGGTGGGTGACCTATTTTGACCCAATCCCACGGTGTCAATTACTTCACGAGCTCCATAGCGGATGGCAGGGGAGCTGCTCTGCCTTCCCTTCCTCACAGCTCTTTCGATTGCCCAAATGGGCCGATCTTATTAGGGCTCATGTCACCCACCACTGAAATGCATCCACCTCTGGGGTGGAAAGCGGCAGCTGTGTTACAATGCCCAGCAATGCTGCATTTCAGGAAGTGAAGACAAATACTGTATCCGACTGACCCACAGGGAGGTGGGAAGGTATTTCTCAACTGAATTTGGTCAGGCTGTGGCGGGCTAACGTGCCGACTCCTGACACAAGTGCCATCAGTGGAGGGGTCTGTCACGAGCCGAAGGACCTGGGGCCTTGGTTTTATTTCTTAGCCCAGATCATGGCAGCTCGTCCTTGACAGCAGCCTTTGCACCAACTTTGCTGGGGTGCTGGATCCAGGACTGACTCAGAGTCACCAGCACCACCCTTGTCCCAGACTGTCTCCTTGGTGGTTTTTCTCACTACCAAGTGGCTGCTTTCTCCACCAGCTGGAATTTCTGTGTGGCTCCACCTTTACCCCAGTAAAGTAACCCAGCCAGGCAGTGACAAATACTTGGCTCACAGGGACTAAATCCTCTGTCTAGCTTGCCTCCGTCAGTGTGAAAACCAAACACTCTGCTAGGACAGGGGACCAGCTAGACGTAGAAAGAGAGACAGACAGAGGACTTAGAAAGTAGATTCCATTTAGCAGTTATGCTCTCAACGCTCGCTTTGCATCATCTATTTCAGTCACTCCACATTCGTTGATTCATCAAGCATAAGGCCAGAAGGGACCATTAGCTCACCTAGTCTGACCCTACAGTTGCCTACTTTCTTTGGACGAATTCCTGGAGATTTCATCACATGACACAATCTTTAGTTAAAGATACATCTTTAATTCTGGAGATTCCAGGACAATCCTGAAGGGTTGGCAATTCTATCTGACTCTCCTGTATACCAGGCCAGAGAAATTCACCCCATGAGCCCTGCACTGAGCCCAGTAACGTTTGTACTCCTGAGCGGCGTGACACAAACCAAGAGCCCTTCCCGACATCCTGCCTCACTCTCTCTGCAAACCGCAGCCAGCAGGCGGTTTAAGCTGGCCTCTGGCTTTACGAGAGGTTTTATAAACCTCCTCCCTCAAGGAACTCTTTTGCTCCCAGTGGGAGGGACAGCACTTCCCTGTCCAGCGCGTTTAGCACATGGTGTGAGCAAGTGCTCATGGACAAGTGTGGCTGCCTGTCTGTGTTGACCTGCTTGTGTGTTTGCGTCTGCATGCAAGTGGGCATGAAATCACTGCAAGGACTCACTGGCTGTATAAACAGAGGCAGCCTGGCAAGAAAGATGGAGCAGAGTTGCATTCAGTGGGTGAAATCCTGACTTCACTGAAGTGAAAAGCAAAACTCCCATTGACTTCAGCAGGGCCAGGATTTTATTTGGGGCTGGCAGGGACCAGGCGTCTAACAGGGGGGCTCCTGGGTACAGGGTTCACTGCACATTTAGGTATGTGAGTTTTACAGCACTAGTCCAGCCTGCCATGCTAATGACGTCTGATTGAACCAAACTGCATTTACATTGACTCCACTGAAGTCAATTATATCGGCCGAGAATATGCCCCATCATGGGCACTTGTTTGCTGGACGTGGGAGGCGCGTTCTCAGTCTGGACTGCATTTACATAGGATGGAAAGAGACTTCCTGAGTCATCGAGTGCAGTCCCCTGCTATCACAGGCCGTCACAGAATCAAAGGGGTTTACAGGTAGAGGCATCTGCACTGGTCTGTGCAAGCGTCTTGTGTGTGTGTGCAGGGGGTGCATACGTTGTGTGCGTGAGGACTTCTTTGTGTCGGTGCACAAGCCTTAATCTAGGTAATCCAGGGTATCTCGGCATACGTAACTCGCACTGAAAACTACCGCTTCAAACTGCACTGCTGCCATAACACGCCTGAACAAACCTCTCTGCGCTTTTCATCTTCCCTGCTACTCCCTCGGGCGCAGGCCTCCCCTTCCCTCGCGCTCGGGAGTTATCTGACTCAGGAAACTCAGCTGAAAACCTTTTTGAAGTCCCCCCCGAAACTTTGTGCCAAGAACTCTGGGGATTTTTTCTCTCTCTCCCTGAGCGGACAAGTCGCAAATTGCTCCGGTCGCTTTGTTTGAAGTTGCAGACACAACTGTCTGGCTCCCTGCACCCACTCGGCTTATAGAGCTCCATTTCCAACTACTTAGGAATCAGCAGAAAGAGAAAAATCCCCTCCCGGCTTGGCATCCCCCTCGCTGCTTACAGGGGAAAGCAAACGTGGCACTGGGGTCCCTGTTTTCCTATCCGAAGAGGTGAAGCCATTGGAAAAGTTAGGACAGAAGCAATCAAAGTCCCAGACCGGATTCGGATACTAGGGACTCGGCTGCTCTGGAGAGGAGTGCAGTATGGGACTTCCCCACAACCGTGATCCCGTCTCTGCGTCCCAAAGATCTCTCTGCCATCCACGCCTCCTCGAGGGACACCTGGGCAGCAGTCCCTTTCATGGCTCATCCAGCCCTTTCTGAACACCTGTATGCTAGCCGCATGATCCCCCAACACGCACATGGTTCCTGTCTCACAGAATCATAGAATATCAGGGTTGGAAAGGACCTCAGGAGGTCATCTAGTCCAACCCCCTGCTCAAAGCAGGACCAATCCCCAATTTTTGCCCCAGATCCCTAAATGGACCCCTCAAAGACTGAACTCACAACCCTGGGTTTAGCAGGCCAATGCTCAAACCACTGAACTATCCCTCCCCCTGCTGGGTAGCAAGAAATGTATCCCTGGTAGGAGCACAGAGATGGCCAGACTGCATCGATCCATCTAGTCCACGATCTCATCTCTGACAGTGGCAAGTATCAGATGCTCCAGAGAAAGCACAAGAAACACTGATGTGAGCAGTTCCAGGAAAACCTGCCTGGGATAGTTTCTTCCGGTCTCCCAATAGTCCGAGACTGGCTTCTCGCTGAAGCAGGAAGCTTTAGATCACTTGTTCGTTTTATCCATATCCTTCTCTGAATCCTCACCTCTTGGCCTCGATGATAACTTGTGGCAATGAGTTCCACAGCCTACCAAGGCATTATACTGAATCGTACATGTTAAAGCTGGAAAAACCCTACTGGGCTCCATCTAGCCCAGCCCCTCTCCTCACCCCAGGCAACAAGGCAAGACTGTTCCATACAATCGCTTCTCCAGGGCCTGGTCCAGTCTAGTCTTAGGTAGCGCAAGTGATGGGACTCCCAGCCCTTCCCTGGGGAGACGATTCCCCTGCCAGAGAGATCCCACTACCAGGAAGCGGGCAAACGGGACAGTAACTCCCATACCTCCACAGTGGGTGAGCCCGTACAGCGTGTAGCCCTTGTGACACAGGCAATGAAAGCTCCCCGGGGTGTTGACGCAGACGTGGTCACAGGTCCTGTCGAAGGAGCATTCGTCAATATCTGGGAAGAAGAAGAGGGAAAGGCAGAGAGCATGAGGCCCGGCCCAGCCTGGGGGTCGGCTCCACAGGGGTCTCGAATCCCAGGAGTTTGGCTGGCTTCTCAAGGGTTCGATTCCTTCCCCACCCACCCACTTCCAGCGTCACCCAGAAAGACTGAAACGAATACTCCCGCCGTGTGAGGTCCATGCACAGCTCTCTCCCACTGTACCAGAGGGGTGGTCCAAGTCCAAAGCCCTGCAGAGAAGCAGCCAGCCGGGAAGGGCGTCTATACCAACATCTGCTTCTTCACCCTGCATAGGATGGGGGCACCTCAAAACACACCCCCTTCCCAGCCCCACTGCCATGCTGAGCATCCCTAGGCCTATGCAACGCTGTGCCCTTCGGCGGATTATCCGCAACGAACCTGGGACCTCTACAGCTGCAGCTAAAAGACCCGTCTCTGCCAGGCTCATCAACCTCCACCTGCAGCCCAGCCACCACTAGAGGGTGACAGAACTCCACAGTGGGTGGATTATGAGTCCGGCCCCAAGCCCAGCCTTTACCCTACCGCAGAGATGCTTTGCAAGACAAAGGGTTAAATCCCAAGGTGCCAGCCTGGAATGGAAAGTCCCCCGTGGCGTGGGGGTGAAAGCAGCTGCAAGCTCCCCAGTGCCATGGATCCAGGAACATGTTCGGATCCAGCACATCCCCCCCGCCCCGCCCCACATGGAAATCAAACCTGTGCTCCCTGGCAGAACCCCCTCCAAGGAAAGTGCCAGCATCACCCACTCTGCCCTGCGGGGGCCCTCACTGTGGGAGGGCGGGACAGTCTGCAGGGGCGAACCTGGCCTGCCAGGTTTCTTTTCATTTCATTAGCTTCATTAACTTAACTGCCACGATCAGATCAAACTTCCAGCAATGCAGAACCTGGATGGAGATGAAAGAGGTGCCCGACAAAGGCACACCAACCCTCCCCGCCGACCTCCCCAGGGCCTGGCCCTGTGCACTCAGCAGGTAACACCTGTGCTCCATCATACCCCAGCGAGTCACGGCTTCAGACACTCACCCAGCGATGAAGGGCCCAAGTGCTGATTCAGGGAAGGCCTGGGAACCTTGGCACTGGGGGGAGGGGAGGCGCAGATACCGGCCCCCCTGCATACTTAGCTCAAGGCTGGTCTCGTTCCGAAGTTAGATGAGTTGGGTGGCCTCAGACGGATAATACTTTGCATGCCCATGGGGCCTTTCAGAAGAAGATCACAAAGCACAACTCTCTCCCACCCAGGGAGAGAGGTGAAGATTACGCCATTTTACAGATGGGTCTACTGAGGCAGAGAGAGGCGAGTCCATGGCAGAGCTGGGAATAGAGAACCCAGGAGTCCTGGCTCCCCGTCCCTTGCTCTAACCAGTAGTCAACACACTGCCTCCCTTCTCTGCTCCAGGCAAGGGCCCAGGTAGCAGATCAAGTGCAATGAGCATGGAGGAAGCTGAAAGCAGCAGTAGGATAGAAGTGTTCTGTAAGAGACTGAGGGTTTGACCCCTCCGTGCCCACCCAGCCAGTGCCTGCCTTCCCCCTATGGTCCACGGTGAAAACAAATGGTTACAAATCACAGTACAATCCCAGGCTGCGCATGCCATAACCCCAGCCCTGTTCATTCCAACCAGCTGGGTCACTTGAAAAAGGGCAATCCCCAGGGGATGGGCCAGGAGGTTTATTCCTGAGAGTCCTGGCTGCCTCTGAAGAGAACAGATCTCGGAAAAAGAAAATGGCTGGCGTGGGTACACGCGTGTATGTGTGTGTACACGTGTGTGAATGTGTACGTGCGTGTGCTGTAGCCAATGAGATGTCAACCCATCCCCCGGATTCCCTGCAAAAGTCTTGTGCAATAAACAACTTTCGTGGTCTGTAAAAACAGTGACGTGTCTGAGGGTGTTAACACATGAATTCGGCCGCACACATTCCCCTAAGTTCAGACGGCTGAGGGTGTTAACACATGAATTCGGCTGCACACATTCCCCTAAGTTCAGACGGCATCCCATGCCCGGTGTTGTCAGATCCCTTGAGGTTAGCGTGCAACATCTTGCTGTTACACAGATACACACACTCCGCAGAAAGACATGCCAAGGTGTGATAACACTGAACGCCCGCAAGCTTTCGTGTGTTGGTTGTAAGCTGTGGTCTCTGAGATGTTATCTGGCATGCCTGGTGAGCTTGTTAGTTGATTCATAGGCCAGAAGAGATCATTATGCTCATCTAGTCTGACCTCCCATGTAGCACCAGCCAAAGAACCTCACCCAGGGATTCCTGCAGCCATATCCACAGTGGCTTGATGATCCGAGTAACCCCCCGGACAGAGCCACGCCTGAAATTTCAGCCCAGTTTCACAGACTCAAGGGACGGGCCCAGACCGGAGCCCAAAATCCAAACACCTCTGAAGCGTGAAGAGGTTTGGATCAGGAACCTGCCTTCACCGCTGGGCCCCTGAGTCTCTCTCATGGCCTCAGGCCTGCGAGATGTCTAGGAGTTGAACTTTGAGACTCAGGCAGTCCCCTGGGGCCAGATTTTTAAGTACTCAGAATCCACAACTGGGGCCAGATTTTCAGAAGTGCCCAGCCTCTGGCTACTCCCACTGAGAATAATAGAGAACCCCCTCCCCATCCGCTCACATGCACACTGAGAACAATGGAGAACCCCCTCCCCAATGCACATACACCCACTGAGAACAATGGAGAACCCCCTCCCCAATGCACATACACCCACTGAGAACATAGAAAACCCCCTCCCCCGTACACACACACACTGAGTACAATGGGGACCCCCTCCCCCATGTGCACACACACACTGAGAACAATGGGGAACCCCCCCCCCCCCACGCACTCCCACCAAGAACAAGGCTGAGCGGCTGAACAATCCTGGCCACCTCTGCTTTGGAGACATGGGACATTTTTGATGCTAAGCCCAAGTCCTTGGTATCTGAAAAGCCAAGAGTGCTCGGGGGTGACACTGTCAGCACAGCATGTGTTAGTCAACAGAAGTGCCCCCGTGGCTAACTCCTCACCGGGAGGCGCACAGCACCCCTCCACGACCCCGTCCGACCCTGCGTCACTCACAGGGGACTGGGACCAGCTCTCAGCCCTGGAGCCCCTCCACAGGACGTGGAACCCAGCCGCAATGCAGGCCCCACGCGGCTCTCACCTTGGCAGGTCCTTTCGTTGATCAGCAGCTTGTAGCCTTTCTTACAGCTGCACTCGAAGCTGCCCACCGTGTTCCGGCAGATGTGGTCGCAGCCGCCATTGTTCAGCCGGCACTCGTCGATATCTGCGGGGAGGGGGAGACACAAAACGTCCCATTACACAGACTGACTGGAACTGGCGACACAAGCAAGGGGAGGGCAATTAGAGGTGAAGGAACCAGCTGCCCAAGAAAAGGAAGGACGGCCCAGCGATTAGGGCACTAGCCCTGCACTCACGAGACCTGAGTTTAAGTCTCTGCTCCGTCACAGACACCCTGTGTGATGGCCCTTGTCTCTCTGTACCTCAGCTCCCCATCAGAACGCGAGGGAGAACAGTGCTGCCTTCTCGTGTGGGTGTTGGCAGGCTCAATATGGCACAGATTGTGAGACGCTCCGATATTACAGTAATGAGAGCTGCCATCTAAGGGCCTCAGCTAGAAGGATATTGAAGTCAAGGGGAGTTTTGCTATTGATTTGAACGGGAGAAGGACTGGGGCCTTTGATGAGCACAGCTTCCTGTGATGGGACAGGCCCAAATAAATGTGTTAGTCTCTGAGGTGCCACAAGTACTCCTTGTTCTTTTTACAATACAGTCAGAGGTCAGGAGGGAATCAGGACGCCTGGGCTCCATTCCCAGCTCTGAGTCCTTGGGTGAATCGCTGCATCTCAGTCCCCATCTGTCCAGTGGGAATTAGAATACGCACCCAGCTCACAGGGGTGGAAGGAGGATGAATGAATATCTGCCAAACGCTTGGATGTCCTTGGTGGACAGCATCCGTTCTGACACAGATACAAAGATTCTGGGGAGTCGCCATTGGCAAGTGGGGCTGAGGGCTCTTGGGGAACGCGTGCGTTAGAAAGAGAGAGACTGGCAGAAAACAAGAAAGGGAAAAATCACCCTCAGAAGAACAGGAGTTAGACAAAACAAACATGCAGGTTTCGAAAACCTCCTGACTTTAAGGCAATAAGCGACACTAAAAAATAAACAATCCCTCCCTCCCCATTTCCAAAGAGCTTCTATAACCTACAAAGCGGTCGGTTTTGGTTTTGTACTAGCCAGAAAATTTACTGCTAGGAAATGACCTGTAAAACAGAATGAGCCTGGGCTGACAAATCCCAGGTAAGAGCTCAGGGCAGACCTTGCCCAAAGCTTCATTTGAATCCCTCCTCCAGTTCTGTGTTGCCTTCAGCTCCAGGACAACAGCTGCGGCTCTCTGGGGTTGTGGCTTTTCTTTTATTATTGTGAGTGAATTAGCAGTAAAACAGCTCGCAATTGTAATAAAATCCCAGACACAGGGGATATGGCTCTGGGTTATTATGCTTTCCTGGAACGTCAGAATGGGAAAGGTGGTGTGCTCTGAACAATAATAATGAAGCCCAGAGAGGTCTGGAATCGGTCAGGCAGGTAGATGGCTTTCAGCAGGATGGTGCTTTCCTTTCAACTACGGCCAAGGACCCCAAGCTGCCAAAAGACAGAATGCAGGCGCCTTCCATTTCTGGAGCTTCACCTTCTCTCCTGGGGGCTGGCCGAGGCAAGGGTCTGCCGCTGAAGGGACAGCACGCAGCGCGGTTGTATCTGGAACCCCAAGCTTGTGTGTGTGTGTGTGACCGGATCTGTCTCTTTCACTCACGCCCACCCACATGCACATGTGTTGGTGTTACCCCCAATTCCTCCAAATGTTCCTCCTTTTCTTTAAAAAAATGGAGTGAATTTGCTGCTAATTTAAAACATGATGGATTGATGGCCGTTTGGCCCGCATTTCTGTTTAAGTTACAGCCCCAGCAAGCAGCAGACTTGTATTTGCTCCTACAGTTCATGTCACAGGTGCAAATTTCACAGACCCTCCCGCAACCAGATCGGCCATCGCCCAGACAGCCCATGTAATGCAGCCATCCCCCAGGTTACCTCTGCTGTACTAAGGGTGTGCATGGGTTATTACTCAGTAATACCACACGAATAGCATACATACCTCTAGATCTGCCATCCAGGAACCTCGTAACACTGCACAAACAATACGTCCACTCTGACTTTGGGATAATGGGTCAATTTCCTTGACACCCACACATTAGGACTCAACCGTTACCACCAGCAAGAATATTAGTCATCATTGCAAAGAGTGAAGTTAGCCTCTCAACAACCTGACATAGGGCCATGTTATCCCGCTTTAAAGATGAGCCATCAAACAGGGAGACAGTGTGTGACTTGCCCAGGAAGTCTGTAGCAGAGCTAGGAGCAGAATCCAGATTCCCCAGCTCCCAGTCCTCTGGTTTCATCACAAGATCAACCTTCCCCACGATCCCCCCTGGGACGTTTCAACCCCATTTCACAGGATGGTGCTGAAGGTCAAGCAGTGAGACACTGGGGTTGGCATGCAGGAGTCCTGGCACTGAGAGCCCTGCTCTAACTGCTAGCCCACCACAGTGTTTGTGCTGCATGACTGCCGCCAGACTGAACCTTCCCCCTGCCTCAGGGTTTCACAGGGAACGGGACTGACACAAGGCAGCTACAATCCCTGACTCAAAAGGAATCGGAACAACAGGGCTGCTGTTCCCAGGCAGAACTGGGGTGGGGGCTGGGAAGTGGGATTTTAACACCTCTGAACGACAAAAGTTGCTCCAGGGGACAGGGTGCAGTGCGCCTCGCCCGCAATCCCAGGTACGGTGCACCTTCCCAGGTAAGCTCGGGGAGCAGGGACCGTTCAGGTGGGAAACGTGGCTCCCTCCCTTTGTAGGTGAACTGGTTTCCCAATGAGCGTTTCTTCTCCCACAGTCTGATGTACAGTCAGGATAGAGGCCTTTGTTCCGGCTGGGAGTCAGCCCTCACCCTCAGGCCTAACCACATTGGTCTGTCGGAGGACGGGGGCGGAGAGAGGAGAGCGCCTCATGTTGCCAGGGGCCAGGTGCTTAGGTGCTGGATGATACAGGTAGGTGCTTTTGTCCACAAGGTGCCTAAGCAGGTTAGGTGCTTAACTCCCAGGAAAGTCGATGGGACTTCAGTGTCTAACGCACTTAGGCGCTTTTGTAAATCCCACTCAACGCCCATCTGCATCGGTAGGCACCTACATCCCTTTGTACATCTTGCGCAAACTCTTTGAGATACTCAAGCCCCAGCCCGTCAACCCATGCGCACACCACAGTGCCCATCACCATAGTATCTAGGCACAGATCTCTGGTGTAATACCCATCACCATAGGACCTCAGTATAGATCTACCTCAAACACAGGGTCTGGCACGCAGCACCCACATGTCACCATCCCCACGCACGAGGAAGACTTAGTACTGGAATCCACCTCCACCGCAAATTCTGCTCTTAAAAGCCAGTGCCCTGCCTGGCCCACCAAGCCTCCAGAGACACTGGCGAGATGGCGGTGGGGACAGCCCCAGCTCTCTTATAGTACAGCAATGCTCCTCCGCATGGGGTTTAATCTTAGAGCGAACGTTGTTATTGAACTCTTGCAGAGCAGACTGAGGTGGGGCTGATGGGCAAGAGAGAGGGACTGGGGGCAGAGAGGAAGACGGCTTCTTAATGCAAAAGGCAAGAACCGGAGCTCCCCAGGGAGACGTATGCAGCTCTCTCATCTGTTCCATGGCCACTGAAACGTTTCTCTAGGCATGGATCCCATCCGGAGACCTTGAAGAATCCCCACCTGCTCTCAGAGCCCTGGCCAGTCAGAGAGACAGACCAGTGTAGGGGGACTGGGGTTTATTGGGGGGGGGGGGTGATTCTAGGTGTGTGTGTGGGGGTGGCTGTGGCTCGGCAGGAGGGTCTGGATATGAGGGGGTCTGGATGCACAGGGGTTTGGCGGATCGGGGTGCAGCTCCTGGTACAGGGATCCCTCCCCCTGCAGCTGAGGAACGATGGGTGTAGGAAGTGCAGTGGCAGTGTGTGTGGGTGCAGAGCTTCCTACAGCCGGGGGTGGATCTGACATGGCCCCTGATGCCATGCAGGGGAAGAGGAATTCCCCAGCCCAGCCGGAACTAGCAGCTGAGCCCGGTGCAGGGTAGGAGCCACCAGCTGGATCTTCCCCAGTCCTGCCCCACAGTGATTTACCTCTCTGCAGGCTACCCTGAGCACACAAAACATACTGCCGGGGAGGGTTAGATGACCGCTCTTGTGGCTTCCTTTTGTGTCCCTGTCAGAAAGTAATTTTTCTGTGGGGAAGCAAAGAAATCTGCAGGGAATATAAATTCTGCACATGCACAGTGGTGCAGAATTCCCCCAGGAGTAAAAGTTGCTCCCAGCGGAGAATAATCCTCTAATGGGAGAGCGGCTGGCTCCATGCTCCCACATGTAAGGTGGGCTTAAAGCTGCCAGGCCCTCGCTCACTGGTCCCTTACCTTTGCAAGTTTTCCTGTCTGGCTGCAGCATGAAGCCCATTGGGCAGCTGCAGTGTACACCTGTGGCTGCGTCATGGCACTTGCTGTCACAGCCCCCGTTGTTCACAGCGCAGGTCTCTGCATGGTGGGGGGAGAGAAAGAGAGAGAGGTTAGCAATAAATGCTTTTAAAGGATGCCCAGTCTAGGAGTGAGGTGCAAACACCCTGCTGAGGCGACTTCGTGCTGGGTGGGTTCAAGATCCCAAGCGGAAATATCTACACTGCTATCTTTAGCAAGCTAGTTTGAGTCTCACTACCCGGGCTGGGAAGCTCCGTCCCCCAGCTGCAGTTAGACATACCCAAACAGGCCAGATTTCCAGGAAGAGCTGAATGCCCTCTGCAAATCCAGCCCCTTTTTTGGGCATCTTGAGTTGAGCTGGTGCCTACTCATCCCTTTTTGAAAGTCTTGTCACACAGCTCAGTGGTTGTCTGAACGTAATGGCAGAGCAACAAAACCCGGGTCAGGGCTTTCTACAAGCAAAGAGGACACCTACCTGTGCTTCTGGAAGAGAGAGCAAATCTTCTGACTGACTGGTAGAGCAACCACAGTCATTAATAGCGACTAGCGACACCTTCTCTCTCTCTCTCTCTCTCTCTCTCTCTCTCACACACACACACACCCCTTTTCTCCCTGTATCAGTTTTAATCTCCCTTTGGAGGGAAACATGGAGTTTGGCTTTTTCCATCTGGAAAGCACTGATTCTTTGCCTGAGAGTTTCCCAAGAAAGCTGGGGAAGGGTGGGAGAGACGTACACATCTGTTCGTGCACCAACATCACACATGTCGACCACACAGGGCCCGCTAAGTGACCTACTGCTGAGCAGCCGACAAAGGGACCAGAAGACCGCAAAACTTTACAGTAGGTCCTACATAAACACTGAACAGCTGTTGCCACTGGTTGTCTTTAATGTCTCAGCAACAGAATTGGGGGTTTTCCTTTTTAATAGATGTTCAGGTTCTGGAGGACAATTGCTACTAGCTTAAATTAAAATACGATAGTAGAAGTTTTAAGGCAGGTCAGATGGGGGGCATAAATCTACTTGGCAGCATCCCTCTTGAGCACAGCCTCCCTAATGCTTTGCATTTCTAGCATGCCTTTCTTCAGAGGATTTCAAACCACTTGACAGCATTTGTTAGCCTTCCCCACATCCTGAGGGGCGCATTGGCATTATCATCCCAATTATAGTAACTAATCCCAGGGCTTCTGGTGTGTCGACAGCAGAGCAGGAAAAAGAACCCAGGAGTCCAGGTTCCCAGTCCCCGACTCTACCCCCTAGATAACCCTCTCTCCTTCAAAGAATCTGCTCATTAATAACATCAGAGTATCTTGGTTGAAGCGCGGCAGACAGGAAAGGGGAACTGGTCTGTTCTATCAGGAGACGTTTTCTCGGTCTATTAAAACAACATGTCAGGCAGTAACACAGGTAAAAGCCAGAGCGGCTGCTCAGGAATGTTTGGAGATGGGACTTGAGATGAGATTGAGACGTAGCAGTTTGCTGGCAGGTTTCAGGGGAGCGCATGTGAGCTAGTTAAATCCCTGTAGGAGGCCACCTGCCACTCCCAGGCACTGGGAAAGTGGAGTTTGTTTGTGACTGGAAGAAGTTTTGGCTTCCCAAAGGAGCAGGCTGTTCTGGTCCCCATCCAGCAAGGAACTTGCACATGTGCCTGTCTTTAAGCATGTGACGAGTTCCATGGGGCTCCTCACATGCTTAAAGCTAGGCACAGGGAGTGGTGAAGAAGTGAGCTGTAGCTCACGAAAGCTCATGCTCGAATAAATTGGTTAGTCTCTAAGGTGCCACAAGTCCTCCTTTTCTTTTTGCTAGTAGAAATGGTTTTTCCCTTTAAAGAAAATTATAATTCAATGGGAATAGAGTTCTGGGGATGATTTAACGATGCCAGGGCACTGTTTGCAACCCACACACACCAGTGCTGGGCTACAGGGGGAAAACAAGAAGTGAATCTAACTAGAAACATGGGGCCAGATTTACAAGTGCTCAGCAGAGAATACTTCTCAAAGATGCCTAAGCCCCATTTTCAGAAGTGACTTTGAAGTCAGATTCTAAGGTATTTAGATACTAACTCCCATTGAAATCAGTGGGATTTAGCTTCCTCAATTAGGTAGACATACTTGAAAATGTTACCCAGCATTCACCATCAGATTTTCAAAAGCCCTCAGGCTCCTACCGTGGCACTGCTGGACTGATTTTCAAAAGAGCTCATCCCCTGTGTGCCAGGCTCTTCTGAAATTTGGAATAGATTCTGCCATCCTTACTCACGCTCAGCAGCGCCTTGCTTCAGGAATAGTTCCCTGGCAGAGTAAACAGAGGTATGGACAGTGGGATTGGCCCCATGAAATGAAAATCTATTTGCACTGTCCAAGCTGAATGAAGCTTTGCAAAATAAAACCATGTACACACTGCAGCAATGGCAAAGGGCACCTTCGATTTTTTACAATGTTAATTACTTCCTGTTGTCAAACTCAGCCGTTGCTGTTACAACAGCAAGAGGCATTATTTTAAATGCAACATTTTCATCTTGCCCAATGTCCCTATGAAACCAAATCTTTGGTTTTTGTACTAACTATTAGAACAATGCTTTGAAATTCATTAATGAAGACCAATAAGATTTCCCTTCCAGAGCATTAGCTGCTTGGATGACTGAGACATTTGGGGTCAAGGACCCTAATGTGCTAACCTGCCGAAGAAATTTGTTGGAAAAGAACAAATTCCAGGTTCTCTCTCTTTGCGGGAACCACACAAAGTGTAATTGACTGAAACGCCTAACCGCTGTTTGCTGTACTGGGGATTTGGGATTATTATTCTGTGAATGTTCTGCTGCTGCTATTTTTATGCTGTCTCATCACAAGAGAACAAAGGGACCATTCTATGAAATTAGTGGCCAGTAGAGTTACAAAATGTAATGCTAAGAACATATTTCTTCACCTATCTATGTACCCAGATGCTTACATAGCGTGCAGCCAATCACTGGAACTATCCTCCGCAGGAAAGCAGATAGCCTAATACTATGGCTGGATAATTTTATAACCATTACTGACACCTGCAGCTATGCGAGAGCTGGAGGTGAGCAAATGGCATGTCTCATGTGATGATTGTCACAGGGGTCAGAGCTGGGTTTGAGTCGGTTTTCTGAGCTGGGAGGTAGGGGTTATTGGGTTCTAGTCCCACAAAGGCCTTTTTGCTCAGCGAAGGAACAGTGCGACTGTAGAGGACTGAGACATCAGGGTGACCGTCCTTTAGAGGAACGGAGAGAACACATGGCATGATGACATTTGATAGAGGTGGAGGACGTATCTCTCTCTAGTGGCTGCCTCTGGGCTCTTGGTGTGCCTCCCACATCCAAGTGATTAGTCTACCTCCCTAAGACCTTTCTATGCAGAACCGAGAGCATCATGTAGCATTACAGTAGAAGCTAGAGGCCTCAACCAAGGTCAGGGACCCATTGTACATGCACACAGTGAGACACCATCACACCCCCAAAGAGCGTAGGCCATAAACAGACATGACAGACAAATGGGCTGGAAGGGAAACTGAGGTACAGATTAATCCAAAGTTCACCTAGCAAATCAGTGGTCTAACGGGGACTAGAACACATCTCTCCTGATTTCCAGCCTAGTACCCAATCTACTAGGGCATGCTGCCTCCAAACCAAGAGCATCTCTTATTATGAGGCAGCACAAACACTGGAAGCAAGGGGACCCGCACAGAATAATTCCAAGTCCCCACCCCTAGAGCGAGTGGCTAGACGGGACGCATCAGACAATTACACGCCATGTGCTCCCTTAACGGAATCCATATCTGACCCTTGATGCTCTGTGTTTACACGGAGGAAGGCAAGAACCAAGTCAGCCAGACTCCGCCATTGGGATAGTTGCAGTGGTGCATGCAAGAAGACGGACCCCTCAGCTGCAGTAAGCTGGCATAGCGCCACTGATTTCAATGGAGTGACACCCATTTACACCAGATAAGACCCTGGGCCCATCACTGGAAGTTAGGAACCTAGACACCTTTGAGGATCTGGGCCTGGACCCTAGCGGAGGCAGGCAAAGCTGCTATACACCGGGACTGGCACCGGTGCCACTTCCCTGGTGTCAAGCTCCACCAGTGCAAAGAACAGCTTTGCCAATCTGTGGTTTGCCACCAGTGCGGCTGGCTGCAATCAGGGCAAATCTCCTGGGTAGACAAAGGGCAACATTTTCAAAGGTGCTTAAGTGATTTAGGAACTTAAGTCCCACTGACTTCAAATAGCCTTTGAAATCGAGACTCCGGCTCCTAAAACACCCAAAACCTAATTATAGCTCTGGGTTCACCCCTGCCTGTCTCAGGCCTCTGGAGACAGTAATTTGCTTGCAGTGTGGGGTGGAATCCATTGTTCTGTGGTGATATCAGCCCTGGGTGGCTGAGAGAATGTGGCTCTCCAGGCGTGGAGTATGTAAACATGACTCACCCAACCACACAGGGTTTTGGCAAGGGCTGGCTGAATCACCGGGGGGAGGAAAGACACAAGAGTGACCTCCCCACAGAAAGCCGCTGTCTCACTTCCTGACCATGACACAGCAGCTGGAGCAGGCTGCAATCAGCACAGCTCACCGACAAACAAAAAGAGCCTTATGCGTTAAAACAACAACTCAGATACCAGCCCCGACATTACCCTTCCTCTCTGTTCCATGGGATCCAGGCAGCCAACAACTGCTCTTCTCCCTCCTTTATTATTCCTGGCTGCATCCCTACTCCCCACTGCACTGACCTTTGGGACTATCGGGGCAAGGAAACTACGACATTTTCCTGCATTCCCTGGGCCAGCATGTTCATTTAACATGCTTTCCCCAAAGGATCCCGAGTCTTTTTTTACGAAGGGTGTTCTTTCACTGATAAACAACAGCAAACATCTAAATTATAAAACTGCATAGATTTGAACGCTAGAAGGGACCACGGTGATCAGCATATATGGATCATTTAACCACTACTGCAACACGGCCATCTCTGGGGTGGAACATGGCATCTGTTTAACAGTGCAAAGCAACACTGCACAATAGTTTAGGATGGGAAGTGAAGAAGACCGTTGTATTCAAATGAAACTGAGGCAGTGTGGATGTTTAGGGAGGACAGTGGGGTTAACATCCATACTCTTCAAGTGCCATGAGACCTTTAATAACTGCAAGTGCTTTTATGCCTCATCTGAAATCAGTTTCCAAACTTGCTTTCAGGGCAACTTGATAAACTTGCTTTCAGGGCACATGTCTGTTTCAGAAGGGAAGGTTTCAAGAAACTCATACCCCAGCAGAAGTTACTTTTCGACCTCTGAGTGGTCTATGTTGAGATTTCAGTTCGAAATCAAAGACTCTTTGAAAGAAAACCAGACTACCAATATTAAAGAGGCCTCGTCAAGTCAAGTTTGTCTTCAAAGTTAAGATTTGTAAAAATAAGCTTTGACAAGAACAAAGACCAAGAGAAAATTCTCCAGCACGTTGTGATTTCCATTGCAAGGCAAAGCATAAGATGTTGTTTTTAAACAAAACAAAAAAAATCATAAACTCTCCTCTGCTGTGTTCACAACCAATACGTTGCAGCCTTGTGCTAATGTTTGCTCACAATCCTCTTTTCATACTGGGGTAATTCCACTGACTCCTGAGTTACACCTGTGTAAGGAAAAACAGAATCTGTGCTGGTGCATGTGAAATTGACCAGCAGTTATGAACACAAACTAATTACTCAGTTTTTATCATCTGAGCTGACGAAAATGCTTAAAGTAAGCCACAAGAGGGGCGCAGAGTACATGAGATTTTCAAAATTCTGTCACTTTTAAACATCTGCAGTGTTTTCTGTAAAAGAGGTTAGGAATTTTACTTGTTGGGTATTATTATTTTTTAGTAGGTGGGGCTTGATTTTCTTTACTTTGCATCTTACAGTCATTTACCCCCATGCAAAGTGAGCGCAAGGTGGGGTAAAGTGTTGCTATTCTGATCTGGTAGCATTTCACACCCACTCTGCAAAGATGTAAATAACAACACAAGGTTCACAGCAGTGGAAAATCAGGCCCATTATATCTTTAACCTCAGATGGTCCCTTTAAAGTCCTTGGTTTATAGCCTTTTAACACAGTATCACACTTTCTGTGCATCTCGTGTCTGCCTGTGTTTTTACTGAAAACTCCGAATAAATTTGGCTCATATGGAACTGAAAGGTTAATTCCCTGCAGCACACGCTAAGGGCCAGGGGGGAAAAAAGGGACCGATTCTGAGACTTACATTGGGGTGCTTCCATTGACTTCAATGGAACTATAATTCATTTGCATCAGGGAGAGTGAGAACAGAATCAGGCCACCATCTTAGAAGTCACATTGCCGTCCTTGATTTCTCATCTGCCTTACATAAATGGAGGTCAAGGATTTTTGTGTTTATGCCCTCGTCAGCAGGGACTGTTTTAATTAATGCCTATTGAGCCCATCACAATGTATCTGGGCACTGTACAAAAGTGAAACCAACCACAATTAAAATACCGCTGAGCTGGGCCCAGCAGCTAAGAGAGAAGTAGCTGTGCTCTGCCAAAGGAAAGCATCCAAGGAGGAACAAAACAATTCTCGAAAAACCTTAAAAGGAAGAACGGGCAAGAAAGGAGGTTAGGTCTGGCCACGTCTATGCAGATGATTCCAGCCAGAAGAGACTAGATGCACCAGTGCAAACCCTCCGTGCAGATAGGCAAAGATGCTATTTGCACTGATGGAGGTTTGCCCTGCTTGAAATTAGAATAAGCCACACTTTGTACAAGTGCATCCTACAGAGAGGTAGCGTAGCCTAGTAGAGAGTGCACTGGACTAGACTTCAGGGGACCTGGTTCTATTTCCAGTTCCTCTGCTGTGCAACCTTGGACAAGTCTTTTACCCTCCCCGTGCCTCAGTTTCCCTATCAGTAAAATGGGAATAAGAATACTGACCTCCTTTCTAAAGCGTTATGAGATTTGTGGATGAAAAGAGCTAAATAAGAGCCATGTGTTGTTATTATTATGGCTGCTTGCCCTGTCCATACTATGAGTCTGTACCAGTGTAGAAAAGCCCTTGGCCAGTCAAGATGAACTGACTGTTTACCTGGCCTTGAAACCAGACGCTGAAGGATTTAATCCTGCGACTTTCATCCAATCAGCTGTCAGCTAATCTGAACCAATTGCTATCGCTGTACTGCTGAGATACAGTAACCGCAGAGAGCGATTAATCAGCATGTCTAAGGCGATAACCCCCTTACTGAAAACTTCTAAATGCCGGATCAGGTTAGGGTGCTGCCCTGGCTCCCAAGCCAGGAGGTGCTGTGGACGCAGCAGGTTCCACAGCAAGAGAAAGTCCTTTGCCTCACAGCACAAGGATCTTTCTGGGTGATCTAAGGGTAGTGCTGAGCTGATGGGCTTTAAGGACAGGCCTATTTAAGCCTGCCTGGGAGGAAAGGCAGACCACTGGGATGCCGGGGAATGTGTGATGCAATGCAGGGTGGTCAAAAAACTGGGGTAATGCTCTGCAGAGCCTCCCCTCAAAAGCAGCATTTGCAGTTCTAATCACATCCCTCCGAGGACAAATCTTCATCACGGCAGTTTGCGTAACTGCAACTGTTATGCCAAAATTACAACCCACAAAATTAACAACAAATCTTCATGAGAAAACCATCAAGACCCTGGCACATGCTTTTAAAGGCCAACAGGCAGTGTTCTCTAGTGCTCAGAACAAGGGAAGGACGTGATTTTCAGAGGTGCTGAGCACCCGCAACTCCCATTGAAGTCACTGGGTTCTACTGGTGCTGAGCACCTCGGAAAATAAGGCCTGGGGATTCCTGGGTTCTAGCCTTGGGCAAGTCAGTTCATCTATAATGTGCCTCGGTTTCTCCACCTGTAAAGTGGGGCTACTATATACCTTTGTAATGTGCTTTGAGATCTTCAGACGAAAGGCGCTAAGTGCAAAGTATCCTATGCAAAAATTCTGAAGGGCCAATTAAAGCTGCCAAACCCAATGAGAAGTCGCCATAACGTTGTGTTTCCCCTTGTGCCTATGTCTGGGGAGCTGTTTCCTTAGCTTCAAGGGCTTGTCTAACACACACAGACACATTTTCAAACAGCCACCTCTACTGTATCCACAGTATTTGCACACCTGCCTAGGTTTGCAGGCTTCAAACCTGTGCTTTGGTGCACAAGCGGACAGGGAGACTGCATGTGTGAAAACACTGTGTGTACGAGCACCAGTTTGCACAAGCAAAACAATGGTTGTGTGCGGGAAATTCAGGGGGCTGGCTGGAAAAAAATCGGAGCTTTGGCTTTATTTCACAGAGCCTGTGGTGGGTCAGCGGAGGCTAGTGCAATGATGGTTAATGCACTGAATCCTGGTGACTGTTAGTCACATTTGTGATGCTTGTGTCATAGCAAACACTTAGTGTGGGCAAACTGTTAGGGGAACTTTTATCCGCTCGATCCTGGGCCAAGCAGCTCTTTTGTGATTGGAAAGAAACTCATTTTACAGACACTAGGAGGTTTGGACATTGACAACTCAACAATTCACTGCAATAAATGCGTCTTCCCGGTTGTAAGGGGAGAGAGAGAGAAAGCATGGGAAGGGGATGATGGGAAGAGGATATCCTGCAGTGCCCGGTCTCAGTGGCCCAGGAAGCAGAGACTGGGGGAAGAAGAGTGTTCCACAGGGAGTGCACACAGCTCGAATGTTCCCCAGAGTCCAAACCAGAAGCAAAGGCCAATCAACATAGAGAAGAGCATTATCATTTACCAAGTGGAGAGTGAAATATAGGACAGAACAGGTGCCCCGGGCTTCCAGTTAACATCTGGACAGGGATCAAAGCTGCGCCAAGTTAGAGGAACTCCCTGTTTGTAAGAGGAGAGGGCACTGGCCATCACTGATGCACTATCCCCTTTCAGCAAACAAAGGGGGAAAAGACATCTGGCCCTGTCCTCCAGACAGCTAGACCCTTTGGAATCTATCACCAACGACAATGCAGAAGGGACCCTCACCCACTGCAGAAGCTACCCAGTATGCTGTCTCTGGGAGAGACCCCAGGGGCTTTGTGTTTCCTTCCTTCCTGCAAAGTCCTATTTGTAAATTGGTTGCCCCAAACGGACACCAGCCACTCCCCAAATTCCCACTGCGGAGGGGAAAGCAGTTTTGGAGAAAGCTCTTTCCAGACAGACTCTCAGCAGCACTCTCCCTGACTAACATCCAAGCTCACAGGTGGTCCAGCAAAACAGCATCGTGGGCAAAAGTAATAGAGACTCTGGAAACCAATTATTCCCTCTGCTCTAGTTCTAATCGCCTAGAACTAGATTAGAAGGATCAGCGGTAGCTAGCTACCGCTGACCCTTCAGCTTAAGTTACATCATTGCCTAGAAAGCTGGAGACTTGGATTTTAGTCCTGTTACTGACCTTCCATATGCGGCAAGCTCCTTTCTTCTCTGGGCTGGGACCCTCATAATGGGGGTACCTGGCATCTCAGTTAACTACAAGATCACTCTATCGCCCTTCCACTCTTACATCAGAGCCATGCTGGAGTCCACCACTTGCCCACTGGCTGGGGCAGGCCTACAGTGGGGATTAGAACTAGAACGGAGGGAATCACTGGGTTTCCAGATTGGTAGTCAAAAAATAAAATATCAGGAAAAATAAATCAGAAAAGAAACGTTCACTTTGGGTGGAAACTGACATTTTCCAGTTGTACTCACCAAAACAAAACACCAGTATGAAAAATAAATTGTTTGGGGTCAAACAAAATGTCTCTTTTGACCCCCAAAAAGTTTTTTTGTTTGCTTTGTGTTTATTACCTTTTTAATTTAAAAACCAAAACCTAGCTCGATTTCTCAACGCAACATCATTTCAAAACGAAAAGTCAGAAAGTTTAATTTTGAAAGTCTCAAATGCCATTTTGACTTTTTCTCACTTTTTGTTTTTCATTTTCTTTTTATTCAACCAAAACTATTTGCCGAATTCGACCTGAATTGGCAAATAGTTCAAAGTTGCCCTGAAACTTCATTTTTGGGCAAACAAACTACTAGAGTGAAAAATTTTGCCCACATCTATTTTGAACAGGGGGCCTCAAAAATGTGAAAATGCTACCTGCAGCCACTTCAGTCTTTGACACAGTGGTACAGTCTTTGGGGACCACACTTCCCACAATGCAACGCTCCATTTTGACCAGGGCAGCTAGGCACGCTGCATGCTGGGACTGGTAACTGCACCTCTGCACTAAGAGACAAGAGAAACCATGATCTGCTCCATTACATGGAAATTGAAGAGAGGACCTTATGTTGCTGAGATGGGCAAAGTTTGAGTGCCCCTCCTACAGACACTAATCCTCAGTTTGAAAGCCAGTTACATCTTCTGACTGCAGGACTGGCCATAAGCACAAGCAAAGCTGGCAGCTAATCAGAGCCCCACTTCCCACAGGTTTCAGAGTAACAGCCGTGTTAGTCTGTATTCGCAAAAAGAAAAGGAGTACTTGTGGCACCTTAGAGACTAACCAATTTATTTGAGCATAAGCTTTCGTGAGCTACAGCTCACTTCATCAGAAGCTCTGCTCCTCGTCGGATGGCCCTGTCTCTCTTTCTCTTTCTCCAATAGCAGAGACAACTCACGGCTGGATCCCAGGCTGGCCTTGCTGCAGCGGGTTTAGAAGTAGCAATGGCGGGGGAGGTTAGTAAGCATCGGAGGTGGAAAGCACATCATGAATGACCCCTCAGCCACATGCGCTAGGGCGGGAAGTGTGGCATGCAAGTTAGGTGGACGGCTCAGGCCCCATGCCCGGTTATTATCCCAAGACAAGATGCATCTACGGTTAGAACTCCTCGAAGAGATAGAGAGAGAACAAAAATATTTACCATTAGAAAACGTCTGGGGGGTAACGTGTTGCTGGAGGTGCCTCTCCCCTGTTTAACATTATAAAAAAGTGATTTAGAAACAGTGTCCAGCAAGAAGCCTGCCTTTTTAAAATTTCAATTATTTCTCATTCTCTGCCTCTCAGATTTGCAAAGATTTCCTCCCTTTCCCCCACCCCAATGAGCCTGGCACAGAGGCCTGAGCTTGTATCATCAATCCACTCCGTCACCCGGTCCATCACAACCCATAGCAGACTGCTGGGGCAGTCCCCTCCCATGTCCTCTGACGCAAAGAGGCAGGATTCTCATGCTACAGGCTGGAGGCGAGGGGATGAAAGACCGAGGGGTGCAAAGAGAAGTAGCGTTAGTTGGTTAGTATTTAACGTGTCTCCTCGTTTGGTGTCTAGCTCTTCGCTATCTGGGCAGCAGAGTGTGGCCCACACAACAGGATCAAATCTGGGGGGATGTGTAAGAGATTGCGAGCTACAGCAGGCGTGTGTGATGGGTGCAAGGGAGTCTGACTGAGTGTAAGGGCAATGAAGAGGATCTGAGTCCATATGGTCTTGTCTGTATGAGAAAAGGTGC
The DNA here is from genome assembly GCF_965152235.1 of Eretmochelys imbricata. NCBI lineage: Eukaryota > Metazoa > Chordata > Testudines > Cheloniidae > Eretmochelys > Eretmochelys imbricata. The sequence goes on along the minus strand of NC_135592.1, from coordinate 11,279,497 downwards.
ACTGGTCTGATTTAAAAATCCATGTAGTTAAACTAGTGCAGACCTCCTAATGGAGAGGCACTTAAATCAGTTTAGCTTAATCCAGTAATATACCAAACTAAACCAATTTAAGCAAGGGTTAAATGGGCTTAAAGTGGGTCTTTGTTAGGTCGGTCGCACTTGTTTAACTAGATCAGTTTTCAATCCATTTAACTGCAGCTTTCCTGCTAAGGCAAGGGCTAAGGCAGTCAGTGTTATGGATACCCCAAGGGCCCGATTCTGCCCTCACTCACCCCGATGTAAATGAGGTGTGACACTCACTCACCCTGATGTAAATGAGGTGTGACACTGGTGTAAAAATGGTGAGAGAGAAGAATCAGGCCCCGTGGGTGCAAAAGAAGAGTGTGACAGGAAACGCAAGCAGGAGGGAGGTGTAAGGAGGAGTAAGCCCAAGTAACTCTGAGCACACTTTAACATATACCTTCTTCTGCTCCTTCACCAGTAAGAAATTTAGACCCCCAGTGCCCACCTACTGATGCGTAACTGCCCATCACCTGGGAATCTGGCCTTGTGTCACCAGCTTCAAGTCAGTAGCAGGGCCTGGAGCTGTATTCTGTCATAATCTGCATAGCAAATATCCCCCCGGGACAATCCCAATGAAAGCACCCTTGGAATGAACCCAACCAGCCTGACAGGGGCTGGAGCAGATCCTGGGAGACAAAGGGAAGGGGGACACAGCCCCACTGAGCCAGGCTGCAGGGGGCTCAGGGAGGGGCAGACATGTCACAGAAGGCGAAGATAAGTATGAGGAAGAGAGGTCCTAGAGGAGAGATTTTAGGAGCAGGCAGTACGCTGCTGCCTGAGGCAGGGAGAGGGGACGTGAGACGGGCAGCTCCAGGGAGGTTGAGGCTTGGTACAGGGGGTTCCAGGGAGGCCAGGGCCCAATGCAGAGGGCTCTGGGGTAAGCGCATGACACACACGTGCTGGTGGGGTTGCTTGGGGAAGGCCGAGGCCTGGCAAGCCGGGGGTGGGTGGGCGCCACAATGGACCAGGTCTAGGCAGCACCGGCAGTGAGGTCTGGAGCAGTCTGCACCCGGGGGAGCCTGGGGGCTGAGGAATAAAGCACCAACTGCTGCTTTCATTAAAATTGATGGCAGAGGTCCCAGGGCCTTCGCCTTCACTAGGGTCAGGATTGAGCCTGAGTCAGGCTTTGGCTTTGCTTCCCCCATGGGTACCATATGACTGTGTGGATCCCTGCCTAGTAAGACGGATCCACCGTAGCAGGCCAGAAGGAGCTGGGGGAGTCATTTCTCCACACGCTGGGCCTCCTGAGGGCCGCCTGAGCCAATTCCTCACCCCTCCACAGAGGAAAAGCCAAGCAGATGGGCCTGACCCAAAGACCAGGAACCAGGCAGCACAGGGAAGGCGAGCGTTTGGGCAGTGCTTCCCCCATATGTGCACAGCGCATGTGGAACTGATTATCCCCCAGGGATGGCGAGGTGACAAGAGACAATCAGAGTGTCTGAGCAAAGGGCTTAATGAGAAACAAACTCCAGAGGTAGGCCAGACTGAGTGGAGGGGCCAGGACGGAGCCGAAGAGAGGAGGAAGGTGAGAAGGAAAAGAGAGAGGAGTGCGATCTACTCCCAGACGCATCAGGTCCTCGGCTCTCCGCAGCGCTCAGTACAGGGCAAATCCTAACGGGCACCTGGGACCTTACTCTGCCACCAGGATTTGCCTCAAATGTCCATGGCTGGACAAACCAGGGGTTGGGAAGGATAGATGCCCCCAGGACACCTGGGCAAGGGGTTTAATTCCCTTGCTCTGCAGCAACGAAGAGGGAGTGTCTCCTGCACGGTCAGTCTCTTGTGACTGTGGGGGCGTCCACCAGGGAGCAGAAGATATCTTGTAGATGCACCAGGAATGGCTGCCCCAGCCCCCCATGCTCCTTCCCACATTAGAACACCGTGTAACATCTTACAGCTGCTCAAGCCAATTGCACTGATGCAAACGTCATATATCTACCTTGGGCACAGGTCTGCACTCCTCATGTTGGGGTAAAGGGGGGAACAGACTGGAGCACTGGAGAAAACACAGGCCCTCTAAGGGAGGCAGACCTGCCTGTAATATGCTCGCCCCATTCTGGCCAACAGAATGAGCGGGATACGAGGCAGGATAGGGGAGTCCAGCTGCAGGGGATCAGGCGTCTGGGGAGCGGGCATATTGCGATCAGGGGCAGCGCTGGGCCGTCTGGGGAACGGGCCATATTGCGATCAGGGGCAGCGCTGGGCCGTCTGGGGAGCGGGCCATATTGCGATCAGGGGCAGCGCTGGGCCGTCTGGGGAGCGGGCCATATTGCGATCAGGGGCAGCGCTGGGCATCTGGGGAGCGGGCATATTGCGATCAGGGGCAGCGCTGGGGCATCTGGGGAGCGGGCCATATTGCGATCAGGGGCAGCGCTGGGGCATCTGGGGAGCGGGCATATTGCGATCAGGGGCAGCGCTGGGCCGTCTGGGGAGCGGGCCATATTGCGATCAGGGGCAGCGCTGGGGCATCTGGGGAGCGGGCCATATTGCGATCAGGGGCAGCGCTGGGCCGTCTGGGGAGCGGGCCATATTGCGATCAGGGGCAGCGCTGGGCCGTCTGGGGAGCGGGCCATATTGCGATCAGAGGCAGCGCTGGGGCGTCTGGGGAGCGGGCCATATTGCGATCAGGGGCAGCGCTGGGGCGTCTGGGGAGCGGGCCATATTGCGATCAGGGGCAGCGCTGGGGCGTCTGGGGAGCGGGCCATATTGCGATCAGGGGCAGCGCTGGGGCGTCTGGGGAGCGGGCCATATTGCGATCAGGGGCAGCGCTGGGGCGTCTGGGGAGCGGGCCATATTGCCATCAGGGGCAGCGCTGGGGCGTCTGGGGAGCGGGCCATATTGCCATCAGGGGCAGCGCTGGGCCGTCTGGGGAGCGGGCATATTGCCATCAGGGGCAGCGCTGGGCCGTCTGGGGAGCGGGCCATATTGCCATCAGGGGCAGCGCTGGGCCGTCGGGGGAGCGGGCCATATTGCGATCAGGGGCAGCGCTGGGCCGTCTGGGGAGCGTGCTATAAAGCAGTGTTGCCATTTCTGGGGAGCACAAGCCACGCCTCGGGGGAGCACTTTTGCAGGGTGACTGACACCTCCACCAGTGACAGTGCATCTCCCAGACATGTTTTCTCCATATGGAACCACAAAGCCTCAAGTCCAGAGCTGAGCACACAACTGCAGGCCTGCTGCTTTCCTCTGGCGTCTCTAACGGCGGAGGGAAAGAGCCCCTCCCATCATGCGAGGCTGACCTGACCCGCTGCAGAGCACTTTAATCAACAGGGCGGGGCGGGTTTGGGGGCTGTTGAAAAGGCTGCTTTAGAGAATAAACAAATACATAAGGTCATCGGCCTCCCCTCCCCCGATCCTGGAGCCAGGGTGGGAGTCATGAGGGCTGGCCCCTGCTCCGCTAGGACGCATGTTATTCATTATCTGCATTTTTAAAAGCAGCAATAAAAAGCAGAAAAATGAAAAACACCGGCCGCGGCCTAATGAAACTGTCATTCAAATGAAGCCACCCCGCTTCCTGCTGGCTGGTGTGAGCTGAAGGAGACCTGCATGAGGAGCCTGCTCCCAGCGGCCCTTCAAACGCACCGCATTCAATTTCAAAGCACTCGGCTGGGGGAGCAGGTTTGCACTGCCCTCCCTGGAAATTTTATTCCCCTTGAAATGATGAAGTATTTCAGAGGAAATGGAGAAGGAAGGGGGAGTGCTGGGGGAGCAAGGGAAGCTGTTTGCTGAGACCCGGCCATAAAACAAAAAAGAGCAGTTATAAATATCCAAGCAGGTACCTAAGCTTCTGCCTGACTATAAATCTGTCGGCTGGGCATCCCTGCGGGGAAGGCGGGATTGGCTGCCTGTTAGTCACAGACGGCAGCACAATCCCGCACTGTTCACAGTTTAGGGGACTCAGATGCACTCCGATGCTACCAACCGTGCTGGGCTGGATCCTGCCCTCACTCGCACTGATCAGCACAGCCAGGTGTAGCCAAGGGCAGAGCATGGCTCATCAGACAAAGGGACGGGCAATGCTGGAAGCTGGTCCCATTTGAAAGGGATGCTGTGTCCGTAACTCACATGGCTGCGGGAGGAAGGAGCGGCAGGGTGGATGCAGTGAACAGACCCCCTGGGATGAGTCCAGAGTGGGGCATCAGCTGCTAGTCAGGATTTGGGTGGCCTGTGTTACTACTAAAATGCTTCGTGGCTGTATTTACTTGCATGCATGGAGGTGAGTTAGTGGGAAGATAAACTACATGTCCTGAATCGCACAGGAAAATGTTTTCTAAGGGGCTGGGAAAATATGAAAGGGGATTCTTTGGCCAAGATTTTCGGAAGTGACTGTTGATTTGGGGGCTCAACTTGATAAGATACCTTAAAATGTCTGAGTACAGAGACCCTCTAAAAATCAGGCCCCACAAGCTGTGTGTCCTAAATCCCTAGACACTTCTGAAAATCTTGACCCGTATCCTTTATCAGAACATTATCCTGAAGCCTTGTACAGGCCTCAGATAAGGATTTCAAAACACTAGCTAGACATTAAAGCATTAGGCTCTGGGGCCCTGGGAGGTAGGTATTACCCCTATTTTACTGGTGGGGAAACAGAAGCACCTACCACTGAAATGACTTTCCTAAGGTTACCGAGTGAGTCAGTGGCAGAGCTAGGAGTAGACCCCAGGTGTCCAGCGCACCCAGTTCTCAACTCTAACCACTAGACTTCCCAGCCACAGAAGGAATGGTTAGGCCAGAGGATGGAAGGAGCCCTGCCCGATTTGTGCACAGAGAATGCAAGGGAATATTTGGAAAAACCAAACATATTTACAGAGATATGGAAGCACCTAAGGATGCAAATAGGGGCCGAGTGGGAATGACAAAGCTCTCAGCAGGTTAGGCGACTAAGTGCAATTGAAGTCAATGGCAGTTAAGCACCTAATTCTGCTAGGCAATCTGCATCTTTAAGCACCTAAATAAAAAACCTTGAAAAATCTGGCCCCTCATCTTTTCCCCTGTTAAGACCATAAAAAAAATTGGTGTCTGTAGAAGAAAGATTCTCTCAAGGGAATCTGCAACCCAATTTACCATACCACTGGCAATTATATGTGTGTGAGAGAGAGAGTGTGTGTGTGTGAGAGAGAGTGAGAAACTGAGGCGTTGCCATGAGGGTGGAGAAATGCAAATATGGTACTGAACTTCAAAGAAAGGCGAGGAGGGCGGTCCTGGCCATGACTGCCCTGTTAGTTTCATTTTTATTCCTAGTTCAATCAATAAGGGAGGGTGGGGGGAAATCACTAAACTCCTGGAAGATCATGAAAACTTGAGCAATAAGCAGCAATTGTTTATAAAGACTAGATCTGGCCACTCAACTGTACTTTTTTTTGGTTAGAGTAACACAACTGTAATTGGAAAGTGGAAGCCAGGAGGATCGAAAAGCTGAAGGGCCGCGGAACAAGGGTAATCAAGAGCATCAAAGCAAGGGGAGGTGCCCCAGAGACAAGCGTTATTCATTATTATTTATCATTTGTATTGTGGTGGAGCCTAGGAGCCCTAGTCCTGGGCCAGGAGCCCATAATGCTAGGCACTGTACAAACCCACAATGAAAAGACAGTCCCGGTCTCAGAGAGCTTAGGTCCAGTCTAGTTGAATCTCTTCGTTAATGACGCAGAACCAAGGATTAAGCTGCCCATTCATTACATTTACAGATAATTCTATATCGGAGGAGCTGAAAACACCAAGGAGGACAGAGAAATACCAAGGGAGTCAGAGTGACTGGAAACGTGATCAGAAAACACCACGAACACAATGAGATTCAACTCAGAGGAGATGCAAGCGCTTATATACCCACTAACTTCCCAAACAGATATACAATGGGAAGGAGAGGCTGGAGAAGCAGCAGGGCAGGGAGATGTCTAGGGGTGATGGTGGACAATAATTTAGACAGGCATTTGCAGTGCAGTATTGCCACAAAAAGACACCTGAAGCAGCTTGGGGCTGCATAGGTAGAGGCATCACATCCCGGAGCAGGGAGGCACTAGTTCCTCCCCATGGGGTCGATCCTGTTCCCACTGAAATTAATGGGAGCTTGCTTTGCCATTGATTTCAAGAGGTGTTAGAACAGGATCTATACGGCTCTCGTGCAAGAGCACCCGGGGGTAAATACCTTGGTACCAGAAAGATACTGACAAACTGCAGGGTGTACACAGGAGAGTAGCACGGATGTTCAGGGGGGTAAGAGGGAGAGATGAATAGAAATAAATACACAGATTATGCCTCTGAAGAAGTGGGTTTTTTACCCACAAAAGCTTATGCCCAAATAAATCTGTTAGTCTTTAAAGTACCATCGGACTCCTCATTGTTTTTGTGGATACAGACTGACACAGCTACTCCCTGATACTACATAGAGATTTGCTCACTAAAGTCTAAGGGGGAACAGGACACACATATCTGTAAACACCAAGGAAGGAGTGAGATTATTTAGGGAGGCAAAAGGGGGTAGAATTAGGCGTAATGTGATGAAATTAAGGAAGGGAAAACTTGGGGTCTGAATATCAGGAAAGTTTTCCTGGCAGCGAGATCTCTGAGGGTGGGGAATTATCTCCCAGGAGGCAGGAGTGGGAGCCCTGTTCCCTGGGAGGTGTAAAGTTAGACTGGACAGATCGAATGGGTGAAACATGGAACAGTCCCACAGGCCAAGGAGAGGGATGAGATGGGCTTTCCCGGTGCGAGCTTGTAGAATGAAGCTGCCTCATGGAAATGTGTGCAGGGCATTTTCTGTGCCTGCACAGCAGGGGCTTGAAGAGCTAAATCTCTCAGTTGCTTTTAATTCCTTTTTTATTTTGCAGTAAGAGCTAACATGTTTACAGCAATTTGTGGACTTAATCACTTCCCAAATGTAACATTTTTTTAAATCAAATCAGCTGTTAAGCTGCTCAAGCATCTGAAACTAGTAAAACTTCTATCTCCGTTTGATGTTTTACAATTTGAAAACACACAGAGAAAAAAAATCTGATTTTGGGGGTTGTTGGGTTTTGTTTTTTCATTTTTGCAAGACAATTGTTGGTGGGCTGAGACCTCATGGTGCCAAGTTCCTGCTGGGAACAGACTCACATCCAAATCTTAACTCCCCCATCATTCTTCCCCAAAGACTAGAGGATAACAACACAAAGGAAGACAACAGCTAGCCCAGAACAAAGCTTCAGATCCCTCGTTCTTTTCCCAGAGCACTCTCCTATGTGTCTGCTCGAAAATGTGCGAGTGTGAGAACAGGATTGGGCATGCACATGCAACTAGCCACATGACCATGTGCACAAGAGCCCGTGAATGAATGCATATGTACCCCATACAGCTGTCTGCAATTACAACACATGCTGTCACGTAATATATATATAGATCTATGTATTAATTAAGCCTGTACAAAAGACTTCCCCACCCTTGCTAGATTACTTAGAAACATCCTCAAACATACTGAGTCCAATTCTGGTCCAGCTCTATTAAACCTCCAATTATTGCTGGTCCATTTGAACTAAAGGAGACTTTCCAATTACCGGACAGCAGTACAGGGCTTATGATGTGCAGCTGGATCACTCACTCACACACACACCCTACAATGAAAACTTGTGCTGCTCTTTAGAATACCTAGATTTCTTGTGGGGGGAAAAACTCCACTATATCTTGGAAGCCTGAAGAGCTGGTACTTTCAGTAGGACCCAGAGCCAACTGTTTGGCTGTACAGAGCCAGATCAGAGAATAAACCTTTCACAGCAGTATTGACCCTCTCTATACAGCTCTGGATCCCGGGCCGGTGCGTGTTACAGGTAGGAGAGGGAGCATTCAATGAACTTCAGTGGAGTCTGGGGCAGCAGCCTTGTAAGCAAGTAGTCTTAGTGTAAGAGCGCTGAGATCCACAGCCCAGCCAGAGCGCAAACACATACACTCACAGGTGTGATCTAAGCTACAGTTCTCACCTACCTATGCACGTTTTCCCATCAGCGTGCAGCACAAACTTCACATGGCAGCCACACTTGGGCCCTTGGTCTGTATCGTCACACGTGTGTTGGCATCCTCCGTTTCCATAGTTACAGGTCACTGCAGGGGGCAAAGAACCCACAGTCAAGAAGTCGGCAACAGCCTAGAGCCGGGAGCAGGTTCCAAACATCATCATCCCATGCACTTGGTCTGGACTGCACATGAGCAGGGGAATGCAGGCTGTCTGGAGATTGGAATTGCCACACCAAACGGTCCCTTTATGCCAACATCCCATCTCCTGCCACACTGAATTAGGCTAAATGATCCATTTAGTCAGGCATCCTGAGCAGGGCACTGGTCCAACTGACCCAGTACCTGATGATCAAGCCATTTAGATCATCTCTAGGGATGTGAGAGAGATGTTCTATTCCTAAGGCCCCTTCTGTCTCTGGCCTTTCTTGGCAGTTTTTGTCATGTGGACACTTGCCTACTAGGAACTCATCTCCCCAGCTCGATTCGCACTGGCCAACGCACCATCCCATGGTAGCGACTTTCAGTTAATACCCAGCTGGGCCATGTTTAAACTGGTGTCCTAGTGATGGAAGGCTGAGAGCCGCGTGAGAAAACGAGCCGAGGTGAGGTGAGAGGAACGAGCAGCTCTAGAGTTAGTCAGATCTAGATCCTGTCACCTAGGTTGTGAGTTCAAATCCAGCCTAGGGTCAAGATTTTCAGAAGTGACGAGTGATTCTGGGTGCCTGACTTCAGACACTTTAAAGGGGCCTGAATGTCAGAAAGTGCTGAACACCCGCCCATGAAAATCAGTGCCCCAAGTTGGGCCCTCAAAATTGCTAAAGTTTTGAAAATCTTGGCCCTAATTGGTAGTGACAAAGTCATTGCCATTTCATCGCTACTTGGAGGACAATACCTTACACAATTCAAAGGGGAAGCAGTAAGCTGGCATCATGGCCTAGTGGTGGGCTTCCTGCCTATGGTGCTGGAGGTATCAAGTGCAAAACCCAAGTAACAGAAATGAAAATTATAGTTATTAGCTTGGAACAGGTGGGATTCTCTGGCCTGTGTTATGTAAGAGGTCAGACTAGATGATCACAACAGCCCCATTTGGCCTTCAACTCTATAGGAACAGGAACTGATAGGACAGTCCCAAATACACAGAACAACAGGGTTTAGTTCCAAGATTGCTCAGGGAGATCTTGGATGGTTTAAACTTAAAATTTATGAAAGGATTTAAAATCCAGGGTTTACAGAATTTTTTAAACTGAGATGTAATTCTACCTAGTAGATTTAGCTGCCCAATTCCCAATCCCCTAGGCAGCTGGGTAAGTCTCAGCCACAATGGTTAAAAGAAATCCTCATAAGCCATTTCTAAGTCTCTGACTTTCCCTGCAGAAATCTTAGCAGAATGACACTACCATGGGGTTTCTTGCTTCTTTCTCACAGGCATCTACTACTTGCCAATGTCAGAGAGCGGGCTAGAAGGACCACTGATCTGGTCCAGCGTGGTAATGTTTACTCAGTAATAAAAAATTTATTAGGGATGTGTGGGATTTTCAAAAACTCTTATGTCACTTAGGTGCTTTGAAAATCTGACCCGATGTTCTTAAGGAGGCAAGTTGCTCTTTTAACTTATCCCAGAGCGAGAATCAGTTTGCTGGATTCAAGCTCCATTTCATCCTTTCTGCCGAGAGAAAATAAAATAACAATCAAATAAATAAAAGATTTAAAAAAAAATTAAAATCTTGGCAACACCAGTGAATTCCTGGCCTGAGATCAGAGGGGCTGACAACACCGAATCCCCGGGTAGATGATTCTTGTGGTTCTCTGGTGCGCTAATCTTCTACTTTAAGACTAAAGCTGATCAGACAGCAGGCTCGGCCCCGGTGTAAGCCCAGGAAGAGCAGTAAAGTCCACGCAGCGTTATACCAGAGATGACTCTGGCCCGTTGTCTCTGCAAGAGAACGAGCTATGGGATTTTGTAAGGATCTCACTGGGGGATGTTGAGCTGTCGGGACCCCATTTTAATTACTTCTGCATTATCTGGGGTTGCCTCAGCCTGCGCCGGCAGCGGCCCGGACCCACAGACACAACGACACACGCAAACCACTGGAAAGCTGGGCAGGCAGATAGAGACGTCTGCAACAGACGCTGCAAAAGCAGTGAAGGAGACTGGCTGGAAACACGGCCCTTAAACCTCAGAAAATCAACCCATTTGACAATTGAGTGTTATTAAGCTTTTATTAGGAGTCAGGATTCCTGGGTTTTATTTCTAGACGGTGGGAGGAAAGTGCAGAGCAGTGGAAGGTGAAGTGGTCTAAACGGTTAGAGCCGGGGGGGGGGGGAGGGGGGGGGGGAGAGGGGACGGGGCGGGCGCAAGGAACAGGTGTCAGGGCTCCTGGGTTCTTTACCTGGATCTGGGAGGTCTAGAGCATAACGCAGGGTGACTGGGAGTCAAGGATTTGGGGCTTTGTCCCTGGACTTGGGGAGAGCAGTGTGGTCTAGTGCTCAGAGAAGGAGGAGATGGAGTCAGGACTCCTGAGTCTAGCGCTTAATGCAGGAAGTTTGGGCACTAGCGGGTCTTGGGTTCATTTCCTTGGGTAGGTGGAGAGGGTGGCCTAGAGCAGGGGGTGGGAGTCTGGAGAGACACATATTATCTTAATAAAGGAATGGTGGTGGCCATGGAGCTGCGTCAAGGCCCAAAGCTCCCCGAGAAAGGTGGGTCTCATGACACGAAGCTGGGCTGGTATCCCCCAGGCTGAAGCCACAGCAAAGGCGGGGAGAGGAGCAGCCAGGCACCGGGCTCTTACGTTTGCAGTCCCGCTGGTTCTTGGTGAGCTCAAAGCCTGGCCGGCACTCGCAGGCGATGCCCCCCTTGGGGGTCTCCCGGCAGATGTGGGCGCAGCCGTGGTTCTTGTTCATGCAGTTCATTCCTTCTAAAAGAGAGAAGAAAACACATAAAAGCTCCTGCAGGGCTCGGGCCATTGGGGGTCTAGGATGAAGGGTGAGTTTTTCTCATGCTGCCTGGGGCTGAATACAAGATGGTCACTATCTCAGAGGGGCCAGATTACCAGTCTCTCGGGCACAGCCTAGAGCCAAGCCCAGCCTGCACTGAAACCTCTGCTGTCTTAGAGTGCCTGGGGGAAGTATCCCACAGCCCTACCTAGGGTTCTCTGAGGACAGTTGTCCACATAGCCAGCTAACACAAGCCTGCCTATAACCCCCTCCTCGCCCCACATGCACCCCACCCTCACCCCAAAACACCTTTGACTCCCTTCAAACCCCTCTTGCCGGCCTGGGACAGATCCATCCAAGACATGCCTCCCCCACGTTTGAAACCAGCCCCACCTTCCCCCTCCCGCACAGGCCACTCATCCTTGGCATGCCCATTCCCCACCTCCATCCACCACACCACCATCACTTCTTCCTCCTGCCCCAATGCCCACTCCCCCTCTACCTTCAGTGCCCCTTTCCCCTCCATTCCCGCTTTGCTCACCCTCAACCTCCTCCCCACGCTCAGCCTCCACCATACATCCCCACCGCGCCCCTCTGCACCCAACGTCCTTCCCCTCTGCCCACTCGCCACCACCCAGTGCCCATCCACAGCCCCTCTCTAATTATCCTCCCCCGATCTGGCCTGTCCCCCTGCTCTGCTCCCCAGTGGCTTCAGCAACAAGAGGTTGTGCCAAGGTGCCCAGGGCTGTTTCCCTGAGAGGAGCTGGACAGCTCTAGGAGGCTGGGCTGTCAACATGCCAGAGGCAGCATTAGCTGCTGACGTTGCTGTCTGGGCTATCCAGGCTGCAAACTAAACAGGGCGCTGCTGACTCACGACCCTGGATTGCTTTGGCTTTTGCTCTGGTGCATGGAGGCCGTGTCCAGAGCTCCGTCCCCAGCCTGACAGCATCCATCACCCTGTATCGGCCACCTGCCATCAACAGGAGCTGGAGCCAGGCTTCCCCCTGGATACACAGGGCGGGGCGGGCCTGTCACAGTGTATGGGGCAGCTGTTGGGGTTACTGTGGGGCCTTGACGTTGGCTCCAGCCACCCCAGGGAGTGGGAAGAGCTGCCGGCACTTGGGGTCACGGTGCTGACCCAACAACCAGCCCCAGGGAGGCATTCAGGGGCAGACTTCAGCCCTGGTGGAGGTTATGTGGGATGGCAGCAGTTCCCACCCAGGCCAGGGGTGGGGTGTGCATGGCACCCTGTCTGCCCACAGCCCCTCCCCACAACCTACAGCGCACTCCTGTCATGGAGCCTCCTTTGGCACGGAACGCCACGGGGGAACGGCTCCCTGCAGGCCAAGCCACAAAGCACCCTCCAAGGTCCCACGGTTCAGATTTCTGCTGCCGGCAGCAGCATGGGTCCCTTCCGTGCTTTGCTGTTCTCCTTGACAGGCCACTGCAGCTGGGAGTGGGAGAGGGCTCGACTCTGCACCTGCAGAGCCGTCCCCGCCAGATGGCGGCACGCGACAGCCTCTTCCACACAAGCTGCCACCCCTGACCCGCGGCCTTGGTGCGCAGGTGCACAGCCTGGCCTGCCTTCCCCTCGCGGTGCCTCGGCTCCTGGAAGGGTCTGCAGAAGAGCAGCCTTGAGCCCCATGTGAGACTCCAAAGGCACAAAGCGTCATTCTATAATGCCCAGGCACAAAAGCCAACTGGAGACTTTGCCAGGGAAGCCTTAGGAAGGCTGCAACTTGGAGGCAGAAGCCCAGCTTATTCCGCAGCCCACGGAGGAAGGCTGCAGTCAGACCACACACGCTGGTGCCAGGACTTCTGGGTTCTATTCTCAGCTCTGCCAATGGCTCATTGAAATGCCTAGAGGGAGTCATTTCCCTTTGCTATGCCTCAGTTTCCCCATTTGTAAAACAACGGAGAGGGATGCTGGCCCCCTGTCCCCTTTGTAAAGCGACTGGAGACCCTGGTGTGAATTAGCCCAAAGCAAGATTCTTACTGCCCATGAGAGGGACACATGCAAGGGGAAAGCAACATCTGGAGGAACATTTTACCCTAACACACCCTATATCTGGCCAGAAAGCCAGTGCATTGGCCTCTCTTAGTGCTGAAAGCCGAGAGCAACCAACCAGGTCTAATCAACCTCCTGGTCCCTCTCCCCCAGGTAGCTCCAACCTCCAGCTCAGCTCATCCCATCCCACCCCTACTCAGGTTGGGGTTGACCAAGATGCAGCCCCAAACCCATCAAGGCTGGGCCCCTGAGGAAAGCGGAGATCCAGCCGGTTCAGAGCCATGAAGGAGAATCTCAGACTCAGCTAGGCCTGGCCCAATGTGATCAACACATGTTGGACTGCTATGCTGGAAAGGGCTTACGGCTGCCAGCAAGTGTGTCTTTGAGCCACATCGCAGACCTTGCTGACACTGATCCGGCTGCCACCCACCCTGCATTCCAGCTCAATGGAAGAAGCAACTAAGCTCCTTTATGGAGGAAAGTAACAAATATTAGAATCCATTGCCCATGGCGTGGCGCTGCATGGGCAAGTCAGAACGTGCATGAACTTGGAGAACATAAGAGGGGGTTCCCTGGGGACTAATTACAGATGCAGGTGGTGAAGGCATTGATTGGTTGCAGCTGTTTGTGTGGGTGCCCGAGGCAGAAAGCCCGAGAAGCAGTCATGAGCATGGCCCTGAGAGGGAGCAGATACAGAACTTCTTGGGGCACAGGACTGGCCGGTGAGGCAGGCTTGAGAATTGCGAGCAAGGAAACGGCTTGCTGTTGCTGGTCTGTGCTGCATTCAGGGAACCAGGACTTTGTGTGCCTTCTCAGTAAAGCAATTGGACTGCACCAAACAAATACCTGACCCAGATGATCCATTTCTCTTCCTACAACCTTCCAAGGGCCTTGAATATTGGCTAAGCGCTCGGGCCAAGGGACAACAGAACTGTAACTCATCATCTCATGGTGGGCCGTACGGGACCTGGCCTACCAGGGCAGACACCCTCATGTAGCAGGACTGCCCTGCAGGGGCTGCCTGCAAGGGAAAGCTTTCCAGAGCCGTGCCCCACGCGTAGGCGGGGAGATGGGAACGCGGCGGGTATGGTTGTGATTAGAGGCCTACACACACACACACACACACACACAAAATCAATCAGAGCATTGTTTATGCTGGGTAATAAAGCGCCCGGAGAGAGGGGAAAGGAGCCAGGGACCAGGCAGTGGCAGCTCACATTCCCATTCCAGTGTGTGCCCCAGGGGAATCCTAAGGCAGCGGCATGGTGCGGGAGGCAAGGTAACGTCTGTCTGTGCCCATAAGCTGCATGAAGTGTTGACAACCAAGGCAGGATTTACATCCTGCCTGCCCTGAGGAGCAGCAGGGGAAAGGGCAGAGGGGGGAGGGTTTGGGGAGCTGCTGGGCTTATGGTTCTTGTTATCTTAGCCATGCTCTCCCCTCCCCTGCTCCCACACACACTTCCCCCATCCCAGTCAACCGGACAGTCTCCTTTTCCTCTCTGCCCCTCCCCGCCTGCCCCCTGACTCGGTCCCGGTCCCGAGGCTGAGGAGCTGCTGACGGCTAGAGCCAGACGGGAGACAAGGAAAGGTCACCTGTAACCTCAGCCGCCAAAAGCTAGGTCCAGCGGGTGCTGAATGGAGCACTGACAGGAGTTTATGTAACATTTAACAAAACCCACAGCCAGCTGGGGGAAGTGCAGGGACCTGGGGTGTGTACACACACAGCCCGGTTCCAGGAAGAGATTCCATGCTGAGTGCTCAGACCCCACGAGTCTGCCCGCTGTGTGACGTGCAGATGTGGCCAGTTCAAGGGGGGGAGGCTCTGGCTCCCTCTGGCGAATGCAGAGTCACAAACCCAGGGCCTTCTTGGGGTGCTTTATGGTGGGGAAAGGGGAACTAACTGTGTGAACATTTTATGGGCGCCACAGGACAGGTAACTGGCTCAGCTTAGAGGTGTCAGCAATGGCAGCCTTTCCGAAAAGAACTCACTGGAAAATGAGCCAGCAGCTAAGAAAGTGAGGGATCCCAAGGGGAAGGTGTTGGGAGAAGGCACCTCAGGGGGTTGGAATACCTTGAATAGGGTCGGTGAGATGTCTCATATACCAAGAGGCACCCTGCTTAAAAACACAGAGGGGAGGTGGGGTAGAGTCAGGCCTCGGGGTTCTGTTCTCAGCGTGGGGAGGGGTGTGATGTCCCGTAGTTAGAGCAGGGAGAGCTGGGATTCTGGGAGTCAGTATCTGGTTCTTTTCTCATCTTGAATAGGAGTCGAGTGTGAGGTCTCGTGGTTAGAGCAGGGGGAGCTGGAAGTCAGGACTCTGGGGTTCTATTCCTGGTTTGAGGAGTGATGCCTAGTGATCAGAGCAGGAAGGGGGCAGGGATTCAGGGCTCCTGGGTTATATCCCTACTTCTGCCACTGACCCGGTGTGTCAGCCCTCTGGCTGCCTCCATTAAACCTGATCTTCAAATGAGGACAGCCTGGTGCTTCTCTGCCCCACATGGAGGCAGTGAGGCGGTGACGTACTTGGCAGCACTCAGTATTAAGGAGCTGCTCTTTAAGAGCAGGGCTGCAGGAGGGTGTGCCCTTTATGAAATGCCTCAGCATGCCTCTCCGACCCCCAGGACTGTGCTGTCGTAGGGGGCTGTGTCCTGGCCTTTCTGAAGCCAGCTCTGACCTTCTCTCCTCAAAGGGAAAGGCCAGAGTCCCCTGCCACGGGGCCTGCTCCCATCCTGGCTCTCTCGCCTTTTACTGCTACATTTTAATTGTCTCTCTTCAGAAACGGGAGCTCCTTTCCAGATCCCAGAAAATCCAGCACTCGAAGGCACACAGGGCTCCAGGCACAACACAGGGTCGCTCCAGGGAGCCAGGGCAAGGTTTAGAACATGGTAGGAGGCCTGTCTTCTTGCCCTGAGCCTACGCCTTTCCCAGCAGGAGGCACTCTGAGGCAGGGTGCAACACACCAGAGCAGGGTAGCGGGGCAATTCTTTCCCAGGTAGATCAGAGCAGGGATGCGGGAGCACCGGCATCAAAGTGGCTACATGAAGAGGTGAATGTGTGGGGGGCAGACCCGAGGGAGCATTCTGCCTAGCCTGCTGGGCACAAGCTGCAGTGCTGGATGGAGCGACTGCCCCCCAGGGGTCTGGCTGTACAGCAACGGGGACAGTTCACATCCACCATCATGCTCCTGCCTCTCCAGCCACAGAACAAGCAGGGAAGCCCCTGGGATTTCCCCATTACAAAGCTATAGCTGACAAGGGCTTGTGGGGGTCGCTTCCGTATCAGTGCCAACGTCCAAAAGGCTGAGACTCCAGGTGCTCCACACCCTGGCTGTGCCCCAGATCACCAAGGACCACGTGGGATGAACACAGCACAAGGCAGTGGGGACAGGCACACGGGTGGGGCTGGCAGGAATGTACCCACTGTATTAACGGGACTGAACCGAGGGCTCCAGGGCTCACCACTCTAAGGGACTTCCCCTCCAAGCCTAGCTGGGGCTGCAGGTGGCTGCTGAGTGAGAGCGTGGGGGACATGGGAACTGATTCTGGTTTTTGCAGGGATGGGTTGCCTATCGCCAGCCATAGGGGTAGCAGGTTCTGCAGTGCCAGGGCTCTGGCTGTGGTACAGGTGGATGGGTTTTTTGAGCCTGTGCTCTCGTCTCACTTCTTCAGATCCCCCCAAGGCTACACCGTCCGTCTGTGCAGAAGGGGTTAAAACATTTAGGCCCAGACCCTGTCTGCCTTGCACATGCTGTCCTTGCATCACCTACATGGCAAATCCAGCGCAGCTCTGCTCTAGATAATGGTGATCATCTCGAATTGCACTGGCAGGCAAGCTGTCCATAATTACAACCATCCTGTGTTCAAACCACACGAGTCCTGGCCTCCGGGCTGGCTCTGAAAACCCCCACTGTGCTCAGAACCGAGCTCCTTTTCAGTGGCCCTAATTCCGTCCCTGGAGTGAGATCCCTCTCTTCGGTCTTACTGCTCAATCTCTCCTTTAATAGCAAGTACCAGGCCTGCCTGGCCAGCCCCTGCCCTCTGAGACCTGCTCTGCACACGCAGCACTTCTGAGCTGTTTGTTGGTGGGAAAAGCAGCCACAGCCCTTTGCCTCTCATCCAAACGGTGGCTTGTCTTGCTTTTTATTGCTTCAATTTACTACCAGCCATAGTTTATGCAACCTGCAGCCACACCACCTTGGGTTCTGATCCTGGCAGCTCTCACCAGCTAAGCTAGGTTAATACAGAGTTGGGAGACCTCCAACAATAACCCCAGGGCTGCCGAGAGGGCCTGTTGCTGACTCTCTCTTCCAGGTCAGTACTGATGCAATGCCCAAGGATGGTGCATCTTCAGGACATGTGCCGTCATTAAATATGCCCGAGGATTTCATGTGAGAGCAGGAGGATTTTTGTTCTGGTGTGCTGGCCCAGCTCCAGGTTAGGAGAGCTGCAGCTGGCAATTTCACCTGGGAGTAGGATTCTTCTCCACTTGCTCCCCTAAAGCATCATGTTGAACTGTTAGACAGCTCCTGCCTTCCATCCCGGCTTCTCGCCTGCGCGTCCAGGGGGTAAGCAGCAATTCCCCTGCATCTGGCCTGTAAAATGCTTGGCACTATAGAGAATGTAAGTTACTATAGCCACAGTACTGTGGAGAAGTTAT
Organism: Eretmochelys imbricata; assembly: GCF_965152235.1. NCBI lineage: Eukaryota > Metazoa > Chordata > Testudines > Cheloniidae > Eretmochelys > Eretmochelys imbricata. Next base: position 11,261,858 of record NC_135592.1, on the reverse strand, counting down.
TAACAGAAGACTCTGGCAGCCCTTCTGTGCAGAGCCATGGTAGAAGTCAGGACAGGTAACTGGCATCCCCTTTGGCAACAGGTGCCTCTTGGGAGCCACACTGCACATTCCCACTAGAAGAGCAAGTGTGAGCTGCCCTGCTTCACCTCCCGATCCGCCACCTGTGTCCCATCAATGCCTTGGTCTCACAGCAGGGACCCCGTTTTTGAACAGCATCGTCTCACACCTCTGCGCAGGAGTCTCCCACACAGAGATTCTCCCAGAGACTCTCTCTGACCAAGTCTCTCCCAGTTGAGCCCCACTTTCTGCTCCACTTGCACCCCTCCTTTATGCCGTGCTGTAACCAGGCCCCTTGTCCACCGCTGTGCAAGACATGCCCATGGGGAACGCAGGCAAGGGACCTTCACGCCAGCACTGAGCTATCCATCCTCCAGCTCACAGCCATGCCCCTCCCCTGGCATCCTGCATGCCACGCTGAAATGCAGCAGGCCCAGCTCTGCGCTTGCGTACACCAGCAGGGCCCCATGCAGGCTGTCAATTTACTGACCATTATCCCTTCTTTGAAGCTCACACCTCATCACCCTTCTCCCTCCCCTAAGCACGTTTCCCTCTCGGCAAAGGACCCCCCACCCTAGAACTCACTCGCTGCATAAGATGCATTTATTGTGTCTCGGTTCTGGTTTTCCTAAATCTGCAGGCACACCCCGGCCACAGCCTCAGCTTCAAGGCTTCCCTTGCTACCACCCTCTAGTTGCCGAGGAAATAGCAGCTTTTAAAAAGAGACGATCAAACTCATGCTGCAGGGACACCGATTGATCACCCATAGAAAGTCAGGATGGTCTCTTCCCGCTCCTCCCCACTGTCTGCATTGTCCAACTGACCAGGTGCATTATGGGCTTTTCCTCTCTGTTCACTGAATCGCCTGGAATTGCCCATACTTGGAGGCAGGAGAGCGGACTGAACGGCCAGTTCTGATCCTGTAGTGCACAGACCGCCTTCCCAGGTTTCTTAATCATTCCTTCTGCACCTCCGTCGCCAGAGCGGGATTAGGGTTCTGAGGAGCGCAGCTTTGCCAGGAATGCAGGATTCCTTCTGGATCAGCCACAGAAACCTCACACCTGCCTGTTCCTGCACTTCCCACTTGCCTTCTGCTTCCTGCCAACCGAGTAATCCCCCCGCTTTTAGCCAATGTTTCCTGCTCCTTAAACCATTTATCTATAGACACGCAACTCTGGCTGATAATAAAGGTAAATCCAATTACTGAAAGAGGCAGATGGGGGAGGGCAGCTTTAATGATGATTTAACTCAGACCTCAAGCGTTGTGCTCAAGCTGTGAGTTGTTGCTGGGTATTTTCCACCCATTCGAAAGAAGCTCAGCAAGTGTAGAGATGGCAAGAAAACCAGAGATCAACATAAGTCAAGGGGCAGGGGGCCCAATCTGAGGGTTGATTTGTTTGGGGCAGAAGGCAAGGGCTTGCATTACTCCTCTGCATTACTAATTACAGATGCAGGAGGTGAGGGCATTGATTGGTTGCAGCTGTTTGTGTGGGTGTGCGAGGCAGAAAGCCAGAGAAGCAGTCATGAGCATGGCCCTGAGAGGGAGCAGATACAGAACTTCTTGGGGCACAGGACTGGCCGGTGAGGCAGGCTTGAGAATTGCGAGCAAGGAAACGGCTCGCTGTTGCTGGTCTGTGCTGCATTCAGGGAACCAGGACTTAGCGTGCCTTCTCAGTAAAGCAACAGGATTACACCAAACAAATACCAGATTCAGATGATCCATTTCTCTTCCTACAACCTGTCAAGGGCCTTGAATATTGGCTAAGCGCTCGGGCCAAGGGACAACAGAACTGTAACTCGTCATCTCACAGGTTATCACACTGTGGTTCAGTCCAGCTGAGAGAGACAGCAGTCCCAGAATTTGGCCTTTCCTGATTCTCCCCTCTGCTGGTGGCTGGGATTGACTGCAGTGACCTCCCCCTGCCTGTGGGTGGGAGCCCCCAGCTGCCGTCCATGCTGGACACCAATGCTGCAGCAGGAGGCTGCAGTCTCCCCAAATGAGTCAACAGCACCACCCACCCACGCCCCGCCAACGATATACCCAGAGGCTCCTGTGCAGTGGCCCGCGGAGCTGTCACCCAGTGGTCAATGATTTGAGGCACCTCCATGTATGGGCTGTCCCACATTAAGCACACTGCGGATCTCGCTTTCAGAAACCCTGAGCGTCCACAGCTCTAACTGAAGCTAACGGGCGTGGCAGGCGCTTAGCACCTCTGCTAAAAATAAAAAAATAAATCAGGCCACAGGCATCTCAAACTGGCCTCTTTGAATCAGTGCTGGCTCAGCCCACCACATAGTACTCCCCCAAACAGCTTCCTATGCTGGACCCAGCCCGGCCATGGGGAGTCCAGCTGTCAAGTGAGAAGAGAGCGAGTCCAGCAGAAAGAAGAGCAGCAGAAACAGTGAGGATAGGTGAACCCAAGCAAGAGGAGGGTGGAGAGCAGCATACTGGAGCAGAAGGGAGAGAATGAGAAGCAGAGAAGGAAGAGAGAGGAAGAGACGGAAAAGACAACGGAGGGAAGGGAACGAGTCCAGTGGAAAGGTTCCTGTAGGGCTGGAGAACTCTGGGCAGGTTCACTCCACCCTCCTTCCCACGTCGCCCCTCTACGTGCGCTACATTGAGGACATCTTCATCATATGGACTCACGGGAAGAAGGCCCTTGAAGAATTCTACCTGGAATTCAACAATTTCCACCCCACCATCAAGCTCGGCCTGGACCGGTCCACACAAGAGATCCACTTCCTGGACACTACAGTGCAAATAAGCGATGGTCACATTAACACCACCCTATACCGGAAACCTACTGACTGCTATTCTTACTTACATACCTCCAGCTTCCATCTAGGACACATCACATGATCCATTGTCCACAGCCAAGCCCTAAGATACAACCACATTTGCTCCAATCCCTCAGACAGAGGCAAAACACCCACAAGATCTTTATCAAGCATTCTTAAAACTACAATATCCACCTGGGGAAGTGAGGAAACAGATTGACAGAGTGAGACGGGTACCCAGAAGTCACCTACTACAGGACAAGCCCAACAAGGAAAATAACAGAACACCACTGGCCATCATGTAGAGCTCCCAGCTAAAACTTCTTCAGCACATCATCAACAATCTACAACCTATCCTGGAAAACAATCCTTCACTCTCACAGACCTTGGGAGGCAGGCCAGTCCTCGCTTACAGACAGCCCCCCCAACCTGAAGCAAATACTCACCAGCAACCACACACTACACAACAGAACCACTAACCCAGGAACCTATCCTTGCAACAAAGCCCGATGCCAACTCTGTCCACATATCTACTCTAGCGACACCATTGTAGGACCCAACCACATCAGCCACACCAGCAGAGGCTCATTCACCTGCACATCTATGAATGTGATATGTGCCAGCAATGCGCCTCTGCCATGTAAACTAGCCAAACCAGACAGTCTCTATGTAAAAGAATAAATGGACACAAATCAGGAATGGTAACATATAAAAGCCAGTAGGAGAACACTTTATCTCCCTGGACATTCAATAACAGATTTAAAAGTAGCCATCCTTAGCAAAAAAACTTCAAAAACAGACTCCAAAGAGAAACTGCAGAGCTACAATTCATTTGCAAACTTAACCCCATTAATTTGGGCTTGAATAGGGACTGGGAGTGGCTGGCTCACTACAAAAGCCATTTTCCCTCTTTGGTATTGACACCACCTCATCAATTATTGGGAGTGGACCACATCCACCCCGACTGAACTGACCTTGTTATCATTGGTTCTCCACTTGTAAGGGGACTCCCTTCTCTTCACGTGCCAGTATATTTCTGCTTGTATCTGTGACTTTCACTCCTTGCATCTGAAGAAGTGGCTTTTTACCCACAAAAGCTTATGTCCAAATAAATCTGTTAGCCTTTAAGGTGCTACTGGACTCCTCGTTGTTTTTGTGGATACAGACTAACACAGGTACCCCTCTGATACTCAGCAGTGATGTGTATCGCCAGGGCGTGGAGCCCCCCAACCAGTCAATCTCCGCAATAGCTCTTGCAGCAAAAGGAGGGTCTTCGGTCTGCACGAACTTGGCCAGGCTCAGACACTTTCAACAGGAGGCTGGCACTGTGGCCAGATCCAGCCCACAGCCGCTAAACTTCCTCCCCACATAGGTGGCCTCTGCCCAGAAGGGGCTCTCTGGGTTGAAGAAGGGAAACGCCTAGTATGGTAAATAGCGTCTCAACCTCCATGCTGGTTACAAGGGGAATCACAAGAGCGAGAGCATGAGCCTCTAGAGCTTGAGTTAAAGGGCCAGTCCTGCAGCTGGGCACCGTAAAGCACGAATTTCTTCTCTGGACTGGGCACAGAAGGGGACGCCTAACATTGAATGGCGGGTTACAATAGCACATTCCCAGCCTTAAATAATCCTCATCGCTCCCCTGAGAAGTACACCTGCATCATCCCCCTTTTAAACGGGTGCAGCGGGGAAGGGACTCACCCACGTTCACACCGTGAGCCGCAGAGGAAGAGATAGAAAAGCAACTCCCGACTCCTAATGCTCAGTTCTCACCGTGTCAGAGCCAGGATCAGAACTCAGGAGGTCCCGGCTCAATCCACTAAACCACATGGCTCTTTCGGAATCTGGCACCAGGCGGGTGAAATTCACATGGCAACTCAAAGGATAAAAGCTGCTACGTGGGCTTCTGCAGCCAGGGAAGCAGAGAAACAAAGAGCAAACCAAAACGGATGCTTGCCAAGCAGAAAAAACAAAACCCACTGAAACAAACCCCCCCTATGCTCCAGCATACCTAAGAGGTTACTTCGAACAATAGGGAATTAGAACCGACAATGAGACAGCAGGATCAATACAAGTACTGGCAAGCAAAGACGAGTCCTGTGGATTGGCATGCAGTTTTTTGGTACCTTTTCCTTTAATAAAACATCCTGGATATGGATTAACGTCCTCCGTTTGGTATTATTGTTTCAGGTGCCTTATTAAGGGGCCTGAAAGGGCTTTGATTCATGGATCAAAGAGCTGATCTAGTTTCGTTAGCAAGTGACTCCAGACCCTCCACCAAAAACTTTCCCAACAGCCAGCATCCAAACGCAGCAGCCCATGCGCCCACCAAGGCTGCTGCTGGGAACAACTGCCCCACGGGTGTAAACCGAACTGGCCATGCTCAATGTCTGCTATGGCACATCATGACAGGTGTCTTACTCTATTAAGTGTCTAGAATGTTCGGCTGCAACAGCTGTTCCACCCGCTGACCTGGTATGACAACCGTTCCCCTACCCTTTTCACCAGTGGTGGAAGAATGCAAGCCATAAAGGAGGCAGATGCCTTGGTATGATGCCAGATACCATGGTGATGGGCATAGGATAAATCCCCAGATAAAGTAAATTAGATACACAGGTGCTGGAACTAGGGGTGCTGCCATACCCCCTGGCTTGAAGTAGTAACAACCACCCAAGGACATGGTTTCTGCCTTCGGCACGCCCACTGTTAACATTGTTCCGGCACCATTGATTAGACAGAGGGCACAACCAGTAAGTCCTGTGTTTAAGGATAGCTGATGGTGCTTTAACCCTGTGATGCCGAGAGGTGGGTTTCCCCAACCTGGCAGGCTAATGCAAAATGTACAAGCAGTGGATAGGAGCTGCTCAAAACATGACTTTTGCCACAATGTGGGTAAAGAACTCTCTGCCAGGGCTAGGACACACACAGCTTGATGGGAAGACCAAGACTCGCCAATATCCGACCTCCACCATTACAAGCGATGGATGCTCACCCGGCCCCAATAGCCGATTCCTGCTGTGGGCCTCAGAAGGCGGAGACTGGACCCCATAGTCCCGGCTGATGTGCAAAGGGGTCAGTCCCAGCCCTGCGCTAGGGATTGGTTCAACTCTTTGCACATGAGCGAGAGTCATCGTGGCTAAGACCCTGTCTACATCGTTGGAATCAGGGCCAATTCCCAATTAATGGCCAGCCACCGAGGTAGCTCCATAGGGGGCAAAGGGTGGCTTTGCCCATCGACAGCAGGGCTTTGCGCTGGTGCAGCTGTGCTGGAAGTTGTACTCCCAAGCATAGACAAGGCCTATAGATCATGGCTCCTCTCTAGCCTGAGACACCGCCAGCGTCCAAGCGATTGCCCATCCTCCTTGCCCACTGCAGTCCGTAAAGGAGATGCTGGAGGTAGGGAGAGGCGCTCTGTGACTGGGCTGAGAGTGAGAGCCGTTAAAGACCAACCTTCCGGGCGCTGGATACAGGTGTGCTGGTTGTCACTCAGGAAGAAGCCGTCCCGGCAGTGGCATTCATAGCTCCCCATCATGTTGACACAGGTCTGCTGGCAGCCGCCGTTCCCCTCCGAGCATTCATCCAGATCTGCCAGGGCAAGCGAGAGAGGGAATGAGTGCGACGTTCACCACCACCACGCATTCACCCTCCGTCTAAGCACGAGTACACCAGAGTACCACACTGTGCTAGGGAGTCCCACAGGCGCTTGCAGCGGGACCTGACAGTGCTTTAGACAAATGGCTGAAAGCCATCTCAGTATTATTAATGGAGAAACTGAGGCACATAGTGGTTACATGGGGGGCAGCATTTCTCAGTGGCTAGGGCACTGGGCTGGGAAACAGGACACCTGGGTTCTGTTCCTGCCTCTGCCACTGACACACTGTGGAGACTTGAATATGTCACTTCCTCTCTCTGTTCCTTGACTGACCCCTCTATACAAATGGGGGTGGGGTACTTACCCTCTTGTGTAAAACACTGTGGAACAGGCACTATGTATATTAATAGTAGGGTTAATTAAGCTTTACAACTCCTCTAGCAGGTATAATCCCTACTCTATACATGGGTAAACTGAGGCACGGAGCGAGGACGTGATTTATCCAAGGTCACACAGGAAGTCTGTGGCAGACGTGGAAGAACCACCAGGAGTCCTGACTTTCAGGTCCCTGTTCTAGCTGCACGACACTACACTGGCTCCGAAACTCAATTCCCTTCCTCTGTGAATATGTAAGTGGCCAGGTTTTTGTCTGCTAGATCCCTGGGAAGCCTCTTCCTGTACCTGACATGCCTGCTGGGTGCTCAGCACTTCTGAAGAGCCATGCCACTTATTCACAGCCACTGCCTGAATATGCACCCTGGAGCCTCACTTTAGGTACTGGGTTTGAACATCTGGGCCGAAACGCTGCCCAGCCAACTTCTCTGGCCCTTTAACAGGCCTGAAAATGCCAGACGTTTGTTACTTGGAGCAGAGAAACCTCAGCTTAGTGCTTGCTTGGAGAATTAATTCTGAAGAGACTCAAATCCCCAGCAGCCTCATCTGGCTGCTGCCCTCTTGCCTATTTTGGTTTAATAAAATGAAGCCCAAAGGCTGTTTGCTCATGGAGCGTGACTGGCTTAGCATCAGCCTGGCTGGAAGAGGAGCTCCAGCCTCCCTTGCTCCATACCCTGGTCAAGAGCTGAACTGCTTTCCTAACTGCCCTCTGGAGAACAGAGTCTCCTAGTGCCCCCAGCACAAGTACAGCATGAGCAGAGAGTGTGGAAGTTTTACACACACACACAAACACACACTCCCCTGCAATGACTAACAGAGGTCTGGTGAGCGCCCCCTATGATGCTGAGCTTGTGAACTGGACATCTGACCACCATGACCTCGACTGAGATCCCACCCCGCACTCCAACTCATTGCGAACCATGGGTGAGGTTGTTCAAGCTGAACCAGGGCAGTTAGCCCCACGGTTCCCACTGACACCCCGTGACAGTGTTCAGCATCTCAGCCTGTCCTCACGACAGCCCACAAGTTTGTCGGACCGCCACGATCCCAGCGAATTATTACCCAGACAACAATGGCAGCCGCTGGGGATGGGACATGAACCCAGCTGCCTCTGATACGGGCACAAGTACACAAACACAATGGGCAGGTGAAGAACTGCGCTTCTGAATGAGCCACACAGATGTTCTTCAGGCCACATGGCCTGACGGTGAGGACCAAAGATCTAGCCTGGGGTTAAAAATGAAGGCTGGCTGGATAGAAGACTGCAAGCCATGCCTCGGAGATGCACTCACTCATCCACTTCCTAGCGACAAGAATACAGTCCTTTAGGGGAAAGATGGCAATGGGACCAGCTCCAGATAGAGAGGATTCCCATCATCATTTGTCTGCGCTGCGACAGTACCTATAAACACCAGTCAAAGACGAGGGCCCCATTGCGGTGGGCTCTGTACAGAAGAGTCACAAAGAGGACAATTCCTGTCCCAGAGAACTCACTGTCTACCTTATGTGCTTATCTGGTTTCCCTTACCTTAATATCTGAGTGCTTTCACAATCTTAGATATACTTCTCCTCCCACGCCCTGTGAGGTAAGGCAGGGCTGTTATGCTCATTGTACTGATGGGGAACCCGGGCACAGAGGGATACAGGGACTCGCCCGAGGTCACCCCAATCTAGGTGTCAGACAGGATGCGACAGGTCGACAAAACAGACTAGTGGGGTGAGCAGAAGAAGGTAGCAAAATGAACCAGGCTTAGCAGAAAGAGGCCCCTTGCCTACCCAAAATCAACACGCCATTGCTTTGTCAGAGGGGAATCCTGGGATGTCTGAGAGCTCACCACGTCATTCTGAACCTAACAGACTAGTAGGTCTGCCTATGGATGAGTGATTCCAGCATCTCCCGGCTCCTACAAATACGTAGTTCTGGGGACAGAATTCTCAGCTTGTTTTCTCTCTCAGGCACCAGGCCAGCTTATGGCAGGGGCTTGCACTGGGTGCTGGACTGGTCTGCAGTGAGATCACAGAGTTGAAGATCCCCTTTTACCACCTTGGCCTGAAACACTTAGATCTGTGGGATGATGCGGCTTCTCCATCCAGGGATTTTTCCTGCCCTGGACCCTATTCTAGAAAGCCGTGAAGAGCGGAGGAGAAATACGACCAGACCTCTCCCCTCCAAACGTGCAGGGAAAGCAGCAGGATGAGAGGCGAGAGGCCCGGTGCCAAAGAAAACCTCCTGTGAACTCAAGCGTTTCAAACCCAGCAGCTAAGAGGAGAGCTGAGCCCCTCGGACATCAGCAGTGGGGCTGTGGAGCGGACTCCGGAAAAGCTGGACTAGCAGGTTGATGACAGCGTGTGGAGTGAAGGAATTCCAGATCAGGCCTGAAAACCTGAGCAAATGTCTGAGACGCTAATTAAAATACACACACGGTCCCCCATACACAAGGATGCACAAAGTCCACACATGGCCTCTTACAGACAGACACATGTGTGCACACATGTACCCTCTCATGCCAAGTCAAATATATGCACACCTACAGAGACAGCTGGACACACACACAGATATTTGAGGACACACACACTCTTACACAGAGACACACATAGGCACACACTCATGCTGAGACGCAGGGCAGGTGAGCAGGGCGACTGGTCAGCCTGAGTGACAACTGCCAGGGGGCGCGTCACAGCGCTGTGCTGCTCCCCCACACCCCTTTCCTCCCCTAATTGGCTGGCAGCCACTCTGGGCTGTGGCGGTTGCGAAAATGTTTTACGCTCCAGCTGGCAGAACACCGAGAGCTGGCCCTGCTGAGAGCCACCAGGTACACAGCCACACCGTGTGACGTCCCACCCTTACCTGCACATGCAAGGCTCTCACGCTCAAACAGCACCCTTTGTGCAATCCTTGCTGGCAGGCGCCAGGCACAATCACTTGCTTCTCCGAATGGAACCCAGGGGGAAAACCCCCATGGGACGGTCATGAATGGCTAAGAGAAGCAGGAGGGCAAGGCTGCCCCCTGGAAGGGCTTCCTACAGAGTAGCATCCCATGGCATTCTCAGGACTCGCTATTTCCTGAAAACAGCACGCAGTCCAGAGCTACGGCCAGTGCTAGTAACTTTCCTCCCCATCTTCAGGGGTTTGCTCTTCATTTGGCCTATCGCTACGGGGTGGTGTCTCTCGCTGAAAGGGCACAGGTACACTGATTTTGAGAAAGAGATGAGAAGAGAGAATACACAAATGCTTGGCTTTCATCCAAGGATCCCAAACAACTTCTCTGCTCATCCTTCCAGCACCCCATGAAGGAGATGCAGGAGGCCCTTCACCCACCACTGCAGTGCAGCCACCTCTGGGATGGAATCCAACAGCTTCTGACCAGAGTGAATTGAAACTACAGGGGAAATTTAACTCAGCAGAACATAAACCCCCAAGTTGGGATTTACCCAGGATATGGTGGCTAGCATCTCTACCTTTAGAAAAAGGGCCAGGAGATCTGCCCTGAACACAGGGACCTGTACCTCAGTTGTACACTTAACCCAAAAGGCAGCAACCCCATTTCTTTGCTGAGCAAAGAGAACCAGTTACAATTCTCCAGGCACACCTGCACTCTCCTGAGTCCCTGTTCCAACCTAGGCCAGCTGTCCCTGAGGGACTATGCACCAGCTGAGCATCACCCACTCCTGGCATGCTCCCCGCAGTCTTCCACCCCAGACCTGGGTGTGGAGTTACACAGGCCAGGGCCAGGGAGGAGCTCCCCTATACCAGGGGAATTCTCAGATGGGCTGATACAGCTGCCTTCTGGCCCCTTCACACCACTCAGATTCAACTCAGAGTCCAGACCAGCGCCTCCCGCCGCTAGGATGATGGCTCAGCTCTGACACCCACGGTCTGGGACAACATTCCCACCCAGGTGTTTCAGGGACGTCACCCAGCCATGCACTTCCCCAGCTTAACCTTGCTTAGCTTAGCAAATGTAACCCAGATTACAGCTCAAGGTGGCTCGACCCGGGGACTGAGCAAGAATAAAAGCCAGAGAGAAAAATAAAAGACCACATCACCTCAGAAAAGGCATTTGGATTTGTACCCCCACATCAGAATTTTCCTCATGGAAATTTTCTTTGCCCTCACTGTTTCACAGACCAAGCTAGCTCCAGCCAGTTTTTCGGCAGTAGCCAGCTTGGAAAGCCGGTAGCAAGACAGAAAAGGGACCCCCCGTTCCGTGGCAGGAGGTTTGTCTCCTTAGCTTGAGTTTTTGTCCCAGCTGAGCCATGTTCCATACAGGCCAATAACTCCCTTCAAATCCCTCACTTATAACAGGAGCTTAGCGTCCTGCGACTTCTCCTTCAAACTCAGCACAGGAACGACAAGGCACCGGCTCAAACCCAAGGGCTGAAATGAGGCTCTGCAGCCCCTAATGCCTGGTTTATTAAATGCAAGGGCGACAGCCAGAAGCCAAAAGGCCGCTGTGGCGGGACGAGGGCTTGAATTCCTATCCTGGTTCAAAAGGTCATTTGGGATCTTGGGGTGGGGAGCGGGGGTTGCATGGCAGAATTTTTTTTTAATAACGTCTAAGTTGCAGACAATCCTCTACAAGTCCTAGAAGAAAAGGAGTACTTGTGGCACCTTAGAGACTAACCAATTTATTTGAGCATGAGCTTTCTTGAGCTACAGCTCACTTCATTGGATGGTAGGAGCAATCCCGGGCTCTGCCTGCTACTCAGATCCCACCCTCGTTGTCACACACGCCCTCCCCACAGCACTGAAGATGTCGTGCTGAAGCCAAGGGCCTTGTGCCCCATGCTGCAGGTGTGATCCATGCATGGTCCAGCGTACAGGGCATGGGGCTGGGAGTCAGGACACCTGGGTTCTATTTCCATTTCTGCCACTGACTCACTGCAACACCCTAAGCAAGTCACTGGGCCTCTCTGTGCCTTAGGTTAGGTCTTCACTGCCAAAAAAGGCACAGGAGTTTTCACCTGGATGCAGCTAGACAAGGTAAACCCCAGGTGTGGGGTATAGGTTTGATCTTAACTAGCCAGCTTTAGGTAATAACTATCTGTGCCTTGTCTCCACTAGGATTTTACACCAGGAAAACTCTCTAGATGGAAAGAACACCACTTTTTATTTTTTCCAGTGAAGACACAGCCTCAGTTTACTTGCCTGTGAAATGGGGATAATGGAGACCTACCCTCCTTTGAGCGCCACGGATAAAGGGCCAGACCGTCAGCTGGGGTAAACTGGCATAGCTACAGCACCTGTACCCACTGATAACCTAGCCCAAAAGACGCCTTTAGACGTGCAACCTAGGGTTATTTTCCAGCAGTTGCATTCCTAAAGCTAATGACAGCTGGTTGCCTGGAACTGCCCACTGGTCTAAGAGAGGAATAATCAGATAGGTCAGGAGTCTCAAGATAGGAATCCCGCATAGACAAGTCACTTAATTACTTTGGTTTACCCACACCCTCTCTGTGAAATGTGGCCTTCCTCCTGGGAGGACAGCTAGCATCTGTAAATCAAGAGCAGTGAGTAGTGCCAATCACTGGTCTAACCCTGACCTTGGCTGCCATTTCACAGGAGGTGGAGACTGGCTGGAAGCAGGTTCTCCATGCCACCAAGAAGGCCGCTGTTGCTTTAGAGCGAAGAGCCACCAGAGATGGTGCCCAAGAAAACTTTGGGGAGAGCTTGTTTGATACAAGGGGAACAAGAATTTGTCCTGGCTGGCGGGGGTCTCCCAACCAAGGAAAAACGGCGCGAAATGTAAGAAGCAGGGAAGTTGATCAGAGTGACAGACCCCTGTGAGTGGGAAGGGAACGTCACTGGGCAAGCAAAGAGCAATGGTCCCTGGGTGAGCCGCAGGGACAAGGCAGAGAGATCCATGCGAGGAAGAAGTGGGCTTTTTCTGTCTGATAAACTCCTCCCTGTCCCCGGGGCTATACTGCTTCCCACAACTCTCGTCCAAAAAACCAAACATTCAGTGCACATGAGAGAGAATGGGTGAGGCTCGCATAGGGGGCACACTTACAGCATTGGTCGCTGCCCCATAGACCCCAAGCAGCACGAGAAGGCAGGATCTCAGCTTCCCACCTCATCCTGTCCCCATTACCTAGCACCCAGCTCCTGGGCTGAGGCACCTGACTGGGAGGAATCAAGATAAAGCTGGACACTCACAGGGGTGGGGAAGAACAGTGAAATAATCCCCCTTCCCCATGCTTTGATTGTTGTTGGCCAAGGTCTACTAAAGCCAGCTACCCTTCAGCACCAGTGGCTCCCAGTTCCTGCAGACAGCCTCTTCTCACCCATCCTGTGGAATTCCGGCCCTCCCGCTGGAGCCAGGACCTTTGTAAACACATGACGTCCACTGCTTTCTTTCCTTGGGCTCTTCATCTCCTGGGAAAGGAAGGCAGGGCCACCCCTCCCGCCTCTGGTTCCAGCTGTGTAAATCTCGGGCTCGCTATTAACGGGGAGGACGGCACGATCCCGGTGATGAGGCTTAATGCGAAACGTATGTGTGCATAAACCCCCAGCGATGAGCTCACTACCGACCCCGCTGCAGGCGCTAACGAGAGTGAAATCAGCACGGGGCCACTTCCACCTCTTCCGCGGAGATCTGATGCGAGAGGGACTGTAAATTGCTCCATCTCCTTGGCTTCTCTACCCCCCCTCCCCCCGGGTGCTAATAGCCACTGTGCTATTCTCCCCCACCCGCCGCGACCACAGAGGGTGCCAACGGAGGAAGGGGTGCTGATGCTACAGGAGGGTAGCTGGCCTGCTAGTTCCGTTGAGGCAGTGCTAATCACAATAGGGGACAGGATGTGCGACCTCTTTGTAGGCAGATGCAGGGTTTGTCTTGGCCCGGGGATTATTTACCCACCCTGGTTGCTGGTTAACATCCCTGCTGTATTTGCTATTAACTCATCTATTTTGGCAGGTGCAGGGCTGACCTTCAAGCACAAGCCAAGGGAACGGGCAGCTGGGGCTCCTGCATCCGAGGAAGGCTGGTCCCTTCTCGGGTAGCAGGGGAAGAGCAGAATGTCCCTGCCAGACACACACCCACATGCCAGCAGGGCCACTGGGGGAGGCAGCTCATGTTGGTTTCCCCCACGGACACAGATGCACTCCTGGCAGCTGGGGTCTGCAGCTCTCAAAACCCAGGGCTGTGCAGGTGTGTGTGCATGCTGACGTGGGGAACTTCTGCTCCTTTGCCGCCCTCCTGACTCCTCATGCTTCTCTCCCGCAACTCAGCACTCGCTACACAGCAACCAAGCTTCCTCAGCCTCCGAAGCAGGGTTCAGGAGGCTATTCCCAGACACAGACCATCTCACATGGTGACCCAGTGTGATGGGCTCCCCTCTCCCCCCGAGACTGAGCTGGTTGGCTGGCTGATCTCCTGGAGTCTACCCCCAACTCTGCCACTGGCTGCTTGTGTGACCATGCACATCACTGTGACCCCCCTGCCCCCTGTGCCCCGGTTTCTCCACCTGTAAAGGCAACCAGCCTTGCAGAGGGGGTGGCTGAGGACGAACCCAGCTAGCGCTTGCCTGGCATGCAGCCACACGAGGATGAAGGAGGCTATGAGCATTATTTGTAGCTGCATAGCCTGGTGCAGGGCGACATCTGCCCTGCTCTCCACCCACCCCAGAGAGCCCCTATGGCAGGGAGCCTCTGCTTGCGTGATGGCTCGCGCTCTGTCCCTGCATCTCAGACCCCTTTGTGCTGGACCCCATGGCCCCTCCGAGGATTCCAGGGCTGGGGCAGGGCAGCGGGGAAGCACAGATCTTCTCTCCTGGCATGAGGAGATCCGCACTCCTGGGGTGCCGCCACAGAATAAGGAACAGCCTTAGGACACCACTGTCACCTACGTGGGGAATAACCACCCCAGGCCAAGCAGGGACTGATCGCTAGGTGCTGCCATTTTGGAGCCCCCGGGGAGCTCCGTGCTCACAGATACCACCACAGGGATGAGATCCGGGGCTGGCTATCCCTCCTGTCAGCAATTTTCCCGAATAACATGTCTGAAATACGTAACTGGGAGATTACGATCTTTCAGCACGAGGTCCAGGGGCAGGGGCGGTGGGCGGGAGTCAGCATTTCACTGATGATATGTCAGTGTTTAAAGAACTCTGATGAGTCTCTGAAGGTTCCCAGCTGTTGCTGCCGTTCTTACTGCTGCATCCAGACACAACAAAAACTGGTTTAAAAAAAAAAAAAAAAAGATGCTCTGCCCCCAACATACATTTTTGTGTTGGTTTCTAACACACTGGATTCTAGGCCGCAGAGCTGAGGATAGACCACAGTTGAGAAATCAGGGATGCTGTTAGAATGCGGCTGGGCAGGGCTGAGCAAGGGATCAGGGCCCGGCGATGGGGGACGATGGGAAGGCATGACCGAGCTGGGTAACTGAATGCAATACTGACAGGCCAGGTTGAGCCGGGGAGAGGGCACAGCGGGAAGATGGGAAAGCAAAAGAAGCTCCTAGAATGTTCCAGGACAGATCTGAGCAGAGAAGATGGGGGAAACTGGGCAGCAGATCACAGGGGAGCTCGTGTAATGCTGCCTGACAAGGCTGAATGGGTGAGCAAGGGAGGCGTAAGGCTGGGAAGGGAAGGGGGCATGGCAGGATGCGGCTGGAGAGCGGGGATCGCAGCTCATCACACCCTCCCGCATCCATTCTGTTGGCTCCTGCTTCTCCATTTTCTAGTTCTTTCCAAATTCTGACGCCGCTTAAAACTTCTCTCTCTGTCGCTCCAGGATTTGCTCCCCGTATGAGCGGCTCAGCGAGACTCCCCGGCAGCTGGGAGTCCCAGTTCTTGGCTGGTGGTGTCCACGGACCTGCCAGGACTTGCTGACGACAAGCAAAATTTCTAGGAATGCTGTTTC